>NW_027186296.1:105291863-105452960 GCF_028583685.1 Petaurus breviceps papuanus
GTGTGTGTGTGTGTGTGTGTGTGTGTGTGTGTGTGTGTGTGTGTGTGTGTGTAAATGGGGAAAACCAGACTATTATACTTGTAGCTTCTCCATCCTACCCTGCAGCCTCTCCACATCCAGTCTGTCCCTGTGTCTCCCAGTATCCCTGGAGGGCCAGTGAGCACTTCCTTCCACTCCTGACCGACGGCGCGGACAGGCTTCTGCGGGCCTCCTGCTTACCTATCAATGCTGATCACACAGAGGGTCATGATGGAAGCGGTGCAGCACATAACGTCCATGGCGATGAAGACGTTGCAGAAGAAGTGTCCGAAGATCCACTTGCCACCGATGAGGTCTGTGACACTGACGAAGGGCATGACCGCCACGGCCACCGAGAGGTCGGCCAGGGCCAGCGACACTATCAGGTAGTTGGAGGGCTGACGGAGCTTCTTGACGAAGCAGACGGAGATCACCACCAGGCAGTTGCCCGCGATGGTCAGCAGCGTGATGAGAGACAGGATGGCCCCGATCACAACTTTCTCGGTGTTGCCGTAGTTGATCTGCTCCCCGCAGCCGGTGTTGTTGCCCGGGAGGAATCCCGGCTCCGGACTGGCCGTGACTTCCTGGATTACCTGCAGCAGATGCGGCTCCCAGGAGCCGGAGATCATCCCGTCACCGCCGCCGCCGTCGGGGCTCAGGTCGGGGAGACCCTGTCCCACCTCCCGCAGCAGGAAGGAGCGGAGGCTACTGTAGTAGCTCGGGTCCGAGACACCGCCGCCGCTGCTGTTGATGTCCATCACCATGTCGATGTGCGCTACCCATGGAGTCCTCTAACCCTGCGCTCCGGCCACTGCTGGGTGGGGGGTCCTCACTCAGCCTCCTGCCCGTGGCCAGGGCCAGAGCCCAGTACCTCAGCCATCTGGGGAGATGGCGGGGCGGGGGCGACACCGGGGCGGGGGCGACACTAGGACGGGGGCGTCTCAGCCCGGCCTCGCCTGTCGGAAGCCCCAGCACCTTGGGTGGGGGGGGGGGGGAGGGTTTGCTTGCGGCGCTGCGCTAGATGGCTGTCCTTCTCCACCTCTAAAGATCCTGGTTCTGCTGGGATCTAGGGACCGTCGTCAGCTCCCTCAACTGCTCCTGCTGCTGCTGCTGCCGCCTCGCTGCCGCTGCTCCTAGTACCCAAGTGGCAGCCGAGAGAAGTTGCCGCGTCCCGTCCGGCCCCGCCCCTCTCTGCTCCAGCCCCCAGCTCGCGGTAGCCTCTTTCCGCACGGGTCGCGCTTCTTCCCGCCCCCAGCAGCCAGTGGCCCCCGCCGGTGCCCTGGAGGGAGCGTCTAGGCAAAATAGGCTTTCCTTCTTAACCACCCCGCAGCTGCCTGAGCCTCTTCACTAGGGGATGGGATTTGTGCGCAGTTCTGAACAGCTCCTTCCCTGGCATCCCAGGGCTGGGGACTGGGGGCAGGCAGCCTTTGGGTCAAGGCTGAAGATGCTGGGTTTGGGGATTTTTTCGTGTTTTTTTTTTCCCCTCTATTAAGGATGACTAACGCACTTTGGGAGTCAGGCACCAATCTTATCACAGACAAGGGAAAAACCCATTTAATTTAGTTTCCTTTCCAGATGGAGGTGGGAGAGGGCAGAGAAGCAACTCCCCCATTGAAAAATTGAGAAGAGCACAAAACTTGATTGCAAAAAAGACAACGAAATGATGTGTCTGTTGAATATTGGTGCCCCTTTTCAGACAGAGGTTGAAAAGAGGAGGGGAAAAAAGTCCCACATGCAGACAAGAGAGGAGAGGAATAAAAAAAGAAAAAAAAACAGCAAGAAAGAAGGATCTATGTCTTTTTTTATCTACTTATTTCATCTTATTTCACTATAATGCTTTGTGCGCAGTAGAGGGCAAGTCTGTGTCCTTTTTTTTTTTTTTAAACTATGTATTCCTTACTATTTTTTTTTGTTTTTTATTTTTTGCTTTTTGGAGGGCAAATGGGGTTAAGTGACTTGCCCAAAGTCACGCTGCTAGTAATTGTGTCAAGTGTCTGCTCTCATATTTGAACTCAGGTCCTCCAGACTCCAGGGCTGGTGCTCTATTCAGTGCGCCACCTAGCCACCCCGTATCCTTACTATTTTCATTACATTGAGTAAATTATCTCTCCCCACTGGACGTCAGTTTCCTCATCTGCAAAGTGTGGGGTTGTAACTTGGTTATCTACATTGCCTTCTGACTTTAAATCTTAAGATTCTGTACATCAAACTAAATTGAATTGAGGACAGGGAATTTCAGTAGGTTGAGAAGTGTAGTTTCTATCAGTCAGTCAGTCAGTCAGTCAATAAGCATTCATGAAGCACTTTGTATCTGGGATGGAATGTGAGGATACAAGGAAAAGTTAAAAAGAAAGCAAACATTCCCTGTCCTCAAGGACCTTACATTCCATACAGAGTAGACAGAGATCTTCTCCAAGAGGAAGGCACTAGTAGCTGGGTGTGTGTATGTATGGGGGAGGGGGATTGGAAACAGAGAGACAGAGACAGACAGAGGCAAACAGAGACAGAACCATAGAAAGAGAGTTGAAAAAACCAAGTGAGAGCATTCTAGGCATGAAAGACAAGCCAGTGCAAAGTTGTGGAGTTGGGAAGGTGGAGTGTCCTTGTTTAAGGAACTGCAAGTAGGTAGCTATCTCTTGGGAGGGGGGGAGGCAGGATTGGGGAGGGAGTAAAAAGGTAGGAAGGAGCCCAGTTATATATAAAAAGCATGCTAAACAAGGGGTTTCTATTTCATCCTGGAAGTAACAAGGAGACAAGAGCTCTTTGAGAAAAGAGGTGAAATGGTTAAAATCTAAGCTTTAGAAAAATTACCTTGGCAGATGAGTGATGAATGGATTGAAGTGGAAAGATTTTGAGGTAGGAAAACCAGTTAGAAAGCTATTATAATAGTCCAGGGAGAGATGATGAGAACCTGGACTAAGGTTGTAGCTTCATGAGAGAATAGATGGGGATATAGGAAAGATGGTGTGAAGGGAGAAACAAGTTTTGTCAATGATTTGGATATATGAAGTGAGCGAAGTACTTGCCAGAGTGCCTGACATATAATAGGTGCTTAATGAATATTTATTGATTGAATGAAAATGAACAGGCGAGGATGACATGAAATCTGTGGGCCTGGATGACTGGGAGGATGTTGGTGCCCTTAACAGTGATAGAGAAGTTTGGAAGTATGGAAGGTTAGGAGTGGGTAGAAATAATGAGTTTTGTCTAAAAATATTGAGTTTGAGATGCCTACATGACATCCAATTTGAGATGTCCAAGAGGCATTTGGAAACTCATGACTATAAGCACAACATAGAGAGAAGGTTTGGACATATAGATCTTGGAATTTACTTCGCAGAGATGAGAATTGACTCCATGGGAGCTTATGAGATCCCCAAGTGAATTCATATGAAGTGACACCTTAAATTACAAGTATGTGTCTGGCTACCAAAAAAAAAAAAAGTAGTTACACTGAAAATCACATGATGTTTATCTTTTTTAAAAAATTCTACTTAGCTTTCCAGCAATTTAGAATCAGTCCTTTCCATACCAAGAACTATTTTTATTTTCAAATTTTAAATTTTTTTACTTAAAAAAAGGTGAGAGGATTCTGGGAAGATGGTCTATAGATCAGGTTAGAAAACTTTAAGTTTTCCAAATTTCCTTCATATAAAAAGGTAGAACATCACCTCAGAGGGAACATAGAGCCCAGAGATAAACAAAAGTTAGCATAAAGCAGTTGTTCTCCTAAGACAACTTGAGAAGGTCATAAGAAAGACCTCCAGCAGCAGAGGTTCAACCTGAGTGAAGTGCAAATACATTCAGGCCAATCCTGCAGAGTCAGCAAACAGCAAACCCTAGGAACAGCTAGGGTTAGAAACCTTCATCTCACCAACAGTTTGGGGACCCTGCTGGCTATGGGCACTTGCAGGAGTCCCTGGTTTCAGTTCCAGGGCAGAGAGGACAGCTACAGTTTGTAGCCATCTGAGGGACCACAGAGAGCAAGATCATTTGTGGGAGAGTGTGTGTGTGTGTGTGTGGAGGGGGGAGAAGGGGGACCTAGCCTTGGCTTAGGAGTGGAGAGGAGAGCCCAAGGTTGGGTCACAGGACCTGAGACTTGGGGTATCATTCCCCATACTTCAGGACTACAACTTAATTACACTAGTAATTTGCTAAAAGCAAAATAAAACAAAAAATAAATAAAAATGAGTAAACAAAGGAGAAAGAAATCAACCATAGATAGTTATTATGGGGATAGAGATGATCTGTGTTCATATTCAGAAGAAGATAATGGAGCTTTAAAAAAAATCACTCCTTTTTCAATGAAAAATGTCAAATGGTCCCAAGCACCAAAAAATTTTTGGAAGAACTTTAAAAGGACTTTAAAAATCGAATAAGAGAGATCAAGGAAAAATTAGAAAAACCTAAGAGCAATACAAGAAAATTATGAAAAAAAAAAGTCAACCAACTAGAAATAAAGAATCAAAAACTTAAGGAAGAAAATAATTCCTTGAAAACTAGAAGGTGAAGTTAATGACATACTAAAACACCAAGAAATTATAAAACAAAATCAAGAGTAAAAAAATAGAAGAGAAAGTAAAACATCTTATAAGAAACACAGAGGAAATATTCTGGTTATAGAAATTTACCTGGGAATCCTAGGTTGGTTAGAGTTTTTAAATTTTGCTTTGATTTTGTTTTGGTTTTGTCTTCTTTTGTTTTGTTTTTACAATTTATTATTTATTGTCAGAAATACCGTTTGGTATATGAAACCTGCCATGTTGCCTTATCTTTATACTTTACAAGATTAGGATTGATTTTATTTTGAATCCACATTTATTTCATTAGTCTAAGGTACTTTTTTAATAAAAATTAAATTCATAATGTGTTTTTTAAAAATCTAGTTGAGTTTTAGTAGATTAATGAATATATATTATGGGAAAATACATACCTCTTTCCCCTCCAAAAGGAAAAAAATAATTAAGTGAACAAAATCTTTCAAATATAAATAATACTAGGTACTGTTCATAGCTCCTCAACTGCTCTTATCAGAGTCCTGGAAACTGCAAAATAGTATCACTCTATTAAGTACTTAAGGTGATGGATGGGTAAAGGAAGTTTCCTTGCTGTACTTAGATATGTTGTGTCAAATCTGACCTTAGACACTGAAATATACCATTAGAATGCAGTTTTCAGGGCATGCTGACATCCATGATAAATACAAAGGGGTATTAATTTCCATAGCAAATAACTGGCAAACAATATTTGGATGGAAATGTGGGAAGTGGAAGAATATATGTAAATATTTTAATTTACATTTTGTAGTGGGTTTTTTTTCTTCTAAGTCTTATTTTTCTTTCACTAAATTCTGGATTAGATTTTAAATATACCCAGTACAATTCACTATCATTTTCATGCCAACTTTCACTTTCTTCTGTATGAATGAACTGCCTAGTGGATTGTGGGGTTGATAGAATATTTATTTGCATTTACCTTTAATAGAATTGGACTGAAATTCCTAGCTTTTCCCTCTCTCCACCTACACCCACCTTAGCTTCTTCCCAGACTAATTATGTTCTAGAGCTGTTTCTGTTGTTTTTCAATGTGAGGACTTTACAATAATATTTTTTGAACTCCTTTCTCTTCCATTTTTAATATAGCATCATTTCTAAGCTCAGCACTCACAAAGCAGCCAGCCACCTCTTTTGCAATATCCACAGTGCTGCCTGTATATACTTCATACAGAGCCTGCATGGAATTCAATTCTCAAGTTGTCAAAGTGAGTGCAAATGGGAATGTTGAACCTCTTAATTCTTGGGATATCATTTTACTTTGTTTGAGTGTCATATACTATTGCTATGTCCTAACAAACCAATCAAACCTGGAGGAGGCAGATGTGAAAAGAATAGCTGGTATAAGACAAAAAATAGAAATCAGATGATTCAAGTTTGAATCTCAGATTTGCTGCTGGCTAATTGTATGTCCTTGGGCAGGTTATTTAATCTCTTCCATCTATAAAAGAAAAGAGTTGGCAAAGCAATAGCAAAAGTGGAGTTTTGTCCCATAGTGCTGAAATTTAGAGGATACTGATGGCACTTAAGAATCCTTTAGTAACATAGAAACAACTCAGCTTAGCACTTAGGTAGCAAAATTAGTTATAGAGGGATTTTCTTCTCCCTACCCTCAGCCCTCCAGTACCTTCCCTCGCCTCCCCCCCATAACCCAAATAAAATATTTCCCTTCCTAACCCCACCCTTTGGTGGCACCATTTTCCTTTACAGTGGCCCCCTCATCACTCCTGTCCTTATCTTCACAGATTTCATGATATTTTTCCTGGGGACAAAAATTGCTCATTATGACTGAGAATAAATGATATCTAATATAACTTTTAGCTATAAAATTCTATGAATTCATTAATTTTCCATATAGTCCTGAGGAACAAAGTTTATATTTTTAGTAAATACTAAAAACCATACTTATACATAATTTTATTAAACTCACGCTCCTTCACAAGATACCCATAAAGTCTATCCAGTTGAGCAAGCTAGTTACCCTTTCTGGTTCTCAGTTTCCCCATTTACCAAATGAGTAAGTTAGACTAGTTGACCTTTAATATTTGAGTTCATGGACCTACTATGAGGACATGTAGCAAATACTTTTCTGTAACCACTTGGGCATGTTATTGCAAGGCGGGGATGGGGAACTCACTTTGGTTCCATAAAAGGCAAAAGCTTTAGGAAGGCAGGTTGAGTCAGATAAATGATAAGTTTGTCAACAATAACTAAAGAATTTTTCTTCTATGTGTTATTGACCACTCCATGTATTCTTCTCTCCTACAACCAACTTCTTCCTCTCCTTGCTTGGTTGGCTCTTGCATGTCTGTATTCCAGAAAGCTCATGATTCTGACCTACCCCAGCCTTTGAATTACTATTTATATACCACCACTATATATACACCTCCCTCCCCACCCCCTTACCCCAAGGACCGTTTGTTGTACCTCTTCTCTTGGATTGTCAATCCCAGGGCAGAGCATGAAACATCTAGGATCCTTTATCATCTCTAACATTACATGATTTTGTGTAAACCTGTTGATTTTAACCACTAGTGTGTTAGTAATTCTGTTTTTATTCATTCATTCACTCATTTAAGCAGAATTTGGTTGTAGCCATTTATTCATTCAATGACAAGTTCTGAAGTGCCTACTAACAACATTGTGGTAAATTCTGAGTGAGATACAGAGATAACCAAGTCCTAAATTGCAGTCCCTGCCCCAAAGGAGCTCACATTCTAATAAAAGAAGGCTTTAAAAAAAAGAAGCAATTTTTAGACTGGATCTGTTATTTCATTGGTATGAAGAATTCTCAATAAAGAAAGTTTCTCTTTTGGAGTGATTGGCACCTTTTCTGCTATTTGTAGTCTTAAAGAGTCTTCTGTGGGTACTGAAAGCTTGAGTGATTTGCCTAGGGTCGCACAGCCAGTATATTTCAGTAGCAGAATTTGAATCCAGGTCTTCCTGACTTCAAGGCCAGTTGCCTATGCACTCTGACACCCCACCTCTCATAATAATGATGACTCCTCCCCCTCAAAAAAAAGTAAATATGATACAAACTAGAAAATGAGAAATGGACCTCGAAGTGTTAGAAGATTAAACTATAGGGAAATCCCTTCCAACCAGGGTATAACAGAAGACCCCATGGAGGAAATAGCATTTGAGCTGAGTGTTGAAAGATGATTGGTAACAGATGGCGATGAGAATGAATGAGTCCGTATATCTGTATCAAAGCTTTATTTATCTCCTCTTTCTTGACATTTATAATGGGACTTTGGGGTTGGGAGATTTTTTTGAGGGTGAAGGATATATCTAACAGTTGTTTACCTTTGTCCTCATTCCCTTTGTTTTATGGGATTTTAAAATAATTCAAAAGGCACTGTACCCTAACTTAGAATCTGACCAAATATGTTAGTATTCTCAGGTCAGGAAAGCCAACCTAGCCAAAGTAGAAAGAACCATGACAGAGAGATAGGAGGCAGCATATGCCAAGAAAATCAAACATTCACCACCACCTTGACCAACATTCCCCTTCAAACCTTGTTGGGGAAATCAAGAGTTCTGGGAATAGTAACACAAAGTGATGATATTAAAGAAGTATTACCATCTGCTTTGCTGCTGCACCATAAGGACTGTGGGCCTCTTCCATCCGACTTGCGGCTAAAACATTGTGGATGAGTAGTCTCCCCAGTTAGAATAGAAACTCTGTGAGGCCAGGGAGGGTCTTGCTTTTCCATTTCTGTCCCCAGCACTTAGCACAGTATTTTGAATATAGTAAGCTCCTAATTAATTCTTTGTTCACTCATTCTCTTAAGACTATACTTTCTATAGCATTTACATATTTTAAAAATGTACATACTTTCTATTTACTGGATAGACAAAATTCAGATTATCTAGCTGTGAGTCTCTTAATGCTCAGAAGCATCCTATGGGAACATGGAAAGAGCAGTGTAGGACTATATAAACATCCATACCATATTTCTTATATGGTATGCCATTAGAACTCTTAATAGTATTCACTCATATTTAAATGTTTCAAAATGCTTTTACAACATAGGGTGATAGATTTGGAGCAAGAAGGGCTCATACACATCCAACTTCATTTTACAGATAAGGAAATTGAGGCCCACAGAGGTTAAGTGATTTGTTCAAGGTCACATTGGAAATACATGACAGAGTTGGGGTTTGAATGTGGACTCTCTATTCCCAAATCCATCATTCCTTCTACTGTATCATGTCGCTTTTCATGATTTATTCCTCCCAATGCCCCTCTGAGGTAGGGGGTAACGGTATTATCTCCTTCTTACAGATAAACAAACTAGGGCTCATCTAAGTTACATGATTTGCCCAAATCAGTGAGTTAGCGGTGCAGCTAATACTTGACCTGAGGTCTTCTGGCACAAAATGCAATGCTCTCTCCATATACTAGATGATGGCTCTTTGGGGAGGTCATGGGATGTAGAAGCAAGAGGGTACTCCATGTAAGGGTTGTCTCATCAATGTGGACACTTTCTCCACAGGTAATACAGAGCACAGCCCATCCATGCTTTCTCGTGGGGCCAGCTTTTTATATGCATTAGTCTGAGTTGCTTGTTCATAAATTTTTAAGATCCTAGATTTAGAGTTAGAAAAGACTCAGAAGCCATTTAGCCCCACCCCTTCATTTTACAGCCAGGGAAACTGAGGCCCAGAGATATTGAATGACTGGCCCAAGTTCATACAGGTAGAAAGAAGTATGAGAGTCATAGTCAGAGGTTCCCAAACTTATTTGGCCTACCACCCTTTCCCCTCCCCCCCCCAAAAATAATTACTCAGCACCCTCCTGAAAATCTGCTTTCTTTAACCCTTTAACTGTTTTGTTTATTTGTGTTATTTTGAAAAAAATATAAAATATATATATATTTTTTTAAAGCAATCAGGGTTAAGTAACTTGCTCAAGGTTACATGGCCAGTTATTTCTGGGTGTGGTGCTGAGTATCTAAGCCCGGATTTGATCCAGGTCATCCCGACACTGGAGCTGGTGCTCTTACTCGCTGAGCCACCTGGCCGCCCCTCCTAAAATATATTTTTACAATCATGCATCTTGGGGAAGCTAGGTGGCACAGTGAATAGAGCACCAGCCCTGGAGTTAGGAGAACCTGAGTTCAGATCTATCCTCAGAAACTTGACTTGACACTTACTAGCTGTGTGACCTTGGGCAAGTCATTGTACTGTAACACCAAGGAAAGGCAACTTCCCAAGGTTCAAAATACCAGCATAGGTGCTCTCCATTTTATTCAGTGACAAACCAAGAACAGAGAAGATCAAAATATGACATCATTCAAAATACAGCATTTACTAAATGTGATTAAATAATCCCCAAGGACTACCCCACCCCAGGACGTTCCAATCATTCAATCAATTACAAAGTCCCTGGTCTAAATACTTCTCCATCCCTAGGCTATACCTTCATTTAGTCCACCACAAAGCCCCTCTTCTCAAATGGAGATTAGTTTCCAAACATAAGTAAAATACATTCATTTGCTCAACCATAGAACACAAAAAGGTCAAAAGTTCCCCAACCCTGGATCACAATTGAATCTACCCCAGAGTTACATCAAGTTTAAACACAGCACTTAATACTCAAATGGAGGTCTTTTCTTCATCTTGACAAGAGGCAAGTTCTCAGCAATCTTAGTTCCTGGGGAGACAAGGCTTAGCAAGGCCACAAGATATGTTGCCAGTCCTGTCCCTTCATTAATTCATCCCTGTCTGTGGAACAGTCCTATAACCCCTGAAAACATTAGCAAAACCCTCTCTTGGGATTTCTGTAAACATACAACAAGAAAATCCTTCTTCAGGGCTTCTGAACCAACAGAAAGGTTCCCAGACCCCTGCAACAACAGCACTGTCCTTCACTAGTGGACAGCATTCATTCTGTCTGCAGGACAGTCTCCAGACCCCTGCAACAACAGCACTGTCCTTCACCAGTGGACAGTACTCACTCTCTGTCTGCAGGACAGTTTCAGAGCTTCTTAACCAAAAGCCAGGTTCCAGGACTTCTTCAACAAAAGGACTGTCTTTCACCAGTGGACAAATCTGGCAAAAGAACATCAAAACAGACAAAGTACCAGCAAAACAGCCATGTCTCCTCAGTCCTTGGCAGCTCAGGGGGCAGGTCTCAAAAGTCCAGGGCTATTCAAAGTGGCTCTCAGCAATCCTTCTCAGTCTCTCTCTGCCTCCACAGTGCCGCTTCCAAAAAAGATCTTCTGCCTCCTTCTTGTCTCTCCAAATCTACGTCACCAGCTCCTCCCAGTTCAGGACTCTCTTTTCACATCAACAAGTCCATCCCACAGGTGGGATTAACAAGCTCTGGGTTTTAACACAATCAATTTGAAAACCAAGCCAATACAGGGGGAATCTTTAAATGCCATTACTATCACAGTCATTTAGCCCCAATTGCCTTACCTTCCCCCTTCCAAAAAAAGAGAGAAATGATGCATCTTAAATTTAATAGTTCATTGAAAATTTATGGGTTCCAAAAAAAAAAAAAAAGAAATGATGCATCTTAAATTTAATAGTTCATAGAAAATTTGTGGGTTCTTTTCCTACACTGAAATTTTGATGATGCAATATTATATCATGTAACCATATCGTATCATATTGTAAATAAGCCATTATACACACATATTCTTGTCAATGATATGTGCTGAACTTCCTTACAATGCACCACACACTCACTTGCCAACACTTGCTTGTTAAGATGTGTCAGCAGACTTGACCACTGATTGGATATAATTTGCATTTTTGTGTGTTTATTTGGAAAATAATGTAATCACTACAGCTTTAACTTGACTATACAACAGATGAAACATGTATAAATGGTTTTAAAATTTTTTCTTCTTTCCTTATGCTTTCACTGCCCCCTTATTTTTATTCAAAGCTGCCCAGTTACACCCAAAGCTACTACTGCCCCTCTGGATCATTCCAGCATCCCCCCCAGGAACAGTATCACCCACTTCGGGAACCCACTTTGGTCATAATTTTGGCCTAGGTTCTATGATTCCAAAACTTTCCACTCTGCCCAATTGCCTGTACTCTTGACTGTTTTCTATAATTGCAAGAAGTAAATAAAGATTCTAATCTTTGGTTCACAAAATCAGGGTCATACTTGATTCTCCACTTGCCCTTTCCTCCTTATGTTAAAATTAGTTTTTGTTCTAGTACCCTTGGCCACCGGTTTTACTTCTAGTAATTAAAATTTTAAGTAGCCAGTATAAAGTAGCAATAACAGGAAGTAAGATTGCAAAGGGGAATTTAGAAGTCATGTACAGACCATGAAAAGAGCATAATTTGTAAAACTGTATTACATATTAACTGAAAATCACATCCTGAGATTATGTACTAAACCAAGGGAAGCTATCTAGGCTTTGCTATCAGGGCCTTTTGGTTCTACAACATATAAGCCTCAGATAAGCTCCAAACCTCCACAGTAAGAACAGAACACAAATTTTTTAATTTTTATTTTCATTTTTTTTCTAATTGCATATAAAAACAATTTTTAACATTCATGTTTCAAAATTTTCAGTGCAAATTCTCTCCCTGCCCTCCTTTCTTCTTGAGAAGGGCCAAACAATTTATGCAGATTTTCCAGATCATGGGGGTCACACGCCCCTAACCCCTGAGATGTTTGTGGAAGGGGTACCTGTATACTTCAGTCTACATTTAGACTCAGTCATAGAACACCAAAAGTTACTGATAACTTTGAAATTACAAGGATATGTTAACTCTAAAGTTTTACTGACAGCTTTGAGATGTGGATACATTAATGAACTCACTCCAAAGTGGCACAGATAAGAGTTAGTCTGTCCTCCCCCGAAAAGCCCTATAAAAATGAGACCTCTGGCTCCTCCTCCATCCCTCCACCCCACACCCTGCAGTTTCCCATCTCCATCTGGGTCCATACTTCCAACCCTAATCCACAGTTAGGTTAGTAACTCTGTGTCTCTCTTCCCATCCCCGTCCCCACACTGCCTGCTTTCCACCCCATCCTTGTCCCCATGCCATCTACCTCAGTATAACTCCCCCTGCACTTTTTTGCTGTTCACTCCTACACCCTCTGTGACTTATTAAAGTGTGATTACAGCCTCATTTCCCACTCATTTAATCCTCTTCTCACACAGCCACCATTCTGCTTCAAGGGCTCATCATCTCTTACCTAGGTTAATGCAAATGCCTCCTTATTGGTCTCCCTGTCTCAGATTTTTCAGCTTTCAAGCATACTCTTCATACATTTACCAAAATAATCCCTTTAAGGTAAATGCTGACCATGTCACCAGCCTGCTCCAATTCTTTGGTGGCCCTCTATAAAATACAAATGCTTTGAGCTGGGATTTACAATCTATCACCATTTAGATAAAACCTGCCTTTTCAGACTTTTCCTCTGCTCTTCCCCAAATTCAACTTTCCATTCCATCACCATTGAATAGGTAGTATATTACATTTGGCATGGTGTGGAAAGCCCTGAGTGCTCTTCCTACCCTATGACAGAGCCAAGTGAATAATACTATATATTAGGTAAAAGAAAAAGTAGTTTCCAGGTCATTTTCTTCCTTTGATTCTCCTGGTGATATTTTGTAGCATCAAGGCATCGTCCTCCTTTAACCTCAGCAACATGGCGACCCTCATCACATGACAGTCATTGCAAAGGGACTAGACATTCTTGTGCCCAAATTCCTGGCTACCTTTTCTACTCTTATGTTTCTTGTTTCCTGGACTTAGATAAATGAGAATTGTGATATAAGTACTGTCCTTTTTGTGTTTGTTGCTGTTAAGTCTGATCAGAATTGCAAGAGAAACAATTACTGAAGCATTTATACTCCGATTCAGAGTTCTGAGACAGTTGTGTTCCTTTTCAATGGGATAACCTGTTACATGCTATAGAAAAAAGAACAGCGGAGTTCTCATATTATTTCAGGACAAATATAATTTATTCAATTATAGACAGAGGCTGAAATTTTGGTACTCTTTACAGACACAGAAAGAGATAGAGGAAAACAGGATGGGAAGAGGTTTCAGGGTGAAAGGAAAGATTTCACAATTGCATTATCTAAATATGAAACTGGAAGTGATGAAATTTACAGTTGCTAAGAATTAAAGATGACTGTCTTCTTGTCCTGATTGAACAGAGGAATAGATTGGAAACAGAGAATCAAAGAAGTCACTAAGAAGATCAGTTAGTTGGTTTGGCTGAGATGTTGTACCCAGTAAGGAATAAATAAATCAGACTAACTTAGTTTAACCATCGAATCATGTACTCAACACAAAAAGTACATACACTAAGGAACTTTTATGGGCAGTTCCTGAGACAGAAAGAGAACAATGAAGTTTACACTTTCAGAATTGGGAGTTATTCTAACCACATGGGTTTTCCTCACTCGTATGCTTTCTGGGCAGGTTTCTGTATGTGCTCAGACTATTTCACAGATACTAAATGCATTAGTGGAATAGTATGACTCGAATGGAATAGTGTGACTCAAGTATAAATTGTGATGTACTTATTATTTCTGCATTCACTTTAATATAGGAGCACCTGGATATTATTATCACTTCTTTTGCCTTATTGTCTAGAGAATGGTTATTATGTTTGCGATCTAAAATCGTCCTTACTCCAAATGGCTGGGTTTGTGTAAAAGTAAGGGAATAAGTGGAAATTTGAGATAGAGTAGTGAGGAGGGCAAGTATATTTTCCCTCAAAATACAACTAATACCCTGAGATCATTTGATTATTAACAACATGGTGATGGTTCTTCTCTGGCAACCTACACCTGCCAGTATGGAAGGTTTACAACCCAAAAAGTAGGTTTGTTGTTCAGTCGTTTCAGTCATTTCTGACTCTTTGTGACCCATTTGGGGTTTTCCTGACAAAGATAGTGGGGTGTTTAGGTATCCACAAGCACAGATGAGAGTTTCTAGAATATGGTAGTCTGTTATGTCTATGAATATGGTAGTCTCTATCCATTACACTGAGATGAGGCATCTAGACTTTAATGTTCTAGAAGTGTCAGATTCTATAAAGTCAGAGCTAAATGACTGTAAAAGAAGAGTTCTTAGCAACTGCTCCAGCACTCATAGAGAGGATGGCCACTGACAACAAGACTGGTACAATCATGGCCATTTCACCAATAGACTCCTCAACCAGGAATTGTTTGGACAGTATAGAACAAAAGTGAAATATAAAATGGCTAATTAGTAGTCCTGAAAATTTTTTTATTGTTCTCTGAGGTTTAAGCATCATCTCCTAGCATATTATCATAGTCATTGTATAGTTACTGATTCCTATTATAAGTTGCTGAGAAATGTTTTAACATCTATTATGTGGAGAAATAGATTACCTTTCTCACACCTCATTTGTATTGTATATTGAGTACAATTTTACTTCTTCTCCCCCACCCCTTCCTTTTGAAGGAAACCCTAGACATGAACCAATTTGTTCACTGGGGTAGGGGTATACTGAGCTGAACAGTATATGGAAAAAAAAGCCCAACCCCTCTCATTAAAGGCCAGGCTCCCCCAGGACTGTACAGAGTCCCATCTCATACTTGGATCCAATGAGCAGAGGAGGAAGAGACATAATGCTCCTACCTTGTGACCCCAATAGCAGTTCCTTAATATTAGAACGTAGGTCCTTCCTCAACTCCATCTTGTAGAATTTTCATTTTTTTAAAGACTAAACTTCTATGCAAAACATTTTCTCATCACCCAAATCAATAGGTCTCTTTTCCTCCTTCAGTTAACTTGAATTTACTTTTTTGGGACATATCTTATCTTCCCAGTAGAATGCAAGGTGCTCAGGGTCAAAAGCTGTTGGGTTTTTTTCTCTTTGTATCCCCAGCACCTGTGTGCCTTGTTTTGTATCTAGCTAGCAATTAATGAATTCTTCTTGAATTGAATTAAATCAAATCCTAAACTGATTTCATGGCATCTATTAGTCAATAAATAGGGCTTGGTAAAAGTCCAGAGTCCTACCTAATTTCTCTAGCCCTATTCTGCCGCTTCAAATACCTTTAGCCATGCTCCCGAAACATCCCTTTCTCTTTATGATAGATCATTGTTTCACTCAATTAGGTTATATTATTCCCTTTTATCTCTGAATGATGTAGAGAAATTTTAAAAAGACCTTAATGCTTACCTCCACTTAACCTGCTATGACCTGAGTATAATACTAAATATCTAATTGCTATCCTGTTAAATAAGAATAATAGGAACAAGAAAGGATGTCAGAAGCCATTTAATCCAATTCCATCATTTTACAGATGGAGATACTGAGGCCCAGGGAAGTTAAGTGGCATTTCCAAGGTCACAAGCTAATTAATATCCTAATCTATATTTGAACCCAAGTCCTCTGACTCCAAGTCATCATTCCTTCTTCCACACCAACTTTATATAACAACTGAACTTGGAGTCAAAGAGACCAAGGTCTGAGTCTCACATCTGGCATATATTGGATACATAGTCACACAGCCTCTTGGGGCTAACTTCCTAAAATTTGTCCACTGAGTTATTGATGACTTATGATCACAAGCATATGTAGATCATGACCCAGTTGTCCCTGGGTATACCAGCAGGCCCAATCCCTCTTCCATGACTGGTTATGGTTGTGATATATATGATACAAGGAGTTTACACATTAGAAAAATCACTACTCCTTAATGTGCAGATGTAATAAATATCCTCTTGAAAGCTCTGATTATTCGGACATTGTGTTCTTGCTAGTTTATTAAGGATCAGAATAAGCTATCTTAATTGAAAATTGTGTCCCCAGACCCCACCAATGAAATTACTTCTTATTTACAGACCGCACAAGCCACAAATCCAATAACAAAGGCATTTAATTAAGGTATAAGAGCAATGAAAATAACACGAGAAATTCAAGTAAACACACACACACACACACACACACACAAATAAATACAGTCTTTCCAGATGAGAGATAGAATAGACAATGCCAGAGGAAAAACAGGAGGAGGGTGGTGGAAAAACCATCAATCATTCCCTTCTCTTCTCTCAGCATCTTTTCAGTAGCCAACATGGATATCTGTTAATCTCTTGGGACTGGCAAGAATCTGCTGTAGGACTTGGTTTAGCTCTGCATACTCTGAGGTCCCACCAGGACTACAAGGTCTAGGGATGCCACATCAGTACCATTCCTCACCATTCCCCCTACCATCTCAGCTGTCTGATCACAGCTAGAACAATGCCATTCTATCTCTGCTCACCATCCACAGATCGTGACTTTTCTTACTTTTTTATTCCCTTCCCCCACCTTTTCTCTTTCTTTCCAAGTCTGTGCCTCTTAATGCAATCATTGCGTACATAGGTAAAACTATATAGGAGACTGATATCCTAGAGCTTTTTCCAAACTTCTTTTCCTTGCCACAGTTAAATAGTACTTAAAGGCTCTCAAGAGAGAGGCCCATTAAGAGGGGCCCTTTCTACTAGGCTCCTACCAACTATTTCCACAGCAAAATGTATATAGGCAGCTCGTGGATATATTATTTAGGATAGTAAATATATTATCTAGGTATATTATCTAGTGTATAGACAACCAGGTCTGGAGTCAGAAAGACCTGAGTTCACATCTGGCTTCAGATATGTTATAACTGTATGACCTTGGGCAGGTCACTTAACATCTGTTTGCTTCAATTGCCTCAACTTTAAAATGGGGATGATAAAAGCACTTAGGCTTATTGTTAGGATCAAATGAGATAATATTTATAAAGAGTTTAGCACAGTACCTGGCACATAGTGGGTTCTTAATAAAGGCTTGTATCCTTCCTTCCTTCTAGGCTTTGCCCTATAAGAGTTATTAACATTAACGGCTTGTTGTTGTTTAATTTTTTCTTCATAATCTTATATTTTTAAAAGTTAATTCATGCTGTGAAATCTTATCAAACACAAAATCTTATCAAAACCTAAAAATTAATTTAGGGGGAAACCACCTACCAGAAAGCCATTTGAATCCTAAATTTCTTAGATTCCCTGAACAAGTATTGTCTCGAGCCTGAAGTAGTGCATGTGCACAGCCTAGTGGTGAATGTGATTAGTTCCACAAAACTTCAGAGTGGAGTCTTAGGAAAAAGTTTCTGGAGGGAACGTCACCAAGTTTCAAACTGTAAAGCCTATTCTAATTAAAGGGGGGGAGGGGGTCCTAAATGAAAAGATAAGCTTCATTTGGTTATATTTAGGTTAGAAAAAATACAGTATGTCATAGTAATGACATTAAAAAGGTAACAGAGAAGATAGTTTATTTGATTCAATTCAATGGACATTTATTTTTACTAACCACATCCTGTGTGGTTAATTGTGTTATTAAAGTGTTATTAACCACTTTCTTAGCACTGTGATAAGAAAGAAAGAGATAAAATAAAGTTTGGATAAGTTTGGCTCTTTATGAGGTTTGCAATAATAAGTAAAAGCATTCAAAAGACCAAAGTACCATGTCAGCTCCAAGAGTGAAAAGCCAGATGCAGAAGGGGAAAACAGGGATAGCTTTATAGGAAAGTGGACATTTTAGTTGGATTTTAAAGGGTGGGAAATACTTCAACATTCAGTCTATTTGAAAATCTAAGAAGGGTGTGTATTATATTTGTAGAGCTATGATAATACTGTATTTTCTGTATTCTAGAATGGTTTTATTATAAAGATCAATAAACAAACACATAATACTTGCTATGTGTAGAATATTGTGCTAGGTACTAGGGTTGCAAAGATGAAAATGAAAGCTTTTGCCTTAAAAATTCTATTAGGGAAAACAAGATGTACATAAATATCTGTAAAAATTAATACCAGATAATTTTTACAGGGAGGGAACTAGCAACTGGGCAATCAGGGAAGGCTTCATATAGAAAGTGGTATTTAAGCTGAGTTTTGAAAGAAATAAGGGATTCTAAGAGGCAGAGATGAGGAGGGAGTGCATTCTAGGTATGGGACAACAGACAACCCAAAGACTGGGATCTCTGGGAAGGAGGGTGGTGTGTGAGAAAGAGCAAGGAGGCTAGTTTGATGGGACAGTAGACGGTGGAAAGGGAAACAATGAGACAGGAAAGATAGGTTATGGCCAGGTTGTAAAAGGCTTTCAATGCCCAACAGAGTTTATGTTTAATTATAGTGGCAATAAGGAGCAGCCAAGAGACCTCTGTCCACCACAGGTTCAGCCAATAGGACAGTTCAAGAACATCTATATGTGTTCTAAAGTCTCTCCAACTCACTTCCATTATGTTTCATCATTGTTCTCCTCTCCTGTTTCCATTGCCTCTTTCACTTGGGGACTTACATCATCATCAGAGAGGGAACTTCTCTTAGCATTTAGGATTGGGAGCTGGCAAAGCTTTGTGTAAAAGTTAGTGCTGGTGAGATGTCTTGAAGAAAGAAAGGGATTCTGCTGCAAGTGGCTGAGATGAGGAGGGAAGGTATTCTGGGAGGTGAGAAGAAGAGGCATAAGGGATGGAGGGCAGTGAAGAACATAGCAAAACCAGTTTGGTTGGGACTGATATATGAGTCTTGAAAGATAGGTTTGGGGTAGGAGGGAGGGGGAGAATTTGGAACTCAAAAATTTAGAAATAATAATAAATCTTTTTTTTTTAAGGAAAGGTTGGGGTAAAGCTGTGAAGAACTTTAAAATCCCCAAAAAGGAGTTTATACTAGAGGCAAAAAAGAGCCAACTTGAGCATTTCTAGATAAGGCACCGAGAGTACCTTGCCTGGGATTACAAGGTTATCAAGTAGCTGTTAGTCAGTGAACATTTATAAATGCCTACAATGTGCCACATTCGGAGTTCCTATGCAATACTGATCTTCACAGCATCAGATTTTTCCTTCATGACCAGAGGCATCCACAGCTGAGCTTCCTTTCAGCTTTTGGCCCAGTTGCTTCGTTAGCTCTGGAGCTAATGTAGTTTTCCTCCACTCTTCCTCAGTAGCATATTGGATGGGAATGGGTAATTTTAATTCAACCCATTATATATATTATATATGCTACTGTGAGCAAGGATCCCTTAGAAGAAATGGAGTAGCCTTCACAATCAATAAAAGGGTGAGAAAAGCAGTAGTGGGGTATAATTTCAAAAATGACAGAATGACATCTGTTCGAATACAAGGCAAACCATTCAACATCACAATGCTACTAGTCTCTGTTTCAACCACTGATGCCAAGGAGGCCAAAGTTGATAAGTTCTATGAAGATCTACAACATCTTCTAGAAATAACACCCCCCCCCCAAAGATATCACATTAGAGAATTGGAATGAGAAAATAGAGAATCAAAAGATAATTGGAATAACAGGCAAAGATTGGCCTTGGAGTACAGAATGAAGCAGGACAGAGACTATTAGAGCTTTGTCAAACTGACTCATTGGTCATAGAAAACACTCTTTTTCTACAACCCCAAAGGTGACTCTACACAGGGACATCATCAGATAGTCAAGATAGAATTCAGACAGATGTATACTTCTCAACCAAAGGTGGAAAAGCCCTATACGATCAGTTAAAACAAGACTTGGGGTTGACTGTGGCTCAGATCATGAACTTTGTATTGAAAAATTCAGACTTAAATTGAAGAAAGTAGGGAAAACCATCAGACTACATGAGATGACCTAAATAATATCCCTTATGAATATAGAGGTGATGAGTAGATTTAAGGCATTAGTCTGTTAGAGTGCCTGAAGAACTATGGACAGAGGTTCACAATATTGTAAAGGAAGCAACAACAAAAAGCATTTTAAATAAAAAGAAGACAAAATGGCAAAATAGCTATCTGGTGAGGCCTTACAAATAACTGAGGAAAGAAGGAAGGTGAAAGGGAAAGGAGAAAGGGAAAGAGGTACCCAAATGAATGTAGAATTCTAGAGAAGAGCAAGGAGAGATAAAAAGGTTTTCTTAAATGAGTAAAAGAAGAAAACAATAGAATGGGAAAGATAAGAGATTAAGAGAAGGTGGCAAGAATACAACAAAGAACTATAATAACAACAACAAAAAGATCTTAACATCAATAACCACAGTGATATGATTACTGCTGTAGAGCCAGACAGCCTACCGAATGAAGTCAAGTGGGCCTTAGGAAGCATTGCTAAGAATAAGGCTAGTGGAGGCAATGGAATGCCAGTTAAAACTATTTAAATTCTAAAAGATGATGCCATTAAAATGCTGCATTCAATATGCCAGCAAATTTGGAAAACTCAACAGTGGCTACTGGGTTGGAAAAGATCAGTTTGCATATTAATCCTAAAGAAGGATATGTTTAAATTACCAAATAATTGCACTCATTTCACACCACAGCAAGGTTATTCTTAAGATTCAAGGGAGGCTTCAGAAACATGTGAATCAATAATTATGAGAACAGGCTGGTTTCTGAAGAGGCAGAGGAATTAGAAACCAAACTGTCAACATTCAACAGATCATAGAGACACCAAGGGAGTTCCAGAAAAGCACCTACTTCTGCTTCATTGACTACACTAAAGCCTTTGACTATGTGGATCACAACAAAATGCAGCAAGTCCTCAAAGAGATGGGAATACCAGATCATCTTCCTCGTCTCCTGAGGAACCTGTATGTAGGCCAATAAGCAACAGTTAGAATTAAACACAGAACGATTGACTGGTTTAAGATTAGAAAAGGAGTAAGATGAGGCTGTATATTGTTACCCTATTTGTTTAATTTATATGTGGAGTAGCTAGGCTGGATGAATCAAAAGCCACATTTGGGGTTTCCAAGAGAAATATCAACAATCTCAAATATGTACATGATATTACCCTAATGGCAAAAAGTGAAGAGGAGTTAAGAAGCCTCTTGATGATATAATGTTATTGGAGAGTTATTGGATTGATTGAAACTAGATTGAAACTTAACATCACAAATACTAAGACCTTGGCAACTGGTCTCATCACTTCCTGGCAAATAGAGGAAGAAGAAATAGAAGCAGTCTCAGATTTTATATTCTTGGGCTCAAAGATCACTGCAGCCATGAAATTAAAAGAGACTTGCTCCTTGGAAGGAAAGCTGTGGCAAATCTAGATAGCATATTTAAAAAAAGCAGAGACATCACTTTGCCAACAAAAGTCTATAGTAAAAGCTATGGGGTTTTTCCACTAGCAATGTAGGTCTATGAGACTTCGACTATAAGGAAAGCTGAGGGCAGAATGAGGCTTTTTAATTGTGTTACCGGAGAAGACTTTTGAGAGTCTCTTGGATAGCACGGAGATCAAATCAGTCAATACTTAAAGAAATAAATTTAGACTATCCACTGTAAGGTCAAAAACTGGAGCTAAAGCTTAAATACTGGTTACATAATGAGAAGAGGGAACTCATTGGAAAAAACGTGATGTTGGGAAAGATTCAAGGCAAAAGGAAAAGAGGACTGAAGAGGACGAGATGGATTGATAGTATCACGAACTTAAGAGTTGAACAGGTAGAGGAAGATAGTAGCTCTCGGTATGGTCAAGGGCGTTAATAAAGAATGTGATTTGACTGGACAATAGCAACACAGGCTAAGAACTGGGATACAAAGGAAGGTAAAAGGCATCCCCTGCTCTCAAGGATCTCACAGTCTAATGGGAAGACAAGACGAAAAGTGCGGTATGCAGGATAAATTGGAAATAATCAACAGAGGATGAGCGCAGCTGGGCTCCAAAGCCAGAAGGTCTCTACTCTGATGGATGCCTCCATCCTTTATTTCTAATAAACTACGGTGCAAAAGGACTCTATAAATGCGTGTAAGCTACTAATCCCCGCGGATGAAAGTGACTTCTGTTCTCCACTTTTAAGAAATTCTTCTTCTTGGAGAGTCCGCTTCTCAGCTCTTCCCTTTAACCACGCCCCCAGGTCTCCACTTAGCCTTGTGCGAGGACTGAAGGCCTCTTCCGGCCTGGGCTGGTCCAGAGCGGAGGGGGCGGGGCCTGAGACCCGAGAACTAGGACTGACCTCCGAGTTGCCATGGAAACTAGGCCTCGGGAGGCCGGAGTGAGGCATGGTACCGAAAAGATGGAGACCATTGGTTCCCGATCCAGGGAGGAAGGAGGAGACGGGCAACTCAGAAACATTATTCTTCAAGGCGCTACCTATTTCAATAACTGCCCGCGCTAGTATGAACGAGAAAAGTTCGCGAGCTTTGAACAATACTCCCAGGGAGACTAACGGGAGTAAGGGATGAGACCGAAATGGAACTACAATTCCCAGAATGCCCTAGGAAAAGGAAAGAAAGGGGCGGGGTAAGGGAGAAAGACCCCTGGCCCTACTGCGCAGGCGCCTAAGCGAACGTGTATTATTTATCACGTGATGCCGGCATGGCGGTGTTTGCGGATTTGAACCTGAAGAAGGGCTCTGACACGAAAGCGCTTAAGGGGCTTCTAGAGAACGCCGCGCACCGTGAGTGCCCCCGGTGGAGTCGGGTGGTATTGGGGCGGGGGCATCCGAGCCGACGTAAACTCTTTGTGATATTCGCTGTACAGTCTCCTTACAATTGGGGGAATCTCAGCCCCAGAGAGGGGGGGGAGCCACGTGGGGAGAGGGGCATGCCAGGCTCAGGGTGTTGGAGCCTGCCCTCCCACCGGGTGAGACAGCGTCACGCGGGGGCCTGGGTGCAAGAGCCAGCTCTGCTGGGCGACCTCGGGCGAGTCACGGAACCTTCCCTGGTCCCATGTAAAAGGAGGACCAGGTGATGGCCAGAGACCTTTCCTACCCCCAGCAGAGTGGGTTTCTGTCCCCCAAAAGGTCAGCATCAGCATCCCTCGTAGAGTTGGCAGGATCCAGGGGGGCGAGGACGGAAAGCGTTCCCGGCCCCTCCAGCCCGAGGTCGCCGGCAGCTGTTACTACCGTCACCCAGACAGAAGGCTTGTCAGTAAAGTGCAGGGACCTGCCCAAGGACACTCCGACCCGCAGCCCAGTCAGGGGCATCATCGTTTGGGAAATTGCCTTAGTTTCCTGGTCATTGTTTAGGAAGTCAGATTTTTGGCTTATCGATTTAGAAATCCAAGATCACGGAGCCTGATCCCTTCAGTTTACAGATTAGGAAACTGAGGCCCATAGACAAACACAGAGGTTAAATGACTTACCTGTGCTCACACTGGTGGTAAGTAGCAGAGTCCCAATTTGAATCTAGATTCCTCGATTCGGAATCCATTGT
This sequence comes from Petaurus breviceps papuanus, assembly GCF_028583685.1. Lineage (NCBI taxonomy): Eukaryota > Metazoa > Chordata > Mammalia > Diprotodontia > Petauridae > Petaurus > Petaurus breviceps. Next base: position 105,315,568 of record NW_027186296.1, read on the forward strand.
TTCTCATCACACCGTGTTCACTGGGTTTTCGTGTATTTTTATCATTGTAGTAAGCTAATGGAACTATATAAGGGAATCAGTATAGAGAAGCCCCCTAAACTACATTTGTCTATGGGAAATGGAAGATAATTTGGTTTATTCTTACTCAACTCAATGATTTCTTTAAAAAAAAATGCTGTTCACTGAACTTGTAAAAAGTTGTTCTTACTAGTGCAACAGTCAGATTTGTTGATTATATTTAATGCACTAGATTTGTGTTTGTTGGGGGGAGTTTCAAAGAATGTAGAAAATAGAGCCCTAGTCCTCAGTGTTTGCTATACACGAAAGAAACTTGTAGTTAAAGAAATGAAGTACACAGTTGAGGGTTAGTTAGTGCTGGGTCAGTGTCATACAATTTTGAGATCTGGACATGGTAAAGCTATACGTCATTGGCCTCTAGGAGAGGGAGATTATGTTTAACCTTGTGTTTAATTTTTTAGTTGGGTTTTCAACTGTTGCCATTAATCATGTTGTGGACTTTAAAGAAAAGAAGCAGGTAAATGTCTCAATGTTTTTATCTAAGTAACAAAGTAGTACTGTGTTTCAGCATCTTTGTGTTTTTCTATGGCAGAAGCTACTTGAAAACATGTATTTTAATTAAGCGCAGAAAATTGGGACCTTTTCCATTCAACAAAGATTTACAAAATCCATACTGTGTTTGTTCCCTTAATTTGAGTCTCAGCAAATTTTCGGTGTATTTAAGTTAGAGATTAATTGAATACTTTCTCCACAAAATCCTACTCCATACAAGCACCTTATCTGCATCAAATCCTGTGCTGTATGCTGGGAATACAATAAAAACAGTTCCTTTCCTCAAGAAACTCATGATTCAAAAGTGACCCAGACTTCATAAAGGATATGCCAATGGAACAAGCCCTGGCAGGCCCCCAGAGGTAGACTATCATCCAAAAACCAGCCTGACTAAATTCAGAGAGGCTTCTCCCTGGAAAAATGACTGCCATATGGGTTGTGTTTGGGTTGGGTTTTTTTTTGCTATAGCAACACTTAAAATTGTCTGCTAAAACATTAATGAGTTTCATGGTACACTAATAGAAGCAATACATAAGAAGGGAACACTGATCTTTTGAAGTCCTGAAGACTACTATTTGTGTGACTTCTAGCTATCCTATGTATGAAGGTACTCACTCATATTTGTTATAGGAAGGTACCTGCTTAGTTGTAGGAAAAAATAACTGAGGTAATCTACATATAGATGTTTATATAGCATGATTTATTAACTACAGGGTAACAACGGTAGAACCAATATTACTAAAATTTTTTCTGGCATAAGTCTTGGTCATGAAGACATATGCTGAGTACATAACTAGAAAATACTTATTGGAATAACTTATTAGGTTTAAGGAAACTTCTGAGTAAAAGTGTTTTGCTTATATTCAAGACTTTATTCTTGTTTACATTTTAAAGAGCGAAGTATGATTGCACTGAATTTAAGTTCTTGTTAAAACTTAATGCACATTTTTGTTTAAATTTGCCCTTCTTTGTATATTCGACATTCATGTATTCCATTGTAGACTACTCGTATATTATAACCTGAGAATTATAGTCCTTCCATGCTGTCCAGTTTTTCCCATCACCTTCTCTCACTGAGGTCCAAGGATAGGTCTTTGTTTCACTTATCATTCTGAAAAACTATTTGCCAATACCTAGCCAACGCATCATAGTGTACTTATATTTTTATGTTATCCATCTTTTTTTTTTTTTTTTTGCCTTTTGGAGGGCAATTGGGGTTAAGTAACTTGCCCAAGGTTACACGGCTAGTTTTTTTGTGTGGGTGTTAAGTGTCTTGAGGCCAGAACCAAACTCTGGTCCTCCTGACTCTGGGGCCGACACTTTTATTCACTGTGCCACCTAGCTGACCCTATGTTATCCATCTTAATGCTACTTTTGATTAATTTACTCAATTTAGGTTTGACTTTTTATCTTGTAGGAAATTGACAAACCAATAGTTCCTTCAGAGCTCTTTTCATCTTTGCCTATTGTACAGGTAAGTATCATTTTCACGTTCTTAGAATTAAGTATCTGATAGATGTATTTGATCTGCATCATTCCCCTCTACAATGCTTTCCCTTTCCCATTTTCTAGTCTAAAATTGACACCATCAAGTCAGCTTATCCATTTAGCCTCTCTTACTTACTGCAGCCCTCCTTATGTTTACTCTTCACTGACCTGCTATAGCACTTTTGGACAGTAGTATAGAAGACACTAATTATAAATTGTACTTTACCAGTAATATATATTAGACTTTGTTTATTCCACTATATTGTATGATCCTTGAGGATAAGGATGACATTTTATTCTTTTGTTTTTCTCAAAGGACCTAATAGTGCTGTGCTCACTTAATAAATGTAATTTGCTTTTCTGAGCTATTTCTTTTAATTAATATTTTTCTCTAGTGAAGAGAAAAATAAAGTAATTATGCCTTGTACTTCTTTAATGGATTCTTTTACCTACAGGGGAAATCAAAACCAATTAAAATTTTAAGTAGACTGACACTGATAGTATCAGATCCATCTCACTGCAATGTTCTGGTAAGTCAGCTTTGTTTTTCTCTTTAACATACATTTCACAGTGTGCTTGTGATTTTTTTTCCCCTTCAAATAATATTTAGTCATATAGAAAGGAATAGCTTTTTATCCTTTTACAGCTTTAAAGTATGTGTCCCATTTGTTCCATTAAGATTTTTCTGATCATCCAAGTTCAAAATGATGTCTTCCTTCTCAGAGTTCTTGCAGCATGCATTGTCTGTACCATTCATAGAACTACCTTCTGTGATCAGTAGGTTCTCTGCAAAAAAAAAACTCCTTTGTGACAAAATGGACAATTTTTTTTTAGCTTTCTAAGTCAGTTTGAAGCGGTGTTAGTATGCAACTTTGACTCACTGGCATGCCCTTTTCAGCCAAGCATGTCATTGCAGCTGATTCCAGTTTCAATTTGCAGAACCCAGCTGCTAAAGAAAAACAGGGAAGATAGAATAGAATCATGATGCAAAAAAAAAAGTTTGACTTCAGCACTTTCTGTCTCTTCACAGCATTGTAAAACTGGAGGGAGTTTTAGAGATGACTTTATCAGTTTCCTCAGCTGTGTGAAATGGGGCCCCAGGGAGGATTAAAGTCCAGAGAGCTGAGGTGATTTTGCCAAGATCACATTCCCAGTGAGTTGTAGAGCTAGCCCTTACAGTAAAGCACTGAGCATTTATTAAGCTCTGCCTGTGTGCCAGACACTGTGCTAACCGCTGGGAACACAGGTGCAAGAAATGAAATCATCCCTACTTTGAAGGAACTGCTATTCTAAAGGGGAAATCAGTACACATGTAAAGATAAACATAATAAGTGTAAAGTATGAATATGCACAATCAATATAAAAAGAAGCCAGATAGTACAGGGTAGCTAGGAAGGAAAGGCACAGATTTCTCTTATGGTAGTATTTTTTTCTTTCTCACAACAGAGAGCAACATCTTCCCGCGTCAAGCTATATGACATTGTTGCAGTTTTTCCTAAGACAGAAAAACTTTTCCACGTAAGTGAAAAATATTGTCATCTCATTTTTTCTTTCATTATGGATATACAAGTTTCGATCCCAGTGCTAACATGCACTATTTGTGCAGCCTCTGCCTGAAGACCACCAAATTTCCAGGAGAAATCCTCCTCCTTCAGGGGCCGGGCATTCATATTTTACTCAGCTCTGATTGTGAGAGGCAGGTTTACCTAATTTCAAGTCTACATTGTTCTCTTTACAACTTTGACACATTGTTCACAAAGAAGGGCAAAAACAGTTTCCTGTTCTCTTGGCGCTCTTATTCTCCTCAGAGAGAACAGGTCTTACTCCTCCTTTATGTGACAGCATTCATGTTCCATCTGGGTCTTCTTTTCTCTAGGCTAAATGTGCCCACGGATCTTTCTCCTAGACTTTGAGACACTGGTGCTCTCTTTGCTTTTATTTTTTCCCTTCATTTTACTCATTCTTTTTGTCATTATCTTTCTCATCCTACCCCTAGGTCTTCCACCCTGCCTTTTCTCCTTTCCTTCTCCCTCTCATTCCCTTTTACTCTTTCCCCTTAATATAGATTTTGGTAATATTTATGCAATAAAATTGTATATTGTCTATTAATTTTAAAGGGCAAACTAAGCTGTTTTTCTCTTAATATACTTGCCTACACCTCTTACTAAAATTTCTTTGCTTTATTTGCAGCCCTCTATTGATTTTTTTCCCCTGTTTGGTCTGTGACCCCAATAGAAAAATGCATTTGAATTCTTATGTACATATGCTCTTTGTGTTATGAGATTCTGTTAATGTGAAATTATGTAATAAAGTTTTGGGCATAAAGGCTACATGTTTAGGGTCAGCAATCTTTTAGAAGTGGTATGACAAGCTAACCTTTTTTTTCTGATTTGCCTAGTATTCTAGCAGGAAGGTCATGGAGACAAAGATGGCCTCTGGTCAAAAAAAATTCCCCCTCTGCCAATTAGCATTATTTTGGGTTAACCAGGTCATCTTTTTCCAATAAAAAGGGTAAACTGCTTTATTCATACCTTTAGTGTAAAATACTTTAATCAGATGTCCCTGCCTCACCCACTGTCTCAGAAAACACTATTTCTGAAGAGAAAAAGGAAATTTTAGATGATGGAGTACTATGGGGAATTAGGGAAGGGAATAAACATTTGTAAAGCACTTTCTATATGTCAGGCACCTTACAAATATTTCATTTGATCTCCACAACAAATCTTTGGGGTAAGTGTTATTATGATCCCCATTTTTCACTTCAGGAAGCTGAGGTCGATAGAGGTAAAATGGCTTTCCCAGGGTCCCTTAGCTAGTAAATATCTGAGGCTGGATTTTATCCCTAATCTTCCTGACAATAGGCCCAGCATTCTGTTCCCTGCTATGCTCCCTAGAACCTCTGTAAGATGTCATAGTAAGAATTTTGGACAGCCAGATTGATGTATAAGGGCACAGAAAGAGGATCAGGAGAGGTTACGCTGAAAGAGGCATGGGTAAAATACTAGAACCAGTCTTTTCTAGAGATCTGTGCCACCCTAATTAACTGAGGTGCATAACCAATATTAGGTTGCCAAATTTGGGCTTTACTTTGTAGAGGGATTCCCTATGGAATTCTTTAAATTACATTTACATTATATCAAAACAATGATTGTCATTCTAAAATTTTGATTTGTGTTCCCCAAAAGGTATCAGCATTTATCATCTTAACATGAGATATGTCACATTAAGATTGCTGAAATACTGGGGCTCATTTGCAAAATTCTGAAAATCATTCTAATCAGTTTTTTTATAATGTCCATCATCTAACATTTGGCATTTTACAAAGTCTATAAAAACTTAGTGATAGTCTACATATTTTTGCAAACCAGTTCCTGGAATTTTTAAGAAAGAAAATAGATTTTTTTCTAAGCAGCATGTCTTGAGATTTTTAGTTAGCTCCCTAATTTATCCAATAGATGGAGCCATTGACTAGGAGAAGGTTTTGTGATACACATTCAATTCTTCAACCACTGTCAATTCTTTATTTTCCTTACTAGTGGAGAGCACTAGTAGCCCTGCTTATGCTAGATTATGACATGGAAGTTCTTGGTAACTACTTCATGAGGTGAAGTCTCAAGAAAAGCACAATTGTTCCCACCATTTATTTTAATGCCTTACATAAAATATCCTTTTAGTCTTCTCTCTATGAAATAGTTAAGCTCTCTAGACTAAGCCACAACAAAAAATCAGTGTATCTGATACCTCTTAGCTTGCATTATGACTGAACAGGAATAAATATATTTTGTTATCTCATCAGTGATGAAGATCTTTTTCTAATTGTTACAACTCTTTTCAACACCTAATTATCCATAGTGGCTTAGAACTCCTGAGTTTAAGAGATCCAGAGCTTCAGGCTCCCCCTATCAGGGATTACAGGCAGGAGGTACTATTCCCATAATTCTTGCTAAAATAAAACCTTAATCCTAAAGCACTTCAGATTGGAACCATTTTTTCTCTTAAGATTTTTTTATCTTTTTATAATTGAGGTATGTAGTGATGTTAGGGCACCTCACATGATTTCATTTGAACCCTTCATTTTGAGACTTGAGTCTATAAAATTGCAAGTTGAATTTTTAATGCACCAGAGCTTGGATAAAGAACTGCCATCCTTTATGGTGTAGATACAAGGTGATGTAGTACAACTGGAACCAGAGAAAATGTAATTGGGAAATGTTTAAAAAGAAATAAAAATACAATCCATCATAGATAAAGTTAGTTTGTGGTTTTCTAAGTCAATATAGACGTGCAAGGATCCTTGTGCACAGTTTAGTGGCCTCAATACTCCAGCTCCAGTGCAGAGAAGAAGTTGATCTATCTTGGTAGAGGGAGCTGCCTTATCCAGGACTTCCCTGATGCCAGTGAAAGGACAGGTGTAGTTCCTCTCCCTGTTCAAATGAGCCTCTCAGTTGGATTGTACTATTTGTCTCATTATCTTTGGCTTTAAAAATATTTTTTAAAAGAAAACAACAAAACTTTGTTTTGCTTACAGGTTGCTTGCACAAGTTTAGATGTAGATTTGGTATGCATAACAGTAACAGAGAAATTACCATTTTACTTCAGAAGACCTCCCATTAATGTGGTAAGTATGGCATACTTTGATCAGAACTGTGATTTTTTTTAGTAAAAGTTAAGAGTAAGTGAGTGAAAGATAATTAGAACAGAAGATAATTACTTTTGGGGTAACTTCTTTTTCATGACTGAAGGAGAAGTTCAGCTTTTTAAGATAAAATAAACTATTAATATGAGTTTGAATAAGGTAACTAATAAAAGTTCTTAAGAGGCACATTTCTTCAAAAAGAATTGGATAATTATCAGTATGTGGAATAAGTACACTGGAAAAAAGAAATCAAAAAGGAAATAAAGAAGCTTGCACTTTTCTCCAAAAACCTGAGAATTTTCATCACCCCAGGGAGTGTGGACTAGAGGGAGAAGCCCTGAGGAATTAAGATTAGAGGATTTCAGGATCAAGAGATTCAGAGGTGAAGAAGGCCAATAGATCAGGTAGTTTGACCCCCTTGTTTCACAGAGGAGGAAACTGAAGCAAGAAAACAAGAAAGGTGACAGTAACCCAGGTGGTAAGAAGTAGAGCCAGGTCCAAGCTTGTGTCCTCTCCTTCCAAAGCCTGAATTTTCCAGCCATGTAGCACTGTCCACCTCTCTGGGTCTCAGCATCTCCATTTATCAAATGAGAAGTAGGACTCAGTGTTGGGTCTTTTAGCTCTAAATCCATGATCCTTTGGATCCAGATCCAGTGTGCTTTTTATACTGTATCATATAGAAATGATCTTATTTTTAAAAAGTTTCCCTGGAAAAAGCAGTTCATGAAAGAGCTTAGAGCTAATAAAGTCATCTCATGAATGGATTACTACAAACTTGAAGAACTTCAGGCTTCTACTATAACATATTTTCCCTTACTCTGTTTCTACTGGTTTTCTAATTTGTCTCATGTTTTGTCCTATTCTCTCTCCTCTCTCTCTCCAGGGTCACATTTATACCAAATAGGTGATCTAACTTCAAAACAGTTTAAAAGAGTTAGCCCCTCAAATCATGTTTAGTGAAGCTTGTTCTTACCAGAGTTTTAAAGAGAGAGAGATATAATAGAGCAGGAGCTTTTTACCTGGGGTCTAAGAAAAGTGTGTGTGTGTGTGTGTGTGTGTGTGTGTGTGTGTGTACACACATTTTTTGGTAACTTTTGATATAATTGATTTTCTTTGTAATCGTGTGTTTCATTTTATGCATTGAAAAACATTATTCTGAGAGGGTCCATAGGCTTCACTCTACTACCTCATGTAAGAGTTCCCTATGCCAAATGACACAAACAAAAAACCATTAAAAGCCCCTGTAATAGAGGAATCTGGCCCTCTGATGAGAGGGGCAGCAGCTTTAACAAACTAACAAGGACAGGTATCAGAATGGACCCCCAAATTATCTAAGGTTTCTGTTCTATAGTGGATTTTCATTTAATTCATTAATTTCTTAAGGTTAGAGTAACATCTAAATCAGGGATTCCTAGCATGGGGAATTGTGAACTTTTTTTTAAGTCTTAATAGTTGTATTTCAGTATAATTGGTTTCTGTTATATAAACTTATGTATTTTCTGTTAAGCATTTGAAAACATTTTCAGAAGGGATCCATTGGCTTCAAAAAGATTCAGAAGCCCTGATTTAAATGGAAAAGGGTTGAATGAGAAATTTTTATTTTTTTATAGCTCCTATCTTCATGTATGAAAGAATGAGTCAAGGGTGAAATAAAAGGCAAAGGGCAAGTTCCCTTCTTTTGCCCTATAATGTATGCTACATATAACCAAAGACAGGATGTAGATTCTTGATCTTTGAAAGAGACAGAATAGATTGAAAGGAATGCAACTTGCTCATATTGATTATTGTGGCAACCAGTCAGGTTGTCTTTCGAATATTGCTCTGTGTGCTTGCATGGAGATCTTCATGTGCCACTTACCCAGCAAAACTGAGTATAATGCTTCAGGGGAAAATATAGTCATTTAGTGAAATAGAGGACGTTCAAGCATTCTTGATGAAAAAACCAGAGCTGAACAGAAAATTTGACTTTCAAATCCAAGAGGCAAGAAAAGTATGGGAAGGTAAACAGGAAAAAGAAATCATAAGAAACTCATTAAAGTTGAACTATTTATATTCCTACATGGAAAAATGATCATTGTAACTCAAGAGACTTTTCTCAGTATGAGGATAGTTGAAGGGAATATATGTGTGTGTGTGTATGTGTATATGTATACATACATATATATGTATGTATAGGAGGGTGTATGTATATAAATATACATGTGAGTGTGTGTATATGTATGTACATGTATACATAGATAGGGCACAGGATGAGTTGAATATGAAGGAATGATATCTAAAAAATAAAATTAAGAGGTGAGAGAGGAATATATTGGGAGGAGAAAGGGAGAGAGAGAATAGGGTAAATTATCTCATGCAAGAAAAAACTGTTACAGTGGAGGGGAAGAGCAGGAACGTGAAAGAGAATGGGTCAACCTTATTGTCATTGAAATTGGCTTAAAGAGGGAATAACATACACACTCAATTGGGTATCTTACCCTACAGGAAAGTAGGGGGGAAGAGGATAAGAGGGGAGATGATAGAAGGGAGGACAGATTGGGAGAGAGGGTAGTTAGAAGCAAACACTTTTGGAAAGGGACCGGGTCAAAGTAGAAAATGGAATAAGTGGGGGTGGGATAGGATAGAGGGAAATATAGTTTGTCTTTCACAATGTAACTACTATGGAAATGATTTGGGTAACTACACATGTACAACCTGTATTGAATTGCTTGTCTTCCCAGTGGGAGTGGGTGAGGAGGGAAGAGGGGAAAGAATCTTGAAATCAAAGTTTTAAAAACAAATGTTAAAAAAAATTTGTTTTTTATATGCAATTGAGAAATAAGATATACAGGCACTGGGATATAGAAATCCATCTTGCCCTACTAGAAAACTAGGGAGAGATGGGGGAGGATATAAGAGAGAACAGACTAGGGGAAGGTATATTCATTAGGCTCATTATCTTGGGGTGGGGGGTAGGGGAAAGATGGGGAGAAAATTTGTAACTCAAAATCTTGTGGAAATAAATGTGGGAAACTAAAAATAAATTGAAAATGAAAATTATGCATATGCTTAAAGTAATATACATTCACTTAGCTTAATAGGGAGTAGAAAGAGGTTCTTTTTTTTTCCCTGCTTAATACTATTCTGGTTTTTCCAATTACACGTAAAGATAGTTTTCAACATTCTGAGTTCCATATTTTTCCCCCTCCTCCCTCTCCAAGATGGCAGGAAATCTGATATACATACATGTAGTCATATCAAACATATTTCCACACTAGTCATGCTGTGAAAGAAGAATCAGAACAAAAGAGAAAAACCATGAGAAAGAAAAAAAAAGAAAATAGTATGCTTCAATCTGCATTCAGACTCCATAGTTCATTCTATGGATGTGGATAGCATTTTCCATCATGAGTCTTGGAATTGCCTTAGATCATTGTATTGCTGAGAAGAGCCAAGTCTATCAAAGTTGATCATTGCACAATGTTGCTGTTACTGTATAGAATGTTCTTCTGGTTCTGCTCACTTCATTCAGCATCAGTTCATGTATGTCTAGAAAGAGGTTCTTGTTTACTTCAGGGGGTTCTTGGGACTCAAGGATTGATTTTTTTCTTGGCAAAAGTGGTTGGCAAGCTTTTTACATTAACACAACCTTGTTAGTATACCATCAAAACCATCATCAGTCATTAACTCTGGTGATGTGGTTTGTTTACTTTTGTAGTGACATTTGGACAAAAATAGATAAGTTTTACTAGTCCAGTGGACAAAAAAACTTGAGAACCTTTGGAGGAACTAACATTCTAGAAGAATGAAGGAAGGGTTCAGAAAATGGAAGACATTGGTTCACTTTGTTCACATAGAAATTATAGCCATTACCATCATGCACTGAACAAATGTTTGGAGTAGCAAAGCCTCATTAAAATACAGGTCTTTCTCATTCCCTAGATATGCTCTTCCTACTCTTCCAGTATCTCTAGACATTAATGGTCTGATGTCAACTTGCAGGGATATTTCTAGTAGAGTGCCTTGACTGTGCTTTATCTTGTATTTCTTAACATTTTCATCAATGACTTGGATGAAGTTATAGATGTTATCTTTCTCAAACTTACAAGTGGTTTAATAATAATAAGGATAACACACCAAATGACAGATTAAAGTTCCAAAACTTGGATAAAATAGTAGTAGGGTGAATGAAAAAAGATGAAATTTAATAGAAAGCAATGTCTTTCACTTGGGTTCAGAAAATCGCTTCTTAAGTCCAAGGTGGGTCAAGCACAGTTTTTGTTGTTCAGTCATTCAGGCTTGTTCAACTCTTCGTGACTCCATGGACTATAGCATGCCAGACCCTTCTATCTTCTATCTCTGGAAGTATGTCCAAGTTCATGTTTTTTGTTTTCATGATACTTTATCCATCTCATTCTCTGCTTTCCCCTTTTCCTTTTGCCTCCCTTTGCCTTCAATCTTTCCAATGTCGGTCTTTTCCAATGAGTTCTATCTTCTCATTCTATGGCCAGAGTATTAAAGCTGCAGTCATTGAATTCAAGCATTTGAAGGATGGTCACATGGAAGAGGGATTGTTTTTGTTTTGGCTCCATAAGGCAAAACTAGGAGCAAAGAAGCAAATTTAAATTTGTTATAAGAATGTTCTAGTACTAAAAACTTTTCAAAGGTGGACTGTGCTGCTTCTGAGAGACTAGATTTCCACTCCCTTGAGGTTTGTATGCAAAGGCTGAATGACTGTTGTCAAATGTTAGTAGAGAGGATTCTTCTTCAGGGCCTGTGTAGTCTGTCCCTCCAATTCATCACAGCCTACCTTCTGTAATTTACTTATGGTTCAGTTTTATTGACACCTAAAGGTGGTTTTAAGTTTATTGAACATTTTCAATGATTGTTTGCATGTTTACTTTCCTTCTCTGGTTAAAGCTTTCTTGTTATCAGTTAAAATTCCTTTTTGTTGACTATCTCAGGTAGAGATGCCTAGGATTATTGAGAAAGCAGGAGTTTGAATTGAAAGAGGAAATATATTGCCCACTTGAATGCCAAAGTGGTCATATGAACTCCATTTTTCATTGCACATGACCTTTCATTTCAATTCAAAAACATTTATTAAGCACCTACAATATGCCAGGCACTTAGGACTAAATTGTAGTTTTGGATTGATCCATGACCGTTGATTTTCTCTAGAGCTAACAAACAAGAATTAAAGATTTCAAAGTAATTTGTCAAAAGAACATTATTCTCTTTTATGTAACAGGCAACTAATTTCTGTTGAAATTATTATAGAATAAGCAATCAAGTACCCATTTTATAAATTTCATTTTTCTCTGAAGGTCTGCTTGTTAATTCTGAGAATTTTATTACCAGTGTTCCTTGATTATAAGTATTGTTCACCTGTTCTGAGTTTATAATGCCTTCTTAATTCTTACTTCTCATTAGGAAAAAAATATAAATTCCCAGTGCCAGAATATTTGGTCAATAAGAATAACAAAGGCAAATCATGTAGAGACATTGTCCCTGTTCATGGAGAGAGCCATTCTGAATAACTATTGATGAGCATAAAAACAATTTGCATTTAAATGTTCTTAGAGGCATAAGTCTAGGTTTTTAGGTTTGTATTTTAACTCAGTGCAACAAGGAAGTTCATATGAGAAACACTCATTTATTAATACTTTATATGTTTTATCCCAGAGTTTTCTTGGAAGTTTAAAAGTAAGCAGAATAAATTGTATTCCAGAACATAAAAACTGGTTATTTGCTGTTTTTTCCTTTTAAAATATGGATCATATATAGTAGCTTTCCAAGAAATCATTTTCTCTTCAATGTAATAATTTAAATAAATTAAGACTGTAAAGTCCATGAGGACCAGGATGTTTATTTTTGTCTTTTGCTGTCTGCATCTGGTATCTAGTAGGCACTTAACAATGATTGTTGAATTAAATGGATAAAACCAGTTAGGATTATTGAGGAACCTTCTCATTCAGTTTTTTAAAATTTAAATTTAAATACAAAATAGGAAAAAAAGAAACAAACTTAAATACTGTAAGTAAAATAATACAAAATAAGAAAAAGCATTGCTGTATGCATATCATAACATAAGAGAGGATTCAGAACATATAGTAATAAATTTCCATTTGAAGAAAACCATATAATAAATACTATGCATTATTTTGAGAGCTGTCCATCTTTGCTTCCTTTTAAATTTTCTTTTGTTCTCTACTGTGCACTTTTTACTTTGTTCTTTTTCTTCCTCCCCTCCCTGCTACAATTAAGCGAAGATATATTTATTTTTATATATGTGTGTATGTATGTGTATATATACAAAACACATACGTAGACATGTACACACAAAGATATACATATACCCATGCACACTTGCTTATACATACATATACTTAGATATTTATAATTATACTCATATATAGACATATACATTCATATGCATCTATGTAAGACTGTACTATACTTATTTATCTTCTATTTCTCTGAGAGTGGATAACCTCTTCATAAGTTCAAGTGTTTCCATCTTTTTCCATATCTACCAACTTGTCATTTCCTATACCATAGCAATATTCTAACCTTATACTGCCTAGTTGTTTTAAGTAGTCTAAAACGATGTTGGTGAATATAGTTGACACATAGTGTAGTTTCTGTATTTTTCTCTTTTGATTAAATTTATTTTAACCTTAACTTTGTCCTAGATCATGATAACTGCTCCTGCGCTTTTTTCCCCTTACAAATTCTGCTCATTGATCTTTATTTTGTTTGTGCGTATGTATCTCTTATTTCCTATCCCTCTTGACTCCTCAGCTTTACTTCTACCTACCTTGCCCTCCTATTACTTACGTATCCCCCCCCAAGGATCCCTTCCTTATCCTCCCATTCCCATTAATCTAAATACCCTTCTGTACCCCCCTGCTTTGACCTATTTCCCTCCCCTCCACTCTAAAGATCTCTCCCTATTCCCTTAGCATTTTATTTCTTTCTGAATTTAGAAGACTTTTATACTCTTCTAGAGATATATTGTTTCCTCTTGAACCCATTCCTGATGAAAGTATGTTTCCAAAACTACCAGTCCTCCTCCCTCATCTTCATATCTTACTTTCACACCTCATTTGTATAAGATAATTACTCTTTTTAACTGTTCCTAAATGGTTTTACTTTTTAAAATAATATCATGCTCAGGTCTACCCAAATCTTTCTTATGAACTACCCAATTACTAATAGCAATCTTAGACACACATTTTAGATTTCCTCATAAAAAAGTTAAATAGTCTATTCTTGTTGAATCCCTTATAATTAGTCTATACTTTACATTTAGTACGTACTTTATATTTCTCTTGGCTCTTGTATGTCAAATCATCTGTTAAGTTCAGTGCTTTTTTTTTTTTAAACAAAATCCTGAAAGTCTGACAGTTCATTAAATGTCCTTTTTTTTTCATTCAGGATTATGCTTCGGTTTGTTGGGTATATTTTGGGCCAGAACCTCAATTCTTTTGCTCTTTGATATAGAGTGTTCCAAGACCTGTGGTCTTTTAGTGTTTTCTCTGCCAGGTCTTATGTGATTCTAATTATAGCACTGTCTTATTTAAATTGTTTTTGCTTCTTGTTGTTCATAGTATTTTATCCTTGAGCTAGGGGTTTTGGAATTTGACTGTGATGTTCCTGTGGGTTTTTCTCAGTGGTAAAGATAACTATAGTGAGTCATGAGAAGACTCGCAACAGGAAAATCTCAGATGAATGGATAATCCAAACCCCTGCTTTTGGCCAAATCTCAGCTTTTCCTCACCTAATCTTTTACCACAGTCCCTAATAACAAAAAGTCAAACTGCCAGTTCAGTATTTTGTTTTCTTATTTTTCTAGTAAAATCACTACTTAATAGCAGTGAAGCTGAAACCTAGGCAGTGGGATAAAAAAGCTGTAAAGCTGAATGAGAAAAAAGAAGTCTTTAAAAATCAAATGAGAGAGACTGAGAAAAAACTTCTTTAAAAAAAAGAACAATTCAAGAAAAACAAAATTATTTCTTAATCGTTATCCAGTTCATAAGCATCTCTTTTGTCTCCAGCTTTTTGCTACGACAAAAAAAAATGCTGCTCTGTATATTTTGTTATGAATGGGACCTTTCTGTATTTGACCTTGGAGTATATACATAACAGTTGGGTCTTTGGGTCAAAAAATACAGACATATTAGACCCTTTCTTAGCATAACTTGCTCTTTTTTTCCTACTTAATATCAATATATTTTTTCTCCCTTTCACTGCCCTCCTCCAGTAGAACAACAAAAAAGAAAAACCCTCATAACAAATAAACAGTCATACAAAACAAATCCTCACATTTTACCTTCTGTTTTCAAAAAAGAGAAGAGATCAGAATCTTTAACCTAGAGAGGAGGGAGCTTGACTTTGATCTCTTGGAAAATTCTAGAAAAAGTCATCAGAAAGATAACAACAACCATGTGGAAAGTGGTGATTGCAAAGAGTCAGCACCACTTCATTAAGAAGAGATCATTCCATACTGACTTTATTTCCTTTCTTTCAGAGTTACTGAACTGGCAGTTGAAATAAATTCTATAGAATATAGTTGGCCTAAATTTTAGCAAAGCACACGATAAAGCATCTCATACTGTCCTTATGGAGAAGGCATATTTATGTGGATCAGATGTGGATTAATTGGTAATGCCATTAGATAGATTCGGAACTGGATTCAGAGTATAGTATATTGAGAGTATAGTTGGTATAGCAGATAATGGCAGCATGTCTCCAGAGGTGGGCCACAGGCATCTATACTCAACCTCATGTGGTTTAACATTTTTATTAGTGATTTGGACACTAATCAAATTTTCAGGTGAGACAGAGCTGGGAGAGATAGCTAACATGATAGCCAGTGGTCAGAATCCAAAAAGATGTTGACAAAAGCCAAAAGCACTGGATTGAATTAATAAGATGTAATTGAGTAGGGATAAAGGTAAAAGTCTTACACTTGGATTAAAAAAATACAAACTCATAAGTACAAAATGGGGAGAGGCATGGTTAGACTGAAGTCCAGAAGAAGATCTAAGAGGTCTCAGGGGACTACAGTTTCAGATTGAGTCAGCAATGTGCTATGGTGTTCAGAAAAGCCAGTGTGATCTTGGGCTTCATTTAGGGAAATGTAGATAGCTTCCAAGAATAAAGAAATGATTGGTTCTCTAATTCGGTTCTAGAGAGGCCCCATTGGGAAGCTTGTGTCTCGTTCTGAGAGCCATAGTAAAAGAAAGGACATAGAGAAACTGGAATGCACACAGAGAAAGGCAGCCAGAGTGATGAAGAGCTAAGTCCCTCTTGTGTGACACTCACATGAAGGAACTGGCAATGTTGACCCATGATTTTCGAAAAACATGCTGATGGTTGTGTTCAGTAATGTGAAGGGCTGTCACATGAAAGAAAGGTTAGATTTGTTCAGTCTGACTCTGTAGGGCAAAACAAACAGTATTGAATAGAAGGTGCAAAGATATAAATTTAAGATTGATGTCAGGAAAAATGACTTGAGCTCTCCAGAGGTGAAATGGGCTATCCCTAGAGTTGGTAGGTTCTATTTATTAGATAGAAATCTTCTAGCAGAGGCTTCGTGAGTACTTGTCAAGTTGGCTAGAGTAGAGATTCATTTTGGTTATGCTTTGATCTTGGCCACTTATGTCCCTTCCAGTGCTCACATTTTTTGATGTGGGTATAATAGATCACTGCATTTGTACTGGAAGAATTGAGTTTAAATCATGGTTGTGAGCTGTGTGGCTGTTGTTAAATCCTGTCATCTTTCTGATTCTTAGTTTTCTTGTCTGTAAAATGGAGAAGATTTTTCTTCAGCAACTCTATGAGTTAAGAGAGCATTTTTTATAATTCTTGAAGTCTTGTGTAAATGGGAATTAGTCATCATCATCTCTCTATCTCTTTGGGGAGAAGGGAAGGGGAGCTATTTGAACCACACCAGATAGCTGAATCCTTAGTTTCATTCATTTTCCAACTATCTGCCAGAAAAAATGTAACTTATTCTGAGGGAGCCCTCTAATTCCTGAGCATATATTTACCCTTATTTCATTCTTGAACTAAGATAGGACTGTTGAAGTTATATACTAAATGAAAAACAAACATCTGTACAGTGGAATAGGGTGATTCTGTATTTTCCTTTTATCTTTCTTTTTTCCAGGCAATTGAACGAGGTATTGGCTTTGAGATTACTTATTCTCCTGCCATCAAAGACTCCACAATGAGGAGATATACCATATCCAACGCACTCAGTCTAATGCAGATCTGCAAAGGGAAGGTATGTCTGCACTCTGAAAAGGATTTTAAATTCTAGCAGGTTAATTTTTCCTGACACATTTGGATCAAATTTCCTGCCTTTATACCAGTAAATTAATGCAAAAAGTGAATACAAAAACAGGTTATATCATATTATAGGTTATTTTCAGGTTTTAATAAGAAGAGAAATCTTGAAGAGCCCAATTCCCAAACAAAATCTTGTAAACCAGGCCTACACTGAGAATTTAGTATTGTGGAAAAAAGTAGAAATGCTATATAAGAAACACTGGTTTTCTTTAGTGAACCGAATTAAATTCATCTGACCTTTTTCAACCTTTTTGAGCTCATTCAGCCTTTCTGAGTTTTTCTATTTGTAAAAAATCTTCTTATTTCCTTTTGTGAACTATCTTTACTTTTATGTTGTTCTCTTTCCTCCTTTTGATTATTTACCTTATTTTCAAAAAAAAGTCTATGTATGAGCCGATAGCTGATAAAAGTCATTAAGTTTGACTAATCTTGCATATTTTAAATCATTTATCTAAAATTAATTTTGATGAATTTTTTATTTTGTAGAATGTAATTGTATCTAGTGGTGCAGAAAAGGTAAGTGCTATTGCATATTTTTTCTTGTTATACTTACATTTTTTTTTGGAAGCCAATTGGGGTTATGACTTGCCCAAGGTCACACGGCTAGTATGCTTACACTTTTAAAATATTACACTCCAAAGAAAAAATTTAAGTAGCAACATTATCAATACTGAGTTATCTGGTCCTAATGAAAAGAGTTCTCATTGCACTTAGAATCTGGGCAAGTCAGTTGGCTGCTTTGGCTCTTAGTTTCCACATCTATAAAATGGAGATCATGTTTAGGTTTCCTTCCTCACAGGTTTATAGCAGGGGGAAATGTTTTGTTAACTGGAAAATATTATGTAAATGTCAGGCATTGTTGTACCTAAGTTGATGGAATGAGATATTATCAGTCAAAAACCATTTATTAAGCACTTACTATGTGCTAGACATTGTATACAAAATATTTTTCTGGGGTTGGAGCCAAGATGATGAGTAAAAACAGGGACTCCCTTGAGATCTCCCTCAAACCCCTCCTGATACCTGTAAAAAATTACTCTAAACAAATTATAGAGCAGCAGAACCCACAAAAAGACAAGAGTGAAATAAATTTCCAGCCCAAGACAGCATGGATAGTTGGTGGGAAAGGTCTCTTGCGCTGGGCTGGGAGAGGAGTACAGATTGGGCCCCAGCAAACCCGGAGCAAGCCACAAGGGACTGAATTGCAGGTATCTAAGATGGTCTCCAAACTTCTCAACCCACAGATGCCAAAGACAGCTTAGAATGTCAATGGGAAAGGTCTGTTGGATCTGGGTGAGAGAGGAGCATAGACCAACCCTGACCCAGTGCAGCCCCAGGGCATTGGCAGTGGCAGCAACAGAAGTGACAACAGCAGCCAGTTGCTTCCAGAACTCTCAGCCCACAGATCGTAAGGGGATCGAACAACTGATCAGAAGGAGATTACAGGGAGCTCTTTGCTGGCACTGAGGCAGGATTCTGTTGGTTTGCCCATACTTGGATCTGGTCTGCAGTCCTGGGTGGAAGTCCTAGGGTGAGGAGGAACTCTGACATAGAGCTTGTGGCAACAGAAGAGAGAACCCTCCTGACAGAAAAGAGTGCTTGTGGTCACTTACTAACTAGAGCACAGGCCAGGAGAGGAGTCACCTCTCCTTTGGAAGAAGTGAAAACTAACAGGTCCCTAGAAGCATGTCTGAAAATAGCTGCACAAAACCCCTGAAGCTTGAGACAGTACACCCTCCACACTAGAAGCAGAGCCCTACCTTACCAAAGAATTTAAAAGTCAAGTATTTGGCCGGGAAAATGAACATACAACCTAAAAAATCTCAAATTATAGAGTCTTACTTTGGTGACAAGGAAAATCAAAACATACAATCAGAAGAAGACAACAGAGTCAAAGCTCCTACATCCAAAGCCTCTAAGAAAAATATGTATTGGTCTCAGGCCATGGAAGAGCTAAAAGAGGATTTTGAAAATCAAAAATTGGGGAGAGAGAGTGATGAAGAAATAACACCTTAAAAAATAGACTAGACCAAATGGCAAAAGAGATCCAAAAAAACAGTGAGGAAAAGAATGTCTTAAAAAACAGAATTGGCCAGATGGAAAAGGAAGTCCAAAAGTTCACTAAAGAAAATAATTCCTTAAAAATTAGAATGGAGGGGCAGCTAGGTGGCGCAGTGAGTAAAGTGTCAGCCCCTGAGTCAGGAGGACCCGAGTTCAGTTCCGGCCTCAGACACTTAACCCTCACACAAAAAAACTAGCCATGTAACCTTGAGCAAGTTACTTAACCCCAATTGCCCTCCAAAGAAAAAGCAAAAAAAAAAATTTAGAATGGAGTGAATGAAAGCTAATGACTCTATGAGAAATCAATAAATTATAAAACAAAACCAAAAGAATGAGAAAATAGAAGATAGTGTAAAATATCTCATTGGAAAAACAACTGACCTGGAAAACAGATCCAGGAGAGATAATTTTAAAATTATTGGACTACCTGAAAGCCATGATCAAAAAAAGAGCCTAGACATCATCTTTTAAGAAATTATCAAGAAAAGCTGCCCTGATATTTTAAAACCAGAGGGGAAAATAAAAATTGAAAGAATCCACTGATCACCTCCTGAAAGAGGGAAAACTCCCAGGAATATTATAGGCAGATAATATTCAAGTTCAAGGAGAAAATATTTCAAGCAGTCAGAAAGAAACAGTTCAAGTATTGTGGAAACACAATCAGGATAACACAAGATTTAGCAGCTTCTACATGAAGGGATCAGAGGGCTTGGAATATGATATTCTGGAGGTCAGAGGAGCTAGTATTAAAACCAAGAATCAGACCTACCTAGCAAAACTTGTGTGTAGTCAATGAGGAAGAAATTGACATTCAGTGACATAGAGGAATTTAATGCATTCTTGAGAAGTCAGCTAAATAGAAAAATTGAATTTCAAATACAAGATTCAAGAGAAACATGAAAAGGTAAATAGGAAAGGGAAATCCTAAGGGATTTATTAAAGTTGAACTGTTTATATTCCTACATGGAAAGATGATGTTTGTAGCTCATAAGACCTTTCTTAGTATTAAGGGTAGTTGGAGGGAATATATATAAATAGACAGAGGGCACAGGGTGAGGTGAATATGAAGGGATGATATCTAAAAAATAAAATTAAGGGGCAAAAGAGAGGAATGTACTGGAAGAAGGAGAAAGGGAGAGGTAGAATGGGGTAAATTATCTCACAAAAAAGAAGAAAAAACTTATACAGTGGAAGGGAAGAGGGGGGGGAGATGAGAGGGAATGAGTTACCCTTACTCTCATCAGATTTGGCTTAAGGAGGGAATAACATACGCATTCAACTGAGTGTGGAAATCTGTCTTACCCTACAGAAAAGTAGGGGACAAGGGGATGGGGAGAGGTAATAGAAGGGAGGGCAGATTGGAGTCAGAAGAAAACACTTTTGAGAAAGGACAGGGTCAAAGGAGAGAACAGAATAATTGGGGGAGCGAGGATTGGATAGAGGGAAATATAGTTAGTCTTTCACAACATGAATGTTATGGAAGTGTTTTGCATGACTACACATGTACAATCTATATTGAATTGCTTGCCCTTTCACTGAGGGTGGGTGGGGAGGGAGGAAGGGAGAAGTTTCACAAATAGAATGTTAAAAATTGTTTTTTACATGAAAGTAGGAAATAAGGCACACAGGCAAATAGGGTTTAGAATTCTATCTTACCCTACAGGAAAATAGAAGGGGAAGGAGATGGGGGGGGCGGGGCGCAGTAGAAGGGAAGGCAGACTGGTGAAGGGTAATCAAAATGCATGCTGTCACAAAGTGGGGGGAGGAGAAAGATGGGGAGAAAATTTGGAACTCAAAATCTTATGGAAGTGAATGCTGAAAACTCAAATAAATTTTTAAAATATTTTGCTCATCACTTGTTATTGAAATAACAGTTATGACAAAAAAAATGAGTTATTTAAAGCTCTTTATTTTCTAAGTAACATTAATAGAGATTGTTCATTCCATGTGAATTTCAAGGATTTTGGGGATCCCTGGTAGTAGGACCCTAGAGTTAGAACTGGAAGGAACCATCATATCCAATCCCTTTATTTTACAGTCAGAATTCTGAAAATTATAGCCTGTATGATGACCATAGTATTATTATTTTTCTTGTCCTAACTATTGCCTTTTTGAGTACCCAGTTATTTACAAAGCAAATTGTTGAATTGTTATAAATGACTTTATCACAATTTGAAAAATTTTGTTTTTCAGCCTTTAGAAATAAGAGGACCATATGATGTAGCAAACTTGTATCCTTTTCTAAAATCATTGTATTGTTGCAGATTTTGGCTTAGTAGATAGAAATGGTAATGTAATATAAAATATTTCTCCTTTATCTATGCCTTATTTAAATTCTTGACATTTTCTAGGATGGTTGTAGTTTTCTTTATTCATTCAAATTATTTAACAGTTATTACTTTTTATTACTTTGAGAATTAAAAAATATGCTACACATTCACAGAAAATTTTAAGAGGCCAATAATTCCAGTCAAGCCTTTGGTGAAACTCTGCTGATCACTGGAGAAAAATTAGATCAAAGAGAAGTGCTTCCTTAAAATAGTTTTTTTCCTAGATTATACTAATTATCTTTCTTCCAAAGAATCCAGGATTTTATTTGGGACATATAGGGATAGAGTATGAATGGATGGAATCTACCAATTAATGATTAAAAAAAAATTTAGAAGACACTGTGTTTATTATGTGACTAGATAAACTCACATTTTAAATTTTATTTTTGTGAGTTCTAACCCATCTTAAGGCATCTTTTGTTGGTGTGATATTGCAACCCTTAATGAATCTGGCAGAGGCCTGTTGTTTGGGCTCTCAGAAAATGATGCCAAGGCAGCAGTATCCACAAATTGCAGGGCAACGCTTCTTCATGGAGGTGAGTGGTGTGCTGTTTCACAGACTTGAAGTATATTTGCATTTAAATTTCTTTGCCTCTGATTTTGTTTTTTGTTCAGATAATGCCAAGGATTTCTAGGAAGATACATGTATTTGCTAATAGTAGCCAGTCAGTCAGAAAGCACCAGCTATGCTAAGTTCTGTGGATACAAAAAAGAGATAAAAGGCAGTCCCTGCCCTGAAGGAGCTCAAACACTAGCCTCCTGACTTTTCTTCTCACAAGATACTTCCCTTTCAGCTCCACATATTTTCTCTGGCTTCTCCCTGTGCCTGGAATGCTTCCCCTCCTCTTCTCTGACTTTTGACCTCCTTGGCTTCCTTTAAGTTCTAACTAAAATCCTATCCTTTACAGGAATGCTTTCCCAAATCCTCTTAATTCTGGTGCCTTCCTTTCATTAATTATTTCCTTTTTATGCTCTATATAGTTTGCTTTATATATATGAGTTTACATGTTGTCTCCCCTACTAGATTGTAAACTACTTGAGGTAGTAAATGTTTCTTGATTGAATCAGGAGACAGTCTTTCTCTCTTTACTTGGCTCTATATTTCTAATAGATTTAGGCAGTTTTCAATTTGTGGTATCTTGAAATATCGTGTCCTGACTTTTAAAATGCTTAGGATTTTCAGGGAGAGTAGTAATTCTTAAATTATAGGTCCTTGGTTTTTTCCTATTTCAGTTGTTTTTAATATCATATATCTTATTTTTCACCTATTTTTCAAACTTTTGATTTGGTTCTAATATTTCTTTCTGTCTCATTGAGTCATTGAATTCTTCTATATGTTCATATAGCTCTCATGATAAGTCCATTTTTTCCTTTGAGCCTTCATTTGTAAATATGAGTTATTCTTCTAGACTATATTTTTTAGGCATCTCTAGATATGGAATAATATTTTTATACTAGCCAATGTCTTCTTTGTTTTACTCATCTGTCCAGTTTTCATTCTTGAAAATTAAGGCAAGACTTGACCCCATGCTGCATTTTTGAGTAGGATGGTTTCCTCTGCATGGGCCTAGCCTGGATCACCTGGATTCTTGCTTTGTCTCTCCCTGGGCTTTGGCTTCCCTGATGCTGTGAGTTTCAGGATCCTCCTTGGCATCTCAGGGCAGGGTGCTAGGGGCCTCAAAGCTCCTTTGCTCTCTCTCTGGGGCTGAGTATTGACTACCATGCTTCACTGGTCCCTGAGTCTTCCAGGATACAAAGCCATAAGGGTGACATCTGTCTCTAGCCTCCCTCTGTACACACTAAGAAGCTCCAGTTTTGACAGCTCCTATTCATGTTGCCCAGGAACTTCCAGCCAACTTCTTAGGCAGTGCTGTAGTGGAAGAAGTCACTTACTATAGTAAGATATTACTGATTTTCGTGGTCATTCAGTCTGGTGTGAATTTTAGGTTTTTGCTAGAGTAACTGTGGGAACTGGACTGTTTGCCTCCATTCAGGGAGCCATCTTGGCCAGAAGTCAATATTGATTAAAATTAATGAACCATTGGTTGGAACCTGAAAAATAAAGCTTACTTCTCAGTCTTTCTTACTTGAATAAAGATCTGCCTACATGAAAGGCAGAGGATAATTAGGATTGGAAGGACCCTTAGGAGTAGTTTCTGGTCCAGACAACCTCCCTCATTTTATATATGAGGAAAATGAGGTCCAAAATCACACAGGTAGTGACTGTGTAGGGATTCAAACCCAAGTCTTTTTACTATTTGTAATGTAATACAAAGGAAAATTCCCAAGGTTCAAAATACCAGTATAGGTGCTCTCCATTTTATTAATGACAAATTAAGAACAGATGGAATCAAAATTTAACTCATTCAAAATGCAGCATTTACCAAATGTGATTCAATAATCTCCAAGTACTACCCCCAAGTGTGATTTAATCAAGTACTACCCCACCCCTGGACATTATATTCATTTAATCAATCACAAAGTCCCTCTTCTAAATACTACTGCACCCCTAGGCTGTACCTTCATTTAGTCCATCACAAAGCCCCTCTTCTCAAATGGAGCTTAGTTTCCAATTATAAGTAAAGTACATTCATTTGTTCAATCACAGAGCACAAAAAGGTCAAAAGTTCCCCAACCCTGGATCACAATTGAATCTACCCCAGAGTTACAACAAGCTTAAGCACAGCATTTAATACCCAAATGGAGGTCTTTTCTTCATCTTGACAAGAGGCAAGTTCTCAGCAATCTTTGTTCCTGGGGAGACAAAGCTTAGCAAGGCCACAAGATACATTGCCAGTCTCTTCATTAATTCATTCTCTGCAGAACAGAGTTCTGAACTGCAGAACAGTCCTAGGACCCCTGAAAACATTAGCAAAACCCTCTTCCAGGATTTCTGTAAACATACAACACGAAAATCCTTCTTTAGGGCTTCTGAACCAACAGCAAGGTTCCAAGGCTAATGCAACAACAGCACTGTCCTTCACCAGTGGACAGAATTCACTCTCTGTCTGCAGAACAGTCTCAGTAGCTCTGAACCAACAGCAAGGTTCCCAGACCTCTGCAACAACAGGGCTGTCCTTCACCAGTGGACAAATCTGGCAAAACAACATCAAAACAGACAAAGTACCAGCATAACAGCCATGTCTCCTCAGTCCTTGGCAGCTCTGGGTGGCAGCTCTCAAAAGTCCTGGGCAATTCAAAGTGGCCCTCAGCAATCCTCTCGCTCTTTCTCTGCCTCCAAAAGGTTCTGCTTCCCAAAAAGTTCTTCTGCCTCTCTCCTTTTTTCTTGTGTCTCTCTAAATTCACGTCACCAGCTCCTCCCAGTTCAGCTCTCTTGTCAACAAGTCCATCCCACAAGTGGGATTCACAAGCTCTGGGTTTTAACACCAAAAACCAAGCCGATACAGGGGGATCTTTAAATTACATTACTATTACACTATTGATCCAATGTTTATCCCTTTTACCCAATAAATTGAAGCTGTTTGAGAGTATTTGCCTGAATTTGACCAGTTTATTTAAAGAGTTCTTTAAAAAAAACTTATTGAACTTTAAAATCAATATTAAAGACTATTTTTAAAATTTTAATATTTTGGTTTTTTCCCCAGTTACATATAAAAACAATTTTAACCATTTTCTATAATTCTGAGTTCCATATTCTCTCCCCCCTCTTTCCCCTCCCCCATCATTGAAAAGGTAAGCAATTTGCTTAAGGTAATACATTTGCAGTTATACAAAATATATTTCCATATTAGCCATGTTGCAAAAGGAAATGCAGACCAAAAAGGCAAAAATGATAAAGTAAAAAAAAAGTATGCTTTACTCTACATTCAAGCTCCATCAGTTCTTTCTCTGGAGGTGGATAGCATTTTTCATCATGAGTCATTCAGAGTTGTCTTGGGTGTTTGTATTGATGGGAATAACTAAGGCATTTGCAGTTGATCATTTTACAGTATTGCTGTTAGTATGTCAACATTCTCCAGGTTCTGTTCCCTTCAATTCGTGTAAGTCTTCCCAGGTTTTTCTGAAAGCATCCTGCTCATCATTTCTTATAGCACAATAGTATTCCATCTCTAAAGAAGTTGATGTTTTACATAGAGATTTGCTGAAGAGAATAAGGGACTTGCCCACAGTCATACAACCAGTGTGTGAGACAAACTTGAAGCCAGGACAATTTCAAAACTATAAATGGCACAACAGCTGATCTTTAGTGATAGAAGGAGTTTCCTCATCAGGAATTCTCTGCACCAGAAAGCCAGCCAAACCAGATACAAATGTAATTGGAAAATGTATAACAAAATAAAAATACAAAGGTAATATTAATTTGTGACTTTCTAAGTCAATGTACTAAAGACCAGGATTCATTTCTATTCAGGTTTGACACCACTAGTCTACCCTATTGAAATCATACATCTGAATGAAAAAAGTCAATAAATAAACTTATACTGCCTAGAGCATTCAACCTGGTTTTTTGTTTGTGCTGAGGATGGCATTGAAAAATTATTCCTGCTAAATATTTTGTTGCAGGTTAGTACTTAGAATTATCAACCACTGACAGTCTTGATATAATTGAGTTGTTGTGCAAATTAACCTGTGCATTGCATGTATAAAAAAGCATTCTAACCTTTTTTTGTACATAAGATATAATGAATCTTGATTATTATTTAAAAATTAGTTCATCAAATCAAGATAGGGCTATGTTTTAAAATTTGCCACCTTTAAGAACAGATTCTCTATTTTTTCTTGCAAGGATTCTATGCAAACCTAGAAGCATTAGCAGAATAAAAAATCTTCTTTGCTCCATAATAAGCTAATTTAATGCTATATTATTTCATTCTTGACACCTTTTCAGGGGAACTTTTCTCCAGTAGATTCTTCACAGGACTATTCCTTAGACAAAACTTAGTGGGGTGAGAAAGAGCTTTTTGTTTTACTTGCTCACCTGCAATAACACAGTTGATTGAAATATAAGGGGGAAGGGATTCTTATGATGCAGAAATGGGGGTGGGCCAGAGAAAAGGAGTACTAACAAGAGAAATCCTCCTGCACAGCTGTAGGAAGAAAAGCATTACCTAGGGGCAGCTAGGTGGTACAGTGAATAGAGCACTAACCCTGGAGTCAGAAGAATCTGAATTCAAATCTGGCCTCAGACACTATACACGTTTACTAGCTGTGTGACCTTGGGCAAGTCACTTAACCCCAACTGCCTTGCCAAAAAAGGAAAAAGAAAAGTATTACCTCTTAATGAGTTACAGACTATTTTTAAAATAGAATTATTTTTAAAGGAGATAATTTCTGAAATTTCCTAAGATGATTCACATACAGAAGTTGAGTAGTTCTGTTTGTATTAAATCAGTTTAGGTTAAAAAGTTCACTAGGTAAAAAATAGGTATTAGAACTATTTTAAAGATAAAGCTTTAAGATAATCTGTTTTAGTAAAAGTGAGTTTTACATTTTTACTTTTACAGTTTTGGTTTTATACTATCCATTTATTTAGCTGTTTGTATTCTATTCTTCATGGTCTTGATGTTATGAATAAACATTTCCAAATTCAGCATCATTTTCCACTTAGGAAAATGGAAATCATTAGCATTTTCCATTTATTTCAAAACTCTTTAGTCCATAATTGTATATAGTATTTTAATGACCTTGAATGAGATTTTATCTTTAATATAAATCAAAGTGCTTTTAAATGGATGAAGGTATATTGGACCCAAACAAGTTAGCCATGCTAAATGGTAAGGAAGCATTCAAGTTTTTCTTTTGTCATTTTTTTTTATCTTTACATTTAAAGAGTAACATTTAAACATATCTATTGTCATCAACAGCTAATATTTACTGAAGGCTTACTCTATAGAGCATTCATTGAGTTGGGTGCTTGGGAAACACAGAAAGTATAAAATAGGCAGATGTAGAAAGCAAACAGCAAATGATTGGGACAGATCGTAAATGCTATATGGGTTAGTAATTGCTAAAGATTGCTGTGATTGGGGTAGACCTTGTGATTAAAGTAGAATTTAAGGTGGCCCTTAAAAGAAAGGGGTCAGCTTTAATAAGTGATGAGGAAGACCTTCCCAGCAGAGGAAATAGTATAGCCAAAGAGAATAACAGGCTTTCCCTAACATGGCATTCAAAGCCCTTTAAAACTTAGTCCCTATATTATCTTCCAGTATTCCCACCATGAACACTTTATCCTTCCCAGATTGGTATAAAGAAAAAAGCATCATAGTTAGAGTCTGAAGAACTGGGTCTAAGCCCCAAATTCAGAAATTTGCTGACTGTGTGTCCATAGATAAGTCACTTACCTTCTCTGACTTTATCCATCCCCAGTGCTTATCACAGTAGCTGACACTGAGACAGCACTTAAATGCTTGTTGACTATAAAATAGAATAACAGTACAGTAAACTACTTCCTAGGTGGTTGTGAAGAAAACTCTTTGAAAACCTTAAATACTGTGTAAGCCTGATCTGTTGTTCCCTGAAGTAAGCCCCTTGAGATTGGGGCCCTTTATGGACTTCTTTGTACCCACAGCACCTGATGAAGTGCCGTAGACATAGCATGCATATTGTTCAGGTGGATTGTTGCTTAGCAGTGAGTGAGTCCATATGGTTTTGTGGCTTCATCCAGCAGTGCTTGGGAGCTCAGGAGTAGACAGGCATTAGACGGTGACTTTGAACAGCCAGGGCTCAGTATTAGAGTATAGAGTAGAGATGGAGGAGAGATGAAGAAAAGGAGCTAGAAGGGGGTCAGAGAGTTTACTTTACACCTGCAGCCATCTCTGTGTCACTAAAAATATGCCTTAGATTATAGGGGGCTAAGATGCTGTATTACTATGGAACACTGATCACGATACACGCATGAATCATAGTATCCCTGTGTAAATGGGGGTATGATAGTACTTAAAAATGAGGCTGATCGTATTTAAGCCCAAGAGAAGATCTGGTCCCTTCGTTTATTCCTTGCAGGCAATTTAAAATTCAACAGGGCACTTTATTCAGATGGTGATGATAAAGTAGTAGTTGATGATGGGTCTCTTTTAAAGTATCTAGTTAATGGTGGCAAAACCTTTATATAGTGAATGTCTTTGGGCCCAGAGCAGTTTTCATTCCAACTGCGTAACTCTTAGTAGGATCTTGATATTTTATTAGTTATTTCATTCACAGGTTAAGTTAAAATAGCAGTGTGTGTGTGTGTGTGTTTTTTAATTCTAGAAACCAGAAAGACTGCTTTTGGCATTGTTTATACAACAAAGAAGCCAAGAACAAGTGAAGAGGAGGACAGTGTTCCAGCCTGCAAAAAAGCCAAGTGTGGGGACTGACTGAAAGAGGTGCCTGCACTTTTACCGACCCATCCCTCTTGTTTCATTGCCTGTCACCAACAGCCATGAAGAAAATACTTTTCCAAGCTACCTGCTTGAATTTTACGTTGGAATTAATCATTTTATGTCCCAGTCAGTGAAAAAGGAAACAAACCAATGAACCACCAGTAATAGCCTTAGCATCAATTAATATGGATAAATTTTGTTTAAATGAAAAATAGAGGAAAATTTTGTCTCTGCTTGCAAGTAAGACTTTGTAGAGAACATAGTTGACAAAATGTTTTAATTCATTGAAGTTTTACCTTATCTCTGTTTTTTATTCTTTAAATACTTTTATGCATTTCTGTACAACCATATCAGTTATTTATTTTGTCCATATTACTACTCAAGATAAATAGTGTGTTTAGGGGCATATTAAAATTTGTCCTCTGAGTAAAACTTTTGTAATACTGATTTTGAGAGGAATTTGTCCCTTTTTTTTATGGGGGGGAGGGGTGTCTTTTGTTGTAAGATGCATCAGAAAGTTGTTATAAGTTGCAGAAGAAAAAGATATTGATGTATTTGTTTTGATACCGTGGATACTTCCTAGCAAATCCTCAAATGGATCCCTTTACTAAGTGTATGCCCTCTGTGGCCAAGAAGCCAGATTTATTGTTAACAAAGAAGAGAAATTATGTCTTGTAACTTTATAGTACTAACATTGACTTGTATTTTACCACGGTTTGTTGCTTCTCATTGACTTAATTTTTGTTGTAGGAGAAATTGTGTACATTGTTTTACCTTTGCCTTCTTCACTCGACTTCTTAAGTCATCCCATGTTTCTCTGAATTTTTCATGTTTGTCATTCTTTATGGTGCATTATAATTAGCTCATTATATTTATACACCATAATTTGTTCAGCCATTCCCTAGTCAATTGGGATGTATTTTGTTTCCAGTTTTTTGTTATCCTAAATTATTTGGCTATATACATATTTTTTGTACATTTGGGTAATTTCTTGCTTTCATTAACTTCCTGGGAACGCAGTCCTCATAGTAGACTCTCAGGGTCAAGATGTATGAACATTTTAGTAACTTCTCTTCTATAATTCCAAATTGTTTTCCAGACAGATAAGCAAATTAATAGCTCCACCAACAGTGAATTAACCTGCTAGATAGCAATTATTTGAGGATCAATTATTTGAGGTCAGGTACTGCTGTCTATAACCAGATCAACAATTAAGAGATCATTATCTGTAGTTGTATTGCATGGAGACCACATATTCATCACATGTATTAAAAAAAGAGAGAGAGAGAGCCTAAAGCATCAGCTTCAGCAACCTCGCATAGAATGTGAACAACACAGACAGCTAGATGGCACAGTGAATAGAGTGCCTGGCCTGGAGTCAGGAAGACACAACTTCCTGAATTCAGAACTGGCCTCAAATACTAGCTGGGTGACCCTGGGCAAATTACTTAATCCTGTTTGTCTCCATTTTCCTCATCTGTAAAACAAGCTAAAGATGGAAATGGCAAACTGCTCCAGTATCTTTGCCAAGAAAATCCCAAATGGGATCTTAAAGAGTGGACACGACTGAAAAACAACAAAAAGCACTGTAGCAAAAAGGGATTTTACAGAAAGCAAGAGGGGAAGATAAGAGTATACATGTTTGGAAACAAGTAACAGGGAAGACAAGAGGGACACCTGCCGGCTGGTCCACACAGGAGCTGTGGCTTCTTTTCCAGTCCTGATTGTACCGGGATTATGACCTTCTGAGTTTCCAGGAACAATGTCTGGAAGCTAGAAATAGAGCCTAGGGCAATGTCCTCTTCTCATCACAGTGGTGGCAAGAAACCTGGGCCAGAGTTTCCCATCACAGTCTTTCCCTTATCACAGTAGTAGCAATAGCCCTGAGCCAGAAATTCTCTTGCCATATTCCCTATCTACCCAAATCCATTCTGCCATTGGATTTTCCTGTGATCTAGGACTTTTGCTAGCTGGTTGAGTAATACCTCAGAGTGTTTTTGTCTTTTCCTGTTTATTAGTGATTTTGCACATTTTTCAGGTGATTATAATAGTTTGTGCTTCTAGTTAGTTTGTGAACATTAGTGATAACTCGTGGTATCTATAGATTTTTACTGTCAAATATACCCCCATCCTCCAGGCTCTCTTCCTCTGATTGTGGTTGCATTGCTTTTATCTAATACGTTGTCTTCAGGCCTTCGTTTGGTTATGAATTTCTCCTCATTCCATAATTACAAGAGAGTGAACCTTCCATTAACCTCTAATTTTTC
Organism: Petaurus breviceps papuanus; assembly: GCF_028583685.1. Classification (NCBI taxonomy): domain Eukaryota; kingdom Metazoa; phylum Chordata; class Mammalia; order Diprotodontia; family Petauridae; genus Petaurus; species Petaurus breviceps. Next base: position 105,346,580 of record NW_027186296.1, read on the forward strand.
TATAGTTAGATATTTTATATTTAGATTCCTTATATTATTCTCATCTACTCACGCTGTGCTGCAGCCAACTACTCTCGCTTTTACAGGCAGGTATTAACATGCTCCCTCCTGCCTCTCTGTCTTTGTTTACAGTTAGCATACATTTAGTAAGTCAAGTCAACAAGCATTTAAGTGCCTACTATGTTCCAAGCCTTGTGCTAAGTGCTGGGGTTGCAAAGAAAGGCCAAAAAAGATCCCTGCTTTCAAGCTCACAGTCCAGTAGAGACAATGTGTCATCAACCATATATAAACAAGGTATATACAGGATAAATTGGAACTAATCTTACAAGGAAGGCACTAGCATTAAGGAGGATCAGGAACTTTTTTTTTTTTTTTGTAGAAGGTGGGATTTTACCTACAATTTGAAAGAAACCAGGAGTTAGAGACAGAGAGAGAAAATTCCCAGGATGGGGGGGGGGGGGGGGGGAAGGGAACAGCCAGTGAAAATACCTGGAACTGAGAGATGGATTGTCTTTTGTGGAGAACAAGGAGGCCAGTGTAACTGGATCCCAGAGTTTATTGTCGGGAGTAGTAGAAGATAGAAGACTGGAAAGGTGCCTGGGAGAAGAAGAACATTATGAAAGGCCTTTAACAACAAAGGGTTTTGAATTTTATCCTGGAGGTGCTGGGGATTGAATAGGGATGGAGGAGGGGATGACATGGTCCAATCTTTGCTTTGGGAAGACCACTTTGATACCTGAGTGAAGGATGGACTAGGGAAGGAGGAGGCAGAGAGACCAGTCAGAAGGCTATTGCCCGAATGTGAGATGATGAAAGCCTTCTCTGGGATAGTGGCAGTGTCAGGAGAGATGTTACAAAGATAGGATTATCAGGAGTTGGCAACTGATTGAATATGGAGTGGGGAGGGAGTAAGAGTGAGTCATATATGGCACATAGGCTGCCAGCCTTGGTAACTGGTAGGTCACCTGCAAAAATAATAGGAAAAATGGGAAGAAGGGAGCATCCTCTTCAACAGTCATCCAACTGGAGATATCCTACTTAGTAGGTTGTTGGAGATGTGAGAGTTAGGAGAGGGGTCAGATCTGATTAAATCTGAGAATTATCGGTAGAGAGATGATAATTGAAATTGAAACCACAAGAGCTGATGAGATCACCAAGCAAAATAGCATAGAAGATGAAGAGGAGAGGGCCCAGCACAGAGCCCTGAACTAATATTAGCCTAATTAGTCTCTAATTTCTGCACCCTGGCAAGCTCTCATACCACTGCAAGATTATTCTCCTAAATCAGTTCTAACCCAGCCATTCCCTTGCTGGGAACTTTGAATGGCTCTTCATTGCCTTTAATCTGGCCAAACCACATTACTTGATGTTTACCAAAGCACACCAGGTCCTTTCTTCCCTCTGCATTTTCACTTGGGCTTTCTTCTGCCTCAGTTGTTCAGCTATCAAAATCCTACCTGTCCTTTAGACCTATTTCTGGTTCCACCTGCTACATTAAACCCAGCATGACCCTTGAACTGGTGAACTGGGATGTGCCTTTGTCCCCTCAAAGTCTAATAGCAGTTAGTTTATACCTTTCTTGTGGTATGCCTTGTATTTTGGTCTAATCTGCCCTGGGGCTAATAAGCCCCATGAGCACAAAGGTTGCCTTGTTCATGTTTGTATCTTTCTTAATGATAGAGTACAGTAGGCATCAAATAAATATTTGTTGAGGTAGATGGACAGCTATTCACAAGTTAGAGATAATAAATCTAAATAATTGAGAGTTGGTTGTATTCGGAGAAACCTCCCAAATGAGCATTTGACATAACAAGAAGCTTACAAATCTAATCGTCTTCTCATTCCTTTCCATTTATTATTTCTCTCCATTGTGTTGCTATACAAACGGCTTCTTTCATTTTGGGAATATCGCTATTAGAATAATTCAGGGCTTTTTCCTTGTATGCTGAAAGCATGAGCTGTTTCATAAATAAAGAACTACATAATTAGCAATCTTGAAAATTGGTATTGATTGGTTTTGGGCCTAAATTTTCTGCTCAGTTGAATTAGAAAATCTATGCATCTAAAGAAGACAAGACTGAAAACAATGCTTCCTTTCCCCTCCCATTAAAAATAATCTTCCCTTGTTTCAGTGCTCATGATCCTCCAAATTTATTCAACGCACAATTCTTTTTTATACCAAGAGTAACACTCTTCAAACCTTTTAAGTTGCAAACACAAACCCTACCTGTGCCCATAGTTCTGCACTGATGCATCTGAAAGTGTTATACTTTAGAGATATTGGTAAGAATGTGCATCTTGGCAAAATCAGTTTGCCAGACATGTGGAAATTGCCCAGGGAGGCCATTTAAAATTAAGGTTAACTAAGTGATGTCCTCAAGATTATTTTTTTTTTGCTAGACTACTTTATGGATTAATTATGCAAATTAATGTATTTATTGGGGGGAAAATTATGAAATGAACCAAAAGAGGCTGAAGCGAGAGTATTATCAATAATCGCTGGAAAATATCCTAGAATTCTAGTGCTAGAAATGACATTAGAGAATATATGGTACAATCCTTTCATTCTGCAAACAAGGAGACAGGGTGGGAAAAGGATGTAAGAGAGGACTGGAATCTAGGTCTTCTAACTCATGGTCTTGTCCTGGCTCTAACAGTAGAAGACTTAGTGATTATCCTGTGCTTCCTAAATGAGTCCAAACTTAGGAATAAGTAGAGTGAATAGTCCATGGAAATTTTCAAGTGTAAATGAAAAAGAAAGCTATTATTTACTTGAAAGTCCAACTCTTTGTATCCCACTAGAAGAAAACAGAATTCAGGTCAAATATGGTAGTGTTAGTTCCAGATGACTGAAGCTTGAACACATTCATGTTTTCTGTTAAATGGTAAAATCACATGTAAGAATTGAAAGTTACATGTGCTATTGGTCACAGTTGCTTAGTGTTTTCTCTTTATTTTGGGTGTGGGAGAAGTGCTATGCAGAGGCAGTTTTATTAGGAAGTGATTGATAGGTCAAAATGTATCAGTATTTTTTTTTAACTGAAGAAATTTGGACTGTAGAACAAAAGATATCAAAGCCCTTTCTGTAAGTATCATGGGTACACTAAAAAGAGTATTGTTTTGGAGTCAGAGGACATGGGTTTGAATCCCAGCTTTGCTACTAGCCTCAGGCAAGACCTTTTTTAAAAGCACTGTGGGTCTCAGTTTCCTTATTTGCCAAATAAGAGATTTGAACTAAGAACCTAACTCCAAATCCAAGCTAAAACATTTTATTCCATATATTTTAATGTCCAGTGTAGCTTCATACACTCTAAATAGGATAAATCCAACAGTATGTTTCTCTTCAGATTTTACATGCCAGGTTATGTCTCTTGCATGTTCCTCCGTACTGTTGAGTTATTCCTTTTTAAATATGACCCACAGCAAGATTTTTCCCCCCGGTCATTCTCTTTCCTTACCACTAGATGCCGCCCTCCTGCTACCCAGCTCTGAGGCTGCTTTGAGTCATTGTCATTCTCAAGCCAAGCCTGTTAGATTGAAAGACTGGGGAAGGAGATTGCCTCCAGTTCTCAGGGATGTCCTTTGCAGCCTGGTTTTTTCCGGGTTAATAAGGAGCTCAGACTAGGATTTTACAAGAGCATTCAAGTTTATTGTGGTAATTACGAGTACAAAATGTACATACAAAGCAATAGAAATTTACACATTTACAGCTTGGGTGCATACTCTCTAGGTTTGTGTTGCATTCCCTGTGTAATGCGACACGTTGGCTTTGTTCCCTTCCCCTGCCTGACACTCACATTCATAACAATCTCTCTGAATACAACACTCCCCTGATCTCACTACAGATTCCCTGGGCTTAGTCAGAATACCAGTCAGTCCAGTCCAAGGAGCAAAACGGCATACTTGACTTTGAATATTCTCAGACTTTAATCACTTTCCTTTCTCTTTTCAACCAGCCTCCTTTCACTGTCATTTTGCTGAATTTAGCGCCAGCAGCAAAACTTCAGGAGAGAAAACAGACCACAATGCCCGCCTTGAAGTTCCTTACACTCATGTTGGCCAGGAAAATGGCCACTGTCTAATATCAATGGGCGTTTGTAATGCCGCTGGCTAATTAGATTTAGCAACTATGTACCGGAACTCTCTGGAAATTTTACACAATAATTAAGCTTTGATCGGCAAAGCAGTGATCTTGAAATCTGTGGCTCTCACTAGCAACCTAATAAATAAATAGGAATAAATAAGGAAAATAAATAAAGCAAATTCACATTGAACTAAATGGAATTTTTACATGTCTGTTTTTTTTTCCCAAATTGTGCATCTTTTTCACCTTTTAGCACTTTCACTAAACACTGCTTTAGAACTAGATATGTAAGGTGAAGCAGGTTTCCTGGGGCGTCTCCGCCCCACCCTCAAACCCTCGACCGTCTGACAACTGTCGGCTCCTTTAGAATGTGGCTATGCGAGAGGTTTTGTACGAGTTCTCTTTAAGACTGTCAAAGATCGCCTTCGTACCATTCTGCCACTGAAGAACGAGATCCATTGGGGTTTTCCCATCCTGTTCATAAGAGAAAGGAACATTTTACTTACAGGTGGAAAGAACAGATAAATTCACAGCTACAAGATTTGTTTGTTGTTTAAATACAGCAATGGATTATGCACAGTAGAGATCCTTTGCACGTTTTTCGTGGTCTTCTACAGCTAATGATGGTCAGCCTCGTGGTCCCATATGTGTACATGATTCCTTTACTGTAAACTAGGTGCCCAGGACAGTACTTCTGAACTCCTCCAAGCCACTTAGGCAACATTAAGAAAGAGATCTGCTGGACTGTTTCTTCTCTTTTTCTTTTGAGGGTTCACACACTAGTGTCAAAATAGGTTAATCCATCTCAAATTATTTTGGACTTGTCAATTACATACATACATTTTGAAATTTGCTCTTATTCTGCAGTTCACAGATCATGTTTTTATTTCTGCTACTAGAAAAAAGGGGAGGGGGAAGCATTTTTCTAGTCCTGCTATTTCTAGGCCCACATGTAAAGGATGAACCTTACTTTAAGAAAGTCTAAATTTAATAAAATAGATAAGAATCTAATAAATGCCATACTTTGTGAAAGTTGTGACTCATGCAACCCAGGGACATGTCTCTGAGAACAACCTAGAGAAGGCTGGCAGGAGAGTATGATCTTCCAGCATGATATCAACTTTGAAAGGTTAGAATCTATCCCAGAACATCTATATATTTTTTTTCTCAGCCTCCTTAGTAGCTGGAATTATAGGAGTGTGTCACCATGCCTGGCTAGTGAACTTATTTTTAAAAAACATTTTAAAAAATGTATTGCAATACACTTGCACTATATTTTTATTTTTATGTATTTGGTTTTATGTGTTTTATTTTCTGCATTTAAAAAACATTTTGAGGAGGGGTCCCTAAGTTTTACCAGACTTGTCAAAGGAAAGGTGGTTATTCGTGTGATAAAAGGATTATCTGTTCTACCAAAAGATTCACTGATAATAGGGTGTTCTTCAAGTCCACTTAGAAATGTTTTGATTTTCAAAAAGGTGATTTTCACATAACTTTTCCAGATGGAATAAATGCATTATGTAAAGTGAGGTATACCTGTGGTTTAGGAAATGTAAAATGTTTTTGATAAATACTGCATTTAAGGCATGTTATTTTTAATTAATTGTACTAATTAGAGATAATGAGTATGAAAGGGTAGCTCAGAGGTAGAATCATTCCATTTATTTTGCACAAATAAATCTATATAAACTTGGTCTCAGTATTCCCTTTTTATGTACACCTGCCTCAGGATTTATAGTTTGCAAAGGACCAAAAATTTTAAATCTAGGTCATTTTAAAATGAAATTTTATCTTATAGAAATATTACATCCTCCATTTTCAATATTTCTTTTCTAGGTGGCATTTTGACATCTAGGTTTAAGGGCAGAGATCATACTTATTTATCCTTGCTTCAACAAGCATTAATTTATGAAGTCTCTCCTGCATACCAAGCACTGCCATAGATTCTCAAGTAGATACAAAAATAAGACCTTTTCCTAATGGAGCTTACAAGGAATATGGCACATATACAAATAACCACAATACAAAATAAAGCAGAAGAAACATGTAATTTGTGTTGCACAATGTATTGTATACAGCCAGTACCTAATACATGTAGAATGAATAAATTATATTTACTTTTAGAGAAGGTGATTCTAAGCACACAATGGATGTTCAGTGTTGCTTGGTGTCAGGGAAATGGAAGGAGGGATGATTATATACACAACTCAGACATGAAATTAATAAAATATTTGTGGAGGAAAGTATACTTAACTCAAAGAGGGGGAATAGTGGGTTTTGGGTTTGTTTGTTTTTTACATTATAAGAGGATTTGTCCTCTTAAAATAATTCACAGAATTGGGGTTTTTTCAGTGCTGTTTTTTTTAATTATCCTGCTAATGGAATGCTTTAAGTGGTGCCTGGAGGCAAATTGAAGTTAAGGGTTATGGCAGTTCTCTCAAAATATAGACAAAAGAATGACTTGAAAAAAGTTCTGGGGGAGCTGGTGGCAGGCAGCAAGAGGAGGGCGACAGGAAGGATGGTACCTAAACTATCTAACTTTGATGTCAACATTAACTGGAATTCATTGCATCATTGCTCTGCTCTCCATTCTAAAAGTTTCGAATATTTCAGGAAGGGAGCAGGAATTGGAGGGGTAGCTACCTCTCTAAATGCCCCTTGGGCTTAACTCAGCTGTTGGTGCTCAAGGCAGGCTGTATTTCAGTGACTCATGTGTCTTACTGTGAAAGTGAATGCTTCTGATTGCTCTCTTGTCTAGAAGTCCAAACTTAGAGTTGGGAAGGAAATATTTTGCATAGAAAGGAAGCGACTTTGACTGGGAAGCAGTCACTGTATTCCAAGAACAGGGTTTTGCATTACAGAGCTATTCTTTTGTTGAGCAAATTAAAAGTCATCTAACTATCAAATGGAGGATTTACTTAACACAGATGGAAGTTTTTCCTATCTCTGGCCAACTGACCGAAGTTTTCTTCCACTGTCACTATGGAAACCATTGGTGATTTTAGAAAAGACTATCCACTCTCTTAAGAGAGTCGCAAACCCCCCTAAAACATGTAGCTATGTGAATTTTTTTGAAGCTGTATTTAGGGCAGAGCCAGGAAGGACAAAGCATTCATGCACCCTAGGAAAAATGTGAAAATTGTGCCTTTTCTGTGTTATTATTAGGTAGAAGCTTTGAGCTTTTATAAATGTTTAAAAGTATGTTATGTGGCTAAAACTCCATGTTACTTGATATATCATAAAACAAAATGCCTACATGTCATAGAGAAGATCCAAAGGCATTAAAAAGTATACTTTTACATAAAAAGTAATATTGAAAAGTATCCTTAATTGTTCTTTCCCTACTCCCCACCTCACCCCCAAACATGCCAAACCCGTGTGTTACAGGCTAGGTGACTTCCTACTCTGCTCTACCCCCAGTCCCAGTCCTGATTAAAGGACTTCAGTAGATAGGGACATTTGGCAAATGATGGAGCTGACTGCTAAGTACTCACGCAGTTCTTGGCATTGAGATTTGCTCCATAGATAATCAGCAGTCTTATCATTTTGTAACGGTTCATCCTGACAGCATCATGCAGAGGTGTGTCTCCTTCCTAAAAGAAATAGAATAAACAAGATAAAGAAAGGATGCAACAAAGCTTTACCCAAGTGCAGTTAGGAAATCCAAGGTCTGGAGGCAGAATTTCAACCCCTTTGACTTACCCGGTCTCTGGCATTAAGGTCAGCTTCACATGCAATGAGGTGTTCCGCACACTCATACCGGCCTGTCCTCACAGTCACATGCAGAGGTGTGCTGAGCAGCTAGAGAATCATAAGAGTGGACAGTCAGAGACACATAGTAAGAAAAGAATCCACACTATCTTCCTGTCAGTCACTAGCCTACCATAGTTGGAAAGAGGAGGCAAAATTGACGATGGGATTTTCATTTAAGTAGTATGGGGTTTCCACTGCTAAACCAACAAGGAATTTTACCTTATCTCGAGCATTGACGTTTGCTCCTTTGTTTAGCAAAAACTTCAGAACATCCAGGTTCCCACCACGACATGCCCAGTGAACAGCAGTAGACTCAAGCTACATCAAGAAAGTAATAGAATATGAGATGATATATACTAGAAAGCCATACGCTAGGACAGGTGGGACATAGCCCCTAAAAATCAGTGACAGCATGAGTGATGGGGGACAGAGGTTGGCGTCCAGGGAGACAGCATCTGTGGCCCCAAGGTGCTTCAGGTTGTATTCTTTTTGTCGTGGACACCTAACATTCTGCTGGATAGGAATCTCTTCTATTTCTGCATATCTGAACAACCTACAGGCTCTTAATTAATGTTAGTGATACCTAAGCAGGCAGAGTATGCCCTCCCAGAAGTGGTAGCTAAAACACAGTAGAAGCTAGAACAGATCTTAATTCCAATCTGACACATTGTGCCTGCTCATTCTTTCACCCAATCAATCCGTGGATACAATTTTCAGTAGTCATGGATGTTGATAACTTCTGGACCTACAATTTACAGTTACTGCATGCTATACATATTAATAGAAGCTTCCACCAAGGCAGCTAAATTTAATGAGATTTTGTCTTTCAGAGTCTCACTTGCCCCTGGTGGTAGTGTTTCTGTCCAAATCCCATGTAGGGACCCAGATGCCAGTGGCTTTTGCTTTTCATTTGTTTATCTATTTATTTATAATTCTCTATGTTTGGCTTAAAATTGAATGTAGAGATCTTTTTTATAAAAACAATCTGCTTCCTCCACCCCCATGCCCTACCCTTTGTTACATATTCCCAAATTAAACTTGTTTTGAAGAATATATTCTCTCATTTATTGAGCAAATATATAAGGCATATGAATCTTTGTGGAAATCAGTCATTCAGTTACTGAGGCCTTTAGAGGGGGCACTTTCCATAAACCCACTATTTAGCCCACACTGAATTTCAGAATCTCACTGATGCAGCAGGCACATGCACACATATGGGTGTAAAGCCCCTGTATGCTGCTGACACCATGTCATCATGGATATATAGAGTGAGGTTGTATGCTATGAGAGGGCAGTGAAAGGGTACTGAAAGGGACAAATTGACTATTTTTTCTCCAAAGTGCTACTGACTCAATTATGACACAGCACCCAGACCACAATGACCATAATGGACCCTGTTCAAAAACAGATTCCCCCTCTGTCCCTTGTATAACCCTTCCCTTCCTGTTCAGAGCAAAGGGAAAATATATTCCCCATGACTACTTTCAGCCACTGTCCTTTTTTTCTTTCTGTAGAGGAGTTCCCTTCTTTATGATCTGACCTTTCTCAATTTTCTCAGTCCTTTCAGCCAGATTTTTCATTGTGCCTTGTTTTTTTCTTAACTGTCAAGTACTCTATTCATCTTTCCTAAGTTTAAAGCTATGCTTCCTTGGACAAGGCTTGAACATCCCTGGTCTTCGATTTCCCTCATCTATAAAATAAGGACGTTGAACTAGAAAACTGCTGCGGTCCTTTTCAGCTTAGGAAGAAAGGAGAAAAAGAAAGAAGGAAGGAAGATAAAGAAGGGAAAGAAAGAAGGAAGTGAAGGGAGGGAAGGAAGTGAAGGGAAGGAAGGAAGGAAGAAAGGAAGGAAGGAAGGAAGGAAGGAAGGAAGGAAGAAAGGAAGGAAGGAAGGAAGGAAGGAAGGAAGGAAGGAAGGAAGGAAGGAAAGAAGGAAGGAAAATATTTACCATATCACGGAATTCAATTTGGGCTCCAGCATTCAATAACTTTTCCACAATGGCCAAATGTCCTTGGGAGCATGCTCGGTGAAGAGCTGTCCGTTTGTACTATTGAAAAAAGACAAAGAGCAAAAGAAGGGTGGCAATAAATATGAAAGCTCTGCAGAAATCCATTCCTTCCTCCTCGAAGTAACAGGTTGCTTAACTCTTAGGATTTCTAGTACTTAATACGTTGATATCAGGTTTGCTAAAGTTCCATAGCAAACTCTCAGTACAGCTGTCTATCAGGCATATAACAAAGGTGTTGAGGTCTGTAGTGTGGCATGCAAATTTAAAAGGTTCAGAGACACTTAGATTTTGGAGTTTTTCTTTTATTGTATGTTGTAAGTTCATTGTTTACTCAGCACTTGTCATAAAAGATCAAACAGTTACCTTCCACCTGGGGAATAGGGCTAGGTCAGATGGGAGATTAATTTTGTAGCTGAGCTCAAAGATCCATCTGATTCATTTCATAGCCACAAAATACAAAGTTTTGAAGAATTTTCGCAAATAAAATAATTTACATTTACATGGCTCTTTGGGGTTATTATACATATAAAATTTCAGACATATAGGATCTGCCACAAGGTAGACATGTGCAAGTATAAATTGACCTCAGTAGTCCCTCCCTTCTCTAAATATATGGTCCTATAATCTCAGTTTTGCAAATGAAGAAACTGAGTCTCAGACAGATTCAAGGTCTTAGTCAAAGTCATAGCCAATAAACAGTGCAACCAGGACTAGACTCCAGGCTTTCTGAGTTCAGATACACTGCTCTATCCATAGTGACTCATTGCCTCTGGAACCATGCAAAAGGGATCTAGTACCTTTTGTTTCATGTATTTAGATTTATCTTCCTGGGGAATATTAGTGTGTTTTGATCCAAAAGATCCCTTTCAAACAAGCAAAGATGATGCCTAAACTATGTTTTTCTGTGGTTGACTTGATTGATCTGAATAATGTAAATGATAGATATCTTTCCCTCTTCACACATCCAAAGGAACTTTTAAAAAGTTCTGCTATATAATTGTTTTACTTTGTTAGAAAGGGAAGGTTCCTTGAGTGGATATCCTATGGAGAGCAGTAGTTAATGACTGTGATGGAAAAAACCAAAGGCATCAAGAGAATATAAATTTTTGAAACATTAAACTATTTCTAAAAAGTCAGACAAAGGCAAGGAAGACTTAAGGACTATGGGAGCAGAGCATGGTGTAAGGAGAAGATCATGATTTGGGCTTGTTGTTCCATGCAATCGGGTTATTTATTCCCCAGATGACAAATGTTTCCAACTGCTAAATTTGGGGGTGCTTCCCAGCAGGGTTGTGATGAAGCATCAGAAACATAAAAAGGGAGGTGGCTAGGTGGTGCAGTGAATAGAGCACTGGCCCTGGACTCAGGAGGACCTGATTTCAAATCTGGCCTCAGACACTTAACACAAAAACTAGCCATGTGACCCTGGGCAAGTCACTTAACCCAGTTGCCCTCCAAAAAGCAAAAAAAAAAAAAAAACCATAAAAAGGACAAGATCTGGGGAAAACAGAAAGGACCTTGAAGCAGATTTATTAAAGCATAGCTCAAGGACTTACTTCATCACATGCATCTGGATCTTTCTTGTCAGACAAGAACTTTTCAATTACTGGCAGCTTGTTGTCTAGTGCAGCCTTCAGAAAGCTCTGCACATCCACAGGTTCTGTCTAAAGACCAAGACAATTGCATGTATGTTAGTGTAGTTGCTCTAACAGTCAGTCAGTCAACAAGCATTTATTAAGCACTTACTGTGTGCCAGGCTAAGCACCGTGGGATGCAAAGAAAGGCAAATATATGGGCCCTGCTCTCAAAGAGCTCTGATTTTAATGGGGAAAAATATGCAAATAACTATATTCACAAAAGAAATATATAGTGTGAATGGAGGGTATCTTTGGAAGAACAGACGACTTATATCAGCATAACAACCATTCGGACACTGGACCACAGTTCTCACATCCTTATAGGACTTACTATAATTTCTGGTTCGGGTTCCTTTAAAATGGGAACTTTGACTTTCTTGTATTTTTTCCTTTTCTTGAGTTGAATGATAGTTTCAAGGTCTTGTAAATTTTCAAGCTTTGATCTCTGTTCCAGTTTTTTCTTCTTGAGCTGAAAAACAAAACAAAACAAAAAAACCTGACATTGCACACTCTGGTAACCCTTTTGTGGAGAGCGCCCTAAGGACAGGTGTTCTTCACCTTTTTGGAGTCCTGGTTTCATTTGGGCATCTGGTGAGACCTATGGAGCCCTTCTCAGAATAATGTTTTTAGGTTCATTAAAGAGAATACATAAGATTATAAAGTAAACCAATTTTATTGAAATCATTTTCAAAAATATTTTAAAAATCTAAATTCATATCTTGCAGATTAAGGATCCCTTTCCTTTCTAGGCTATTTCTATATGCAGAAGGTGAATGACTAAGGGCAGTTATTTATATATTTCAAATATATTTATGTATTTCATATTTTTCCTTAATATAGACATTTCAGATTGAAGAGCAAGTCTGGACTTGATTTATTCAGACAATTGCTTCCGTTCCCCATTTCACTTTGCTTGTCTGTGTAAGTATGGAAACAGCCTAAACCCTAAATGTTGGTGCTTCCATGGTAAAGAGACCTCAGGCTTTCACAGTTGTTATCATCAGCCCATAAAATGTGATGTGGTAGGGAAAAAAATGGTTTTAGGAAGTTGAGCCACCTAAGCTTCATCTCTGCCTCTGTCTCCATCCAACTGCAGGATTCTGGACAAATCATTTAACCTCTCTTTGTTCCAATTGACTTATGAACTGAAGTGGTTGGGTCCCTTTGGGTCCCTTCCAGCTCCACCACGAATTCTCTGAAACTCACTTTTCTTTCCCTTTATTGCACATGATTTAATCATTTTAAGAGAACTATGGACACTAGTAAAAACAAATCTCAAATAATTTGGAAAAGAGACCTATAGAGACCCGGTAGCTGAGGACCTGGATTAGAATCCCTGTTCTGCTGCTCACTGGCAATGTTACCTTGGGTAAGTCATTTAATCATGCTTGCCCCCAAGTTTACTCATCTGTAAAATGAGAGAATAAGTCTGGATGATTTCCAGTGCCCCTTCCCCCACTTCTAAATCCATGATTCCATAACCTGTTCTTTGAAAGTCATGTGATCCTGTGGTTCTAACATTTACCTTTCACTACACATTTTACTTCTTTTCTAGTAGATTACTCACACTTAAAACTCCATTCTGTAGGTTGGCTTTCTACACAGGCAAGCAACTCAGAGAAAGTAAAGCAATTATCTAGGCTCTCATTCTCATGGACAAAACACATGTAATCATGGAAAAAGTCATCACCTTGATTTGAATTAGTTAGCCTCTAAGACTTATTACCTTTCCATTTCATTTTGTTGTTGTATACAATATGATAATAGAAAATGTAAGGGTTGACTTGGGATCCCGTGGCAATAGTCTTGTCAGGCTGCTACTAGGTTATGACGGAGATGCTTCCAATCTTTCTCTTTGAATAACTTTCTCTTTGATTTACTTTTGAATAACGTGACTTATTCAGACAATTGCCTCTATTTCCATTTTACTCTGCATGTCTGTGCAAGCATGGAAACAGACTGAACACTAAGTGTTGGTACTTTCATAGCAAAGAGACCTCAGGTCTTCACAGTTATTATCATCAGTACACAAAGTGTGATGCGGTGGGAGAAAAAAAAGCCATTCGAGGAAGTCTAGTAAACCAAGATGCATCTCTGGCTCTGCCACTATCTAGCTTTGGATCCTGGGCAAATCACTTAATTTGCTCATTTCGAAGAGGTTTTTTCCAAAACATTTTGTGCCATCTTAGGCAGGAGATTTAAGTTATAGAGACTTCAGAGACTGTCCAGTTCAACTCCCTCCTTTTACAAATGGGCAAACTGAGCCTTAAAAAGATAAAATGACCTTCGAGGTCACCTAGCTAGTAAGGAGCAGAACCAGAATTCAAACCTAGATGCTCAGACTCCAGACCCAGCACAACTTCCACTACACCACACTGTGTCCCTGCTTGTAATGATTTTCTTGGGTCCATTTCCACCCAGCTAAGATTTAGGAGGACAGAAAAAGAAATCACAAGATGCCACCAAAATTTTTTTTTTACCTCTGCCTCTCGCTGTTTCTCATTTTGTAAGGTTTGACTTTCCCAGATCAATGAGTGTCTTGGAAGTGTCTTCAGGTCCTCTTGCTTCTCTAGTGTCACAGTAGCTTCATATTCTCCATTTTGGAAGTCTTCTGGGAGGAAGTCCCTGGTCTCCCTGCCATCATCCTTCTTCCCTGTCACCTACAAAGAGAAATGCAAGATCAAAGGCAAAAGGGCTTTGTCTCAGGTAAGCTCCCATGAAGGATGCTAAATTCTCCTCTAGCCGCTGATTCCCTGGGGAAATTCTACCTTGGCAGAAAGGGCAGGCTTAGATTCCAAGTTATAATACTCTAATGAAAGGACTAGCCACAGATATTCTCAGGTTGTCATGAAGTGATCCCTTTTCACTGTACTGGGCAAATGAAGGATTAGTTTAGGTAGACATGTTTTAAAAATATCTTCTTCATTTGCTTAATCAAAGTTTCCCTCCTACTTGCTCCCCAATTATTAAAAACTCATAAATCTAGTTCTTTATCATTTTTACCATTGAGTTTTGAGAAGGTTTAAAAATGTTATATTATTTAATCCATCCCAATATCCTTGGCTTCTAAAAAGTATATCCTTTCTTCTCAGATATTTTGATAAATATGACCATTTGACTTTCAGCAATAAATCAAAAGAGATAGTCATAATTCAAAGTATGCCCACTAATTTACTATCAAAATTCTCCATTTTCTAATCAATAACATGTCATATCAGATTATAATAAACTTTTCACATATGGTTCAGATATATGAAAGAAAATGACATACTCTTTTCCCATTAGCAACCAGACCTGAGTCTCTAGTCTACATGAATTCTAAAACAGGTTTTCAATAATATATACATATATATATACATATATATGTAAATCTCTACCTACCAGTTCTTCCACCTTCAGCAGCATCATCTTTGCCAGTCCTTGGTTTTTGGACAATAATCTTACTAGATGACACCCCCAAGTCAGTTCTGCTGAGACACACTAACCAATTAGGCCTATATATATGATGGAAGGAGGAAGGCTGAGTGAGATAATCTTCCAACCTGGGAATCCAAATAACCTCCTTGCTCCTCCCACCACCAGTCAACTCATAGGCAGGTGAATGTTCATTGCAGACCCAGTGTCTGGGAGTCAGGGAAGCACAGGGAGGGAGGGGCATTGCAGTCTAACCACACTGAATATGTGAATCAGGGGGAAATGTGAGATGCCCATTCCACTGGCAGTGACAACATAGCTCAGCAATGCTAGTCATCTGATCCATCAAGTGCCCATGGGACAGCTGTCTGTTGATATTGCACCATATCTCTCCATTTTTTCCCCTTCCTGGCCAGCTTTTGTGTGAGTAACATATCAAGAAAATGTAAATGCCCCATGTATCACACTCACAGTAACATCTTTCTGATAAGCAGACTTATCAGCACTTCCCTTAAGGGAAATGGGGCTTCAGGACATGTAAACAGCTTTAGAGGACAGGGCTTAAGTTCCTGATGGCACTTGTCTATATCTGTTTGGAATTCTCTTGAGAGTTATTGAACCAGAATGATGTCTGGGGCTAAAAAGACCCCATGACATGATAGAGTGCCATCATTAGAAGAACTCAGAAGGATCCAGCTATGCATTTTAACTTAATGTTGTCACTGGACCTAATATAGCACATTGGGATTCTCAATCTCTGTATTGAAAAAAATAAAATAAAAATTGTACCCTTTAAAAAATATTTTCTGAGCTGATTCCAATGATCTATGTTGCCAGCAAAGAAATTAGGGTCTAAATTTAGAGCTGGGAGGAACCTTAGAGGTCATTCCAACACCCTCCTCTTAAAGATAAGGAAACTGAGGCACAGAGGAGTTTGGTTATTCATACAATAGTCACAGAGGTAATATGTAACAGAATCAGAATGAGAACCCAGATCCTTTGACTCCAAATCTAGCCAATGTGGCCACTGTGCCATGCTGATTTCTTCCAAGGTTCAACTATGTTTGCAGTGGAATGATGTGAATTATTCCTTTTGGAGTCTGAATTTATGACCTGTTGGGGACTAAATAAATCCCTCCCAGAGAACGAGATCCTCACGCTGTTTTAAAATTACTTACCATTTCATATGATCAAGAACAGGAACAGGCTTTAGATATTATCTAGTTCAAGCCTTTTCATCTGCGAGATAACAAAATAGGAGGCCCAGAAAGATCACCCTTTACCTACACCATGCCCAAAGTAACAGTGAAGGAATTCAAACCCAGGTCTTCTGACTCCAACCCACTTTTCCACATACTCAAATGGAATCAGGGAATCAAATAAGTAATAGTAAACCCATTCTAGGACTAACCAGGGTTTGTGAGACATGTGGCAGGTGAAAGAGGAAATGACTGAGGAAACAAAGAATTTCAATTTATTAAGCAATGTGTACCAAGTGCCTAACAAACCGGGATCAAGCCCCTTCTTCATCATAGGACTGGCCCTTAAATACGAAGACTTTTATACATTAAAACACAATTACTCAAATAAGGTCAATTGATTAAAAGGAAACAATTAACCAGGATACAAGATTAGGAACTTTCTAAATTGGGAGGGGAGAGCAAAGAGTTGTAATTCTCTGAAATCAGAAAAGGAAGTGTCCCACTCCCACCCCCACCCCCCAATGTCTGTGAACAGTCAAAGGAAAATGTAAATAAGAACTGACGGATCACTACAGGGCCAGTTTTCAGATAAGATACATGGGTTGCTTGAGTTGAACCATTGTGAGAAAACTCCTTGCATCAGTTTTTGGATGACTGGATTTCTGGTTAGCATAACCTTAACTAGTTCCTTAGTTAAGGGTCTCTTAGCAGCAGGTAGATGTGGTCCAGAGCTAAGTTAAAACAATGTGATAAGGCTTTCTCTCACCTCCCACAATTTTCTCACAAGACAGAAATTGGACTAGACCTAAAACCGAATAGAAAGGGAACTGAGCTAGATCCAGAATTGAGTCCGAGAGGGTGTCAGTGGGGTTCACTCAGTTCCCAACACCACTTGCTATCCCAGCAATTCCCTCAATTTCCTCAATCATGAATGGACAAGGTGAGATTAGTTACTTTGAATTAGTTGCTTTGAATTCCTAGACTGTAAGCTCCATGAGGGCAGGAACAACGCCTTATCTAAACTTTGAATCTTCTCTAGTACCTATTACAGTGTTCTGTATATAGTAGGTACATGATATCTAAAGAGGCTTTCTTGAAAGAGGCTGCTGGAAAATTGTGCAGAAAAGCTGCCAAAGGATGAGTGTAGTGAGGCAAAAACATGTGATTCCAAAGGACTTGTAAAGTCCTGAAGGGAGTGAAATTCAAGGTCCAGGGCAAATAACACAATACATCTCCTAGCCCATGTATCCAGGCAAGCATGTGCTGGAACCAAAAGAAATCTGCTACAGAGTTGATTGTTAAATTTTTGGTAGGAGCATTTACGCTTCAGAAACTGGCAAATGATACAAATCAGGACTTGATTTGTTATTTTCTTGGTTATCTAGACTTAAGAAAATGAAGGGAGAAATTTTGATTATGTAGCTAAAGTTAAAAATGTGTCATGCCTACATTTTTCCTCCCAGAGAGCCTATGGTTAAACATTTACTAGCACACTGCTAGATCCAAGGAAATTGAATTAAAGTGAAAACAAAAGGGATTCTTTAATGAGAAAAGAAATCATAAAACATGCAACAATAGGGAAGTGTGTGGAAGGAAAAAAGGCAGGTCTACCAATTTTGTCTTGCTGAAGGGAAGAGAGGGACAGGTTATGGGCTAATTGTGTTTTGATGAGTCTACATTTTTTGGTTTGGTTTTTAGTTTGGTAGCTGTTGTTGATTTGTTTTTTTTAGTATCGGTGGGCAGATCTAATTCCTCCTACCAGCTGCTTCTCTGAATCTCTGCCAATAGATTGGGGCTATCACCCTATTTATTGTACCCTAGAGAAAGCTCTGAATGGAAGAATTTTTCCCACTAGTCAATGCTTTACAAATGATATATGTTAGAAGCAGTTGTACTGGAATGAACAATAAATTAGGAGTCTTGAGACCCAGATATTAGTCCCCAATATGACCTTGAACAAATTTCTTAACTTCTCTGAGGAGAGAAATTGTTTCCTCACCTGTAAAATAGGTATGCTATTATGGCATAAATAATTAATTATACTTATTATAAATGTTAAGGCATTATGTATTATAAATAGTAATATAATAATATTAAATGATAAATATATTATAATATTATTTAAACTGTGTGTACCTCCCAGGGTCATTATGAATGTAACAGGAAGCTACACAGGATTGTTCTGGCTTCTCCCCACCCAGTTCCCTACCTAAAAATGTCATGGGTGTGTTAAAGACTGCCCTTGGGTTTTACTTTTCATTTCTATGATTCCCTAGACCAAAACTCCCTTCACTGGCTACTGTTCCCCTCTATATGTTAGGTCCCTCTTTTAGAATGTAGATTTCTTGAAGGCAGGGATTGTCTTTGTTTTGCATTTTTGTCTCCATTGCACATAGTAGTCATTTAACGTTCATCTATTCATTCTTTCAGAGGCACACAGGACTTTGGAGAGTAGCAGGCAGTTAGACAAGAATGGCTATGGCGGGGCAGGAGGTCCAGAGTACAACTGGGGAAAGAGTGGCGTGCTCTTGTTGCCTGGACATTCCCCTGTAAAGTCAGAGTTCTGCAGAACTGGGGTATAAAAGGAGAAACTTTAATTACACTTCTTTCCCTTTGGTTTTTTGTTTGTTTGTTTGTTTTTGTTTTGACAAGACATCCGGATTGGAGCCAGGGAGTTTGGGAATCCCTGGCTAAAACAAAGGAATTAATGAAGTATTCCCTACCTCTCAGAGACAGCTTTGCCTCAGGACTGGCCTGACAGGTATCCCACTGGCCTGAAGAGGCGGAAGAGGCCCAACCACCTAGGAGGAACTGAGGGGACTTTCACTCAGTGTGGAGGGAAGAAAGCAACATTGTGCAGACCTAGCCCAGGAACTTGTGGGGAAGCTTCAGGCAGAATGAATTGGAGGTTCCTGAGAAAGTCATCCCAACCTCCTAAATTAGAGACATCCCAAAAATCCAGAGAATGTCCAAAGACATTCCACTAGAAAGATGCATTTGGGAGCAGCACAGATAAGAGATATTATTCAAGTTTCTGGAGAATTGTTTACAATGAGCATCTTTATGACTAATTAGCCGTAGTACTAATTTGTTTTTGTTGATTTATTCATTCTTTAGAGGGGGAAAGAGGAGGGAATAAGCATTTATTAAATCCCTACTATGTGTCAGGCACTAAGTTAAGAATTTTACAAATATTATTTCCTTTGGCCCTTACAACAGCCCTGCAAGGTAGGTACCCCATTTTGCAGATGAAAAAAACTGAGGCAGACTGAAGTTATGTGATTTGTCCAGGGTTACACAAACAGTGCCAAATCTGAACTCAGACCTTCCTGACTCCAGGCACAGTATTCTGCCCACTCTGCCACTTAACTGCCTTAGATATGCTGCTATGTGATATACATTGTATCACAGCCCCAGAAGTGATCGATCGATCACTAAACATTCATTGAGTGTCTTCTGTGTCGGGCACTGTGTTAAGTGCTAGGGATACAAAAAGAAGAAAAAACAAAGCGAGTCTCAGCCCTCAAGGAGCTTACAGTCTAGTGGGCAGGTGAGGCAACATGACCTTTCACTGGAAAAATTTGGGATTTAGACCAGTTCTTCCTCTTCACAGTCTTCCTTCCATTTTTTTTTTCTTTTTGGAGGGGGGAAGGTAGGGCAATTGGGGTTAAATGACTTGCCCAAGGTCACACAGCTAGTTTTTTTGTGTTAAGTGTCTGAAGCCGAATTTGAACTCAGATCCTCCTGACTCCAGGGCTGGTGCTCTATTCACTGCACCACCTACCCACCTCTACTCCTTCCATTTTAATGAGCACTTTCTAGCTGGAGAAGTTTGTGATTGCTGTCAGCACTTCACTCCTCTGTATATGTCTTGACATCAAAAAGCAAGACTCATTCTAATAAGTTCTGTCTGGGAAACACTTTTTTGTCCACTGGCACAGTTAACAAATCCTTCTCCTCGCCATGCCTCTTAACCTTCTCCAAACCAATGGCCACCTACTTCTCTTGGCTCCCAGTGATAGTTGGCTAAGCTGGGTCTGACGTGAACCCAGGTCACATGACATTTGTCACACAAATGACAGTCACAAAAGCCACACAAACATTATTAAAGGAATTTTCGTGGTATTTTCCTGAGTGTGAGGGAGTTGGAAGAGAGCTGGAAATGGAAAGTGTTGCTTGTGGGAAGGTGAGGAAGGGCAGTTTGGGCAGCATTGTAACAGTGTCCCTGCCTAGTCTCCCTTCTTCATTCCCAAAAGACGATATATGTACCAAGGAAATGGTGCATTTATCCCAGGGTTTAGGATGAGAAGTGGAGTCTTTAGGGGAACTCCAGAAATATCCCCTTTTCCCTCTAGCCTCTTTACTTCGTCCATTCCCTTGAAGTGAAGGCAGGGTTTGGATAGAAAGAAGACAACATGATATATAGAAGAATAAAGAGGAATGAAGGAGGAATAAGGAGACCAGAGTTCTGGATGATTTGCTACTGATTTGTTAAATAACCTTGAGTAAAAAAAACAACAACACAGCACAACACTACACAATATAATACAACATTCACCAAATGCCTACTGTCAGACAAAGCATGGCGGCATAACTATAATACAAAATTGGGTGTGGAGGTGGGCAAAGGGGAAAATAGTTGAAAGTAAAACAAACTTCCAGATCCTGAAAAGGAGGCTGGAGGGGGGGGCGGGTAGAGAGAAGGTTTGGGAAGGAGGAAAAAAGAAAAGAATGAGAATCTAGTGGGATTCTACTTAGTTAATTGAAGAATAGTTGCGTAAATTGTATATTAATGTAATAGAATACTATGGTGCTATAAGAAACATCCAAAGATAATTTCAGAATATCCAAGGTAGTATGAACTAATGCAGAGGACAGTGAACATAATAATCAGGGGAACACTTTATACAAGGACATTGTAAATGAAAACAACTTTGAAAGACTTAAGGACTCTGTTCAAAGCAATGGCTAACCATGTCTCCAGAAGGCATAGCTAAAATGAAGCATGTTACCCCTCTACTGAAAGGTGATCAATACAAGGTGGAGACACACATTTTTGAACATGTAACAGTCATTGTGTGGATTCCTTTTACTTGACTATTCTTATTAGTGACAAAAGCACCTTTTCTTTCTCTAGATTGATCATGAGGGGGAGAGGAATTACCAATCATGAGAGCCATCGTAACATTTTAAAAAACACACTGATAAGAACAGAGAGAATTTCAGGAGGGAGCACAGACAAGCAGGACAATTTTGAAAGTTTATGTAGAGTTTATTCTACACTTCTTAAAAAGTAAGCACCGTGAAATGGAGATTCATAATTTTTTACACAATCCTCTTTTTGTGTTCTGCTTTATTATGGAAATACTCTTTTTTTGGTATTTAAGTTCAGAATAATTTTGTTTTTATTAGTAAATAGAAAAGTTATATAATCTGGACAGGTAGATTGGTGAGGTAGGTTTATCTGAATTCATAGTGATTCTGCATTTGGAAGGATAGCTATCAAATGGCTCTTGTTTATGTCCCCTGTGAAGAAAACAAAGCTGTAACAATGGGCTGGGGTTGTAACTCCTAGCTGTGGTCTGGGGAAGATCCCTCTCTGCAGTGTGGCACTCATTTCATCCTTATGCTATAAAGCAAGAGAAACTAAGCAAGATAAGGACGAAGTCAACCACAAGGATTTATGAGGAATCAAATTAAAATCTGGTCCATGTAATCTTTAACAGAATAAATTTAAGAAAAACATGAACAGAAATAAAACTGGCTCATCAGGTGAAGTTCGTCCATTGCATCTCTCAGCTGCCTTCCTTCTCTCAAATGTCCTGTTCCATGATCGACACACCTACGGTCACCTCCCAGCTTGTCCGTTCAGATGGAGGTCATCACTGTCTTACAGAAAGGAATCATCTGCCACCCTGGTCACACCGCTGCTTTGGACCACTCCTCTTCTATCACTGTTCTCCTTGAAAACCTTCTTCCTCCTCCCCAAACTCCCCACCATCACTACATGTGGAAAAAAAAATCTCTGCCCTCCCCTTTTTTTGAAGGCCAGTCCCACGTTAGTTTTCTCTCTTCTCAAACTAGGAAGAAACACACGTCCCAGAGGGTTTTGTGGCTACAAATGGGAATGAGGTGCTAATAAAATATTATGAGAGGTTGGGGAAGGAGTTTCTGATTGGTGGACATCAGGAAAAGCTTTCCGTCGGACCCAGTCCCTGAAGTGGCCTTGAAGGAAAGGGAAGAATTGGTGTACTACTTTACACTTCTTTGGACCTCAGTTTCCCCATCTGTAAAATGAAAGACTTAATTGTTAAGGATTCTTCTCACCCTAAAATGGATTGATTTCCTAAGTTTGATGAATCAGCAAACAGAAACAGTTCCCATTCATACAGTAAAGCTTGGGGGCAGGAGGTGATTTGGTGCAATAGAAAGAATGCCTCATTTGAAATCAGAGGAGCTGAGTTCGAATCCCGAGCTCTGCCACTTCTTGCTTAAGTGACCCTCGACAAGACACTTAACATCTTGGTGGCTTCAGTTTCTTTGTAGAATAATAATAGCTTACATTAGGGCAGCTAGGTGGCACAGTGAATAGAGCACCAGCCCTGGAATCAGGAGGACCTGAGTTCAAATCCAGCCTCAGACACTTAACACTTACTAGCCGTGTGACCTTGGGCAAGTCACTTAACCCTAATTGGCCTGCCTTCCCCTCTCCAAAAAGCAAAGAAAAAAATAGCTTACATTTCTAGAGCACTTCACATACATTACCTCATTTGATCTGCAAAACAACCCTGTGAGGTAGGTATGATTGCTATTCTCATTTTACAGAAGATGAAATAATATGAGAGGTAAAATAACTTTCCAGGGTCATATGGGTGGTAGCAGAGTTTTGTTTCCAAGCTGGGTCTTCCTGATTCCAACTAGAGGACCTTGAAGGTCCCTTCCAAATTTAAAGCACCGATTCTACTCCTTTAGACTTGAGCTCCCCAAAGCTCAGAGATACTGTAATGGCCTATCAAACTTTCATCAGCCCTTCGTCCTTTGCCAGTGTCAGAGTGGTGATGGCAGAGAGCCCAGTCTTGTTAGCGACTGTTTATTAAAATTCTCACTCTCCCACACAATGGTTTCTTTGGAGGCTAGACCATTGAGCCTGGGACCTGTACTGATTTCCATAACTTCATTAAGGCAGAGCCATAAAGGGTGGGGGTGGGGATAGGAGAGGGGAGGGGGAAGGGGGCAGAGGAAGACTTTTTCTCAGCTATCAAAATACTTTACAGTGAACAAGACTAGCAAACCCCAACTGTGGATGGAAACTGGGGAAAGGAGGGTGAAAAATCACTTAGCATGTAAATGCAAAATGATTTGCTTCCTCCTTTCTGAAAAGCTAAATTTGCTTCATGAGATGAAGTTTCACTGCATGGGCAATGAGATGATACTGCATTTGTATCAGGGCTATTTTTAAAAAGTCTCTCGGATTGTCATAGTAACGCTCTGAAAAGGCTTTGATGCAACTTTGGAATTACCTCACATCCAATTACGTGTGGCACCCACTTGGGATGAGAGATAAGTACTTCTGTGACTGCAAACAGAGAAAGAAAATCCATTTAACCTTTTTAGTCAATTTGTTAAAGGTAGAGTAGATATATTAAAAATGTAATTTTTGACTTCAACTTTAAGAGAACTGGTAAAAAAATTCCTCAGTTTAATTTGTAGTTTTATAATCGAAGGCAAAACACTTGAGAAAATCGTAAATTTGAATTCCTCAAGAATCAGCTAGGGCTAGAAAAAATCTTTAGATTCATCAAATCTGTCCTACTGCTTCTAGGAATAAGTAACCGCTGGCAGATGAGAAGATAGAATATATATATATTGGTAATTTTTTTTTCATTATAGGCATTTCTCAATGTACTTCCCCCACTCCTCATCGAACTTTCCTATGTAACAAAGAAAAACAGTTAAGCAAAAACAACCAACAAAGCAACCATGTCTTATGGTGTATGCAACATTTTGTATCCAGGGCCTTCTACTTCTCTACTGAGAAAAAGGATATGTTTTGTTTTCTGTTCTCCAGAGTCAACTGCAATTGTTCATTGAAATTAATGAGTTATGTTGACTTTAATTCTATTTCCATCTATATTATTATTTGCCTGGCTTTGCTTTCTTTGCTCTGCATCAATTCATACATGTCTCTCCATGTTTCTCTGAATATTTCTATGATTGACCTTGTTGGAGTATATGTCCAGTAATAGGATTGTTGGGTTGAAGGATAGAAACAGTTTAATAATTTAGCATATTTTTAAAGACCATTAACTCCCTCAATCAATTTTCAGTGCTTAACAAACTGGAAACAAAGCAATTGTCCAGCTAACAAATGAGTGGAATGGAATATTACTGTGTTAGAAGGAAGAGTGGATGTGAAAAATACCAAAAAGCATAGGAAGACTTATATGAACTGATGCAGAGTGAAACATACAGAATGAGGAAAAGAATATATATAATGGCAACAATATAAATGAAAAGGACAACAATATCACAAATATCAAAACAATTTTGTAAAGTTATTATGACCACGTTTGGTCTCAAAGAAGAGATGTGAGGAGGAGGCATGACCCCGACACCCATCTTTCAGAGATAAGGGACCCACTGCCTATAATTTTAGACTTTTTTGGTATGTTGGTTAATTTTGCTAAACTATTTTTAATTCTTTATTATAAAAATGGCCCTCTAGGAAGGGGGAAAAGGAAGACAAAATTGAGAAATGTGCCCCTTTCAAAAACAAAATATATCAATGCAAATTTACTCTTTCAAAATTTCCAATGCTTAAAACTCCACCATCTGAAATTTATGTGTTTTAAAATTTTATCCTTGCAGATTAAACTTGTGACCTTTTGTTCTCTTCTCAGAAGAAATGATTCCCATCATCTGTAAACATTCATTGAGACTCTTCTAGGAATAAATTTCCTTGCTAAGTGCTGGGGATGGGGGAAGGGGGGAAGATAGAGAATCAGAGTCAGGGATTCACCACCCAACCTTTCCTATACTCTCCTCTCCTATCCACTTAGGCTATACTGGACCACTTGCTGTCCTCTATGTATGCCCTACATTTTCTCAGCTCTGAGCTTTTGCTGATGCCTTCTTCTCTACCTAGAATATATTCTTCCTTCTACCTGTTGAATCACTACTCCTCCTTTAAAGCCCAATATCATTTCCTTTTTTAAAACCAAATTATCATTTCCTCCAGGAAGCCTTCCTTACACATCCCAACTATTGGGACCTTTCCTTCCACAAACATGCACAACCTTTAACTTGCACATCTCTGATTCATTGATGCATTATTTGGCATGATAGCTATTTAGCGATCTTCTTACTTGACAGGAAAGTCCAGAAGGGCAGGTATCATGTTTTGTCAAAATCTTACATCTTCTCCAGTGTTTACTGGAACTATTGTGTTCACTATGGTGCTTTGTGCATATTAGAACCTTAACAAATATTTGTAGCATATGGGGAGTTTCCTATACCAATGAAACCACAACCTGACTCCTATTAGCATTAAACACATTAGCATAGTCTCTGTCCTTACAATATTAGTCACCAATCACTATATAGATTATTGTTGGATTTTTCCCCCATCCAATTCACACTTCTCTATATTAATCTCAGAATGGACCTTCCAAAAGCTTGCTTGTAGTTACCCATTTCTCTCTTCTCTTGCCAGTGGCTGTTTACAAATTTATTTCATGGTGGATGCCTTTCCAGCTTCAGGAATTCCATTTGCAGTTTCCTTATTTTTTTTTTAACATGAACACTTGGAGGTAAAAGACAGGCAGAGGTATAACTAAGGTAGGGAAGCTGGAGATTTCTCCCAGGCTTCCCAACATCTACCTGACAAGGGGCCTCTCTCTCCCCTCGTCCAGACATTCCTCATTTGTGGTCCTGCCAGCCTCATGGCCTCTCCCAAAACCTTTTCCTCCTCTCCTAGTTCCAGGCTGCAACTCTTTGGTGGTCTTGTTCCCATTTTATCCTACACCAGCTTGGAAATGACTGGCCCAAGGCATAGTAGGCACATTATAGTATCCCTGGGCAAAGGGAGATGTCTGCCATTACTACCTGCTGTACCTGCCTCTTCCTTCAGGCAATTGTGGGGTGAAGGAGGGAATTGACTCTTTTGGGAATAGGCTGATTGGATCCCCTCACCCAATTATCCTCAAATGGGGAGGATTTAACTCCTCGCTCTGATTGCAGTGAAGGTGATGGCCAGCTCCTTGTGCCCACCAAGGTAAGATCATGAGATTTTCTTGCACTGAAGATAAACCCCACCCTGCTGGGGTTTTTTCCCTTGGTGGGGCACCTCTTATAGCAAAGTGACAGTCTTGTGGAAGTTCTTCACTGCAGGTCTTTTCCCTTAGCACCATAATTGCCAGTTATAGCTCTATGGACAGGGAGACAACAAGAGTGTACACAAGTTGTCCTTCACCTTCTACCTTTCATCCCACAGCTCTGCAATTGGCTGCTAGCTCAGCAAGCTTAGACTCCCTAGAGCCCACAGGAATGTGAAAGTGGAGTCCCAGCTCTCCTGGCTACCTCCGTGTTTGGTGCTGTTCAGATCGGGGTGGGGTGAGGGAAGGGAGAGAAGAGTCAGTCCACAGAAATGACTTACTGGTAGGCTGTTGTGCACCCTCAGCTTTCCTGGCTCCCAGCGTGACGTTCATGGAAATGGAATGTAGGAATTTCTGACCCTGGGCAATGGGAACTTTTACTGATCAGTTAACACACAGCAAGCTACCTCTGTGTCCTGCCTCTGTTTGCTCCTTGGTGGTCAGAGTACTGTTATTATCAGAAACTGGTTATAAAAATTAGATGGGGGAATTTATAACTACTGCACTCCCCAGCTATGATTGGGACTTCTCCTGTGACAGAGCTATGGCAAGGCTGACTCCTTATCTTTAATGATAAAAAAAAGAAGTAATGTGGGGTAGTGCAGTGGTATCATACTCAAATAGAAACCAACCCCTGTGGGGCCTATATTGACTTAGAAAACCACAAACTCACATTATCTATGTTGTATTTTTGTTCATTTTTTTCCCCAACATTTCCAAATTACATTTTGATCTGGTTCAGTCTGTACTTGGAATGGTAGCTAATCACAATTTTAACATCTCTGGTGCAGTGGATAACTTGGGTTTAAATCCTATTCTGACACTTATTAGCTGGCCCTGGGCAAGTCCCTTAATCTCTGGGCTTTCCTTACTCTCCTCATCTGTAAAATGAAGCATCAGCACTCAATAATTTCTAAGGTCCTTTCAAGATTCTCAAACTATAATCCTATGAACAAAAAGGTAATCATTTCTGAGCAACATTCCCATAAGAAAGGAGAGATCTTGTCTAGAAGGCCTGATTGTTCCCTTTCAAGGGGGACTATTGGGTGGGTGGGGGCAGGGGATAAAAAAAACATTAGGCCTCCCAGATCTTTGCTCCTCTTTAGGGCTGTGGGTAGCTCAGATTTCATCAAAGAATTTATAGTGCAGACTGACGCCTCTGAGCTTGGAATCATCTCAGCACTAAGTGGAGTGTCTGAGGAGGGACGGGCACTGTCTTTTCTGTATAAGCCAGGAATTGTTTACCAGAGAAGAAAAATGCACTCTCACTGAAAAGGAATGCTTGGCAAGGAAATGGCCTCTGAAGGCATTGCAGGATCGCTCACTAGGGAGTTAGTGTGGGTTAGTAAGCCGTTAACCTAGGTAAAGCCTATGAAAACACAGGGAGGCTGTGATCTCTGATCTCCAAGGGACTGTTAAGACAGAGGACAGCAATTTTAACATGCTGGTTATGTTGTTTTCTAACACCTAGGACTTTGATGGACAGGTGCCCCTTTACCTAGGAAAACTCTGTGGCAAAATGAAAAAACAAGCACATCAGGAAATGAAATGGAAAATGCACAAGAAGGAGAGGCTTCATTTCTCAATGTGAATTTCTCCTGTCCATCTAGTTCAGCTTGGTATCTGGTCAAAATTCTTCTTCCAAAACCACATCATGGTCCTATAGTTTCAGTGATTCCAATGTTTGCCTGCCAGGACATTTAGAGGAATTGGGGAGAGTTAGTAAATGTCCTTATTTGGTGGCATCCTGAAGCCTCCTTGTCTTTCCCTCCTCCCTTTTCCAGGATCTGAGAAACTGGTCAGCTGAGGCCCACATTCCCTAGCTCCTGTCCTTGAGATTGTCTTTGTAATCCCCAAAGTTTCTCTGCCCCCATCCACTCCCAGCTCTTCATCCCCTAACCTGACACTTGGCCCTTCAGCTTTGAAGACAAGCAGATAACATCTGAGTGGCACTTCTCTCCCTCCATTTCTCCCCTCCCCTCTCCTCCCCTTCCTTCCCCTCCCCTTCCCACCTCTCTTCTCCTCTCTTTCCCTCTTCTATTCTCTCTCTCTGTACATCTGTCTCTTTGTCTTTATGTCTCTATGTCTCTTTCTTGGTGTCTCTATCTCATCTCTCTATCTCTATGTCTCTGTCTCTGTGTGTGTGTGCCTTTCCTTTCCATGCACTAATTTCCTGGGAAGAAGAGAATAAATTAAGGAGAAAACCCAGAGGGGATGCCATTTGGAGGTCATCCATTCAAAGAGTTCCCCCCATGGCAAATCACAGCTTTGAACCCAGGACCAACAGCTTGTCTCTTCCTTAGGAGAATCTTTCAAAAGGGCCCAGGTGCAGTTCAGTATAAACTTACTAACAGTTTGGTAATCATCTTTCTCATGCAGCATTAACAATCCTTATCAAAATAGGAAGAGCAAGTTATAAAAGTAGTCCTGGCCAGGTGTGCTGGCCTAGGCCTGTGATACCTGCTCCTAGGGGTGGGTGAGGCTGGTGGGTCTCTCAGGCTCTAGAGTTCTGAGATGATGAAGGGCCTAAAGCTGAAGTGCTCGTACTAAGTCCAGCTCTAAGATGCCAAGAAATGACTCTCAACTTGGGAGGCTGTTCAGGCTACCTAAGGAGGGATGAACTGGCCTAAGTCACAATGAAGCAAGTCAAAGTTTCCTTGCACATCACCAATGGGATCTGGCCAGTCGATGACTGCTACATTTCCAGCCTGGGAGAGAGAGGGAGACCCAATTTCAAAAACATACATACAAAAATTTAAAAATTAGATTAATTTAAAACTAATATAAATTAAATAATTTATAAATATATATAAATAAAAATGGATACATAAATAATTACTATTATTATTAATTATTCATTAAACATGAGTTACACTATGTCCCTGCCCCCTAATAATCCAGACCTTAATCTAGCCAGTTCTCCTTGGCATAAATTTATACATTAAAATGTATAAATCAGAATTCCAGACTGGAAGGCTGGGGAAGGGTTGAATATGTATATGTATATGTATATGTATATGTATGTGTATGTGTATGTGTATGTGTATGTGTATGTGTATGTGTATTCATACACACACACAGTCATTTCCACTGGGGAAATAACAAACATACCATGGAAATATCACAGCATCCACAGGAAAAATGCATCCCCAGTTGGTCCTTGGAAGCTTCTCTTCAGGAAATCCTCAAGAGCTCTTTGCATTTGCCAGTTGGAACGATGGTTCTATGAATTTTCCCCCAATAGAGAAGCTCATTACAACATCAGAAAATGACAAGTCAGTCACACTGTGGTAGAATGATTGACAGACTCTAGCAGTGGCCCAGAATGGAACTGGGAGGTGGGATGCGGGAGAGGATTTGTCCCTCAGAAAAATAAAACCCCAGCCAGTCAGCGATCCAGAGACTTTGAGGAGACAAGTTTAGCTAATCCTAAATCAAATTCACCATAGTTTAAGTTCAGTTTGAACTGAACAAGAGAGCTATTAGGATTCATCTTATATTCTCTGTGTAGATGAGGGAAGATTACTCAAAAAAAAATTTTTTTAAAGACCCAAATAGCTGTAGTTCTCAAAGAGCTTCTAGCAGGGACACTACCTGAGTCAGGCTTAAATATAAGTAAGATGCTCAGCAGAGGAAAAGCTCAGGAAGAGTCAGCAAGAAAGAAGCCCATGGTCAGAGTGAGCCTGCGGTAGTGGATAGTGTAAATTTCTAATTGATAGTTTAAGGGAGTTCAGTACATAGACCCATAGATTTAGAGCCGAATAGGAACTTAGAAACTATGTAGTCCAATCTCCTCATCTTACAGATAAGGAAACTGAGACTCCGAAAGGTAAACTAATTTGCACAAAGCCATTCCAATTCAACACAACAATTCATTAAGTCCCTACTATGTGCCAGGTACCCTGTGAGGTGCTGAGTATATAAAAACAAAACAGTTCCTGCCCTCAAGGGGTTTATATTCTATCAGGTTACAATCTAACCTTGTAGATTTAGAGCTGACTTAGACCTTTAATTCAACCCTTTATTTTATAGTTGAGCTAGACTCACAGATATGATGTGACTTGAGCAATGTTATTTCAATTCAATTCTACAATTCACTGAGCACCTACTATGTGCCAGGCATTGTACGAGACACTTAGGACAGTTAGTGCTGAGTGCTGCAGATAGAAAGAGAAGGAAAAGAAAGTCCCTACTTTCGAGGAGCTCACAGTCTCATGGGGGAGACACATTGAGAGAAAGAAAAGCCCAGGTACAACTGAGTTACATGCAAGATAAATGGGAGATAATCAACAGGGAGAAGAAACTAGCACTAAAAGGGACCGGAAAAGGGTCCTGGAGAAGGTGGGATGTAGGAACAAAAAGGAAAATAGTCCCTGCCCTCAAGGAGCTTACATTCTAGAGAAGGGAAAACAGCATGTACACTGATAAGTAAAAATCTAGAGCTAAGGCAAATGCAAAGTGAAAACAAAGTAATGTGGGAAGGAGAAGAGTTGATATTAACAGGATGTTTAGTTAGTAGGAGACAGTGTGATGTAATCAAAAGAACACTGATCTTTGAGTGATCTGAATTCAAATTCTGACTGACATACATTCACTTTGTGACCTTGAGCAAGTCACTGTTAGCCAGTTTCTTCATCTTTAAAATGGGAATCAAAGTAATATATCTATAATCCTTCTTACAGAGTGGCTGTGTCCAAAAGTGCTCTGCAAACCATAAGAACCCCACAGAAATAAGGTGCTAGAGTAATCAGCCTCTTTTCAATAGAGAAATTGAGTATTTCTTATAATATGATTCCTGGGAATTTATTCTTTAATCTGTATTGTACATATTCACTGGATTGGGAAAAAAGGGTCTGTGTGATTTTTTTCAACAATTTGTCAGGGATATTTTCTGAAAGATTTTCTTCCTCTTCCCTCTCCCCCCTCCTTTTGAGTGGAAGGTTAGAATAGATGACCTAGAAGGTCCTTTTCTACAAAATGATTCAATGATTCAAACCGATACTCTCAGCCTCTGGGAAATGGGCCAAGGAAAAAGAAGACTGCTGAGCTTTTATCCAGGAAATCTTTGACTCTGTCCAGGTGGGGTTTAAATTTCTCTTGGGGTTGTTTTTTTTTTCTTTCTTTCTTTTTCTCCCTCCATTTTCCCCTCTTCCTCTGTCTCCCTCCCTATCCCTCTCTGGCTCTGTTTTTGTTTCTTCCTCTCTCCCTTCCTCCCTTTTTCCTTCCTTCTCTTCTTCCCTCCTTTCCTTTTTTACTTTTCTCACTCCTTCCCTCTCTTCTTTCCTCCCTCCCTCCCCCTCTTCCTTAATCCCTCTTTCTCTCTTTCTTTCTCTCTCTTTCCTTCTTCCTTCCTTTCTTTCTCTCTTCCTCTCTTTCTTTTTTTCTTTCCTCCTCCCCTTTCTTCTCTCTTTCTTACTCTCCCTCTCTTTCTTTTTCCCCTTTCTTTCTCTATTGCAAAACTCTGTTCTCAAGGCATTCTTAGGCAGGCAGTCTTGTCACTTGTGTGTGTGTGTGTGTGTGTGTGTGTGTGTGTGTGTGTGCTACTGCTTCTACTGTGATGCATTTTCTATTGAGAGAGTCAGTGCTAAGGGATGCCCAAATATGGTCAATGATTTGAGAGAGGGCTGAGTTCACTGAAGCAAAAGCTGGTGCTACTGCTCTTGCCCACATTGCAATACTGTGGGAAACAGAGGAGCACAACAAACACATGGTGCACCTTTAATCTGGAGGTAGCAGAGAAAGGAATAGACTGCAACAACCTGAATTTTAGACCTCTGTGGTTCTCCCCAGCAGCTTCCCCTTTCTACGGGCCAGAGTCATTGTCAATCCTGAAACATTTCATAGGGCCATAGAGGAAGAGCCAGAAGGGTCCTTACAGATCTAGTTCAACCCTATCACTTTACAGATGAGGAATTTGAGGCACAGAGAGTTTAACTGTTTTGATCAAGGCTACCCAAGTATTAAGTGGCAGAGTATGGTTTGAACCCAGGTTCTCTGATGCTTCTAAGTGACAGCTAGTGGCACAGTGGATAGAAGCCAGGCCTGAAGTCAGGAAGATCTGAGTTCAAATCTAGCCTCAGATATTTACTTAGCTGTGTGACCCTGGGCAAGTTACTTAGTCCTGTGTGCCTCAGTTTCCTCATCTGAGTTGAAGAAGGAAATGGCAAACTACTCCAGTATCTTTGCCAAGAAAACCCCAATGGAGTTACAAAGAGTTGGACATGACTGAACAACAACAAAACCTCTGACTCTAGATTCAGCAATCCTCCCATTATACCAATTTATTGCTGGTATTTCATTTATGATCATTTAATTACACACTTATGGAGAACATGACACAGGGAAAGACTGATGAACTTGGAGTCAGTAAAGTCCTGGGTTTAAATCCTGCCACAAAAACATGCTAATTGTGTGGCCCTGAGCAGTCATGTAACCACACTAAACCTCAGTTTCCTCATTTGTGAAATGGAGATCTTAATACCTACAGTATTTCCCTCTTGTAGATGTGAGAACTAAGAGAGATAATGTACAGAAAATGTCTTTTGCTGATGTTTGTCCTTTGTTCTCAAAGATGACTGTGACAACAGGAAGGTGATTTCATGACTTATAAGTGAATTGGATTTAAGCGAGGGAGGGCTGTGCAAAGTCTCCAGCCTCACTTTCTCCTCTGGAGCCATCTGGGTCCAGTGGCCAGATATAGATCAAGACAACTGGAGATGGCCCAGGATGCAGTGGGGGACCTTGGCCTTTTCACACTAAGGTCCTTAATAGGACTCAGTTTGACTGAGGCAAAGCTTATTCAGTGATCAAAATGTTTTCCAACCTTGAAGGAAGAACATAAATGTCAACATATTCAATGGATCTTGTGTGTCTGTCTCATATCTCCTACTGTGTTTTAGTCATCTCTAACAGGATGTCCTGTAGACATGTTAAACCTAACATGTTCAAAACTGAACTCATTATCTCTACTTCTCACCCATTGCTTCCCCAATGAAAAATTACTTACAGTACATATGTATATTATATTATATTCATATACACACATATATTATAAGTAATTTTTATTGGGGAAGCAATAGGTGAGCAAGATGATATATCTACATATATCTATGTCTATATATGTGCACACACATTGGTGCATACACACATATTTACTCCCAATTCTTTCCCTCTTCCAAACTTCCTTATTACTGTTGAAGGCACTGCCTTCTTCCCAGTCACTCAGGCTCATGGTCTCAGTGTCATGCTCATTTCTCTCACCTTCCATTTTCAATCTGTGGCCAAGTCCTGTTGTTTCTGCCTTTACAACCTCTCTCGTATATTCTCTTTGTCTCCTCTGCACTGTCACCACCTTGATGTACCTCATGTCTGGACTATTGTAATAGCCTTCTCACTGGTCTTCCTGCCTCTTCTCACTTCCATTCATCTTCCACTCATCTGTCAAAGCAATCTTCCTAAAGCAAAGGGTTGACCGTGTCCTCCCCTGCCATGCTCATTCAGTAATCTCCAGTGGTTCCCTCTTACCAACAGAATCAATATAGAACCTCTGGCTTCTTTTGAAGCTCTTCATAATCCAACCCCTTCCTACCATTCCAGTCTTCTTACATCTTACTCTTCTGTATTTACTCTGCAAACCATTAATACTGGCCTCCTTGACACTCTACTTCTTGACATTGTACTCTCACTGACTGTTCCCATGTCTGGAATGCCTTCTCCTTAGAAGGATGTGGACAAGAGTCACATGGCATAGATAAGCATGTATGAATTGCCATCTATATCATTGGAGGGTATAAGCTAATCATTGAGGTCAAATCAAATAAGGTCGATAAGCAATTTTTTTATTATCTACTATGTGCCTGCACTGTGCTAGGCAAAGCAAATCCTAAACGGAGCTCACAGTGGAATGGGGAGGGGAGATAACATGCAAATAACAACATACAAACAAGACAAATATAGAAAAAATGGGAAACAACAAAGGAAAGGTGCTAGCATTAAGGAGGTATTCAGAATGGCTTCTTATAAAAGATGGAATTTCAGCTGGGACCTTAAGGAAGCCCAGAAGACCAGGAGGTAGAGAGGAAAAGAAAGTAATTTCAAGAATCTGTCATTTCCTCGGTCTGGACACCCCTTCCACTAACAAGTTCCAACCCTTTGGTAACTTAATAGAAAGTCTTTGAGAGCTGTTGTAGTCAAAAAATTAAAAAAAATTTTAAGGTTATCTCCCTGTGTTTTAACTTATGAAGCTTTTCTCAGTATGAGAATAGTTGAAGGGAATAGAAATGTATATATATATATATATATATATATACATATATATATGTCTATATAGAAGGGTATATGGGCATATGAATGTGTATGTGAGAATGTGTATATATGTGTACAGGTATACATAGACAGAGGGTACAGGACCAGTTGAATAGGAAGGGATGATACTTAAAAGGTGAAATTAAGAGGTGAGAGAGGAATATAATGAGAGGAGATGGGGAGAGACAGAATAGGGTAAATTATCTCCTATAGAAGAGGCAAGGGAAAACTGTTACAATGGAGGTCAAGAACAGGAAGGCAAAAGGGAATGTCAACCCTATTCTCAGTGAATTTGGCTTAGGGAAGGAATAACATACACACTAAATAGGGTATCTCACCCTACAGAAGAGTAGGGGGGAAGGGGATGAAAGGGGTATGATGGAAGGGAGGGAAGTTGGAAACACCCACTTTTTTTTTTTTAAAGCAATCAGGGTTAAGTAACTTGTTCAAGGTTACACGGCCAGTTATTTCTGGGTGTGGTGCTAAGTATCTGAGCCCAGATTTGAACCCCAGGTCATCCCAACACTGGAGCCAGTGCTCTTACTTGCTGAGCCACCTGGCCACCCCTAAGCAATTGGGGTTAAGTAACTTGCTCAAGGTTACATGGCCAGGTGTTTCTGGGTGGGTGCCAAGTGTCTGAGCCCAGATTCGATCCACAAGTCATCTTGACAGTGGAGCCGAAGCTCTTACTTGCTGTGCTACCTGGCCGCCGGAAACACCCACTTTTGAAAAGGGACAGGATCAAAGTAGAAAATAGAACAAGTAGGGGGTGAATAGAACAAGTAGGGGGTGGGATGGGATGGAGGGAAATATAGTTAGTCTTTCACAATATATCCACTATGAAAATGTTTTGCATGGCTACACGTGTACAGCCTATGTTGAATTGCTTGTCTTCCCAGTAAGGATGGGTGACAAGGGAGGTAGGGAAGGAATATGGAATTCAAAGATTTAAAATCAAATGTTTAAAAAAATATTATTATTATTATTATTTTACATGTAACTGGGAAGTGGGATGTGCAGGCACTGGGGCATGGAGATCCACCATGCCCTACTTGAAAGTCGGAGGGGAGATGGGGGAAGACATAGGAGAGAGAAGATTGGGGGAGGGGATATTCAGTGGGATCGCTGTTTTGGGGTGGTAGGTGGGGGAAAGATGGGGAGAAAATTTGTAACTCGAAATCTTGTGGAGATAAATGATGTAAACTAAAAAAAATAAATTAAAAAAATTTTTTTAAAAAGGTATCCCCTTGTGGCAGACTTGGTAATGACCCTCATTTTTAAAAAAAAATGGGTAACATTATTTTATAGTAAATCCATTTGGATGGAGAAAGTCCCCGTAAAGTTGTCTGAACTATGGACAAATCTTTTAAAAAGAAAACCCAACTTCTTAAAAACTATTAAATCAAGAAAATTGACCCATTTTAGTTCTGAAGTCTAAAGAATTCTGAATTTGTCTCCCATCACTCAGTGCCCAAATAGATACATTTAAGTACTTTGCCTTCAAAAATGAAGGGTAATTTTGTATCCCTAAGGTTTAACCTGAGTTTTAAGTCAATTTCCAGAAGTCTCCATATACTAAAAACACCTTTAAGCAGCCTACAGGAAAGAGGTCTTTTATTAAATAACTGCTTTTTCTAAGGTGTTTCAGAGAACTCATTTATACAAAATTGTGCTAAAAGCTGCAGAAAATCTTCAAGGTGGACAGCACAGTTTCCAACGGCAAGGATCACCATACCATTAGCACTGTGGGAAATGTGAAGGTTTCAGTACAAAGAATGTGCCTTTCCTTCTTTCTTTGCCTCCAACTTTAAATTTGGGAACTTTCTGAGAAGCATTGCCTAGAATTCAGGGAGGTTGTTTACATCAGAGATGTTTCCTTAAATTATGCCTTTATTACAGGGGTTCTTAACTCTCATTCAGGTCTGTGCTATTTTTAAAAAACATTTTGAAAACTGTGTACCATATAGTAATCTTAGTATTTTATTTTATGTATTTAAAAGCATTACTCTGAGAAGGGCTCCATAGACTTACTGAGGTGGCCAAATGACAAAACAAAAGTTTATGAACTTCTGTTCTAAAATAATAATAATAGCAGCAACATATCTGTATGGCTCTTTGCAGTTACAAGATGCTTCACCTATATTACCCACATTTTTCAGAGATTCAGAGTTGGAATGGACCTGAAAAAAAAAAACAGTACCCAAACAAAAGTGTCCTCTGCAATGTCCTTGACATGTGGCCGTCCAATCTCAGCCCCAGTCTTCCAGTGAAGGGGGAACCTACCACTTACCTTCTCAAGCAACTGTTCCACTTTTAGACAATTGTAACTGTAACTGTTAGAAATGATTTCCTTCTATTAAGCCCAAACCTGACTCTACAACTTCTTCTCATTCAAGTATCTTGGTCTGTGCCATGGGGCTAAACAGAGCAAATGCAATCCCTCTTCCCATGATTGTTATCATATAAAATCATATATTAAAAAATAAATATCATATAAAAATTCAAATATTTTAAAATTATCATATCCTCTCAAGTTTTCTCTTCTCCAGGTTAAACATTCCCAGTTCCTTCAACCTACCTTCATGTGTCCAGTATTCTCATAGCTTTTGTCTTCATCATCTGGGTATGCTCTAGCTTGTCAACATCCTTCCTATAATGTGGCCCCACGACTAAACACAATATTCCAAATATCCTCTGTCCAGGTGGAGGAAAGTGGAATGATTACCTCCCATGTTCTTGATCCTATGTTTTTTTCTTGAAGCGTAATATTTCATTAACTTCCTTGGCTGTGCTAATTGACTCACATTGAATTTTCTTTTGCTTTTTTTTTGTGCCTTTTTTTGGGGGGGGGAATTGGGGTTAAGTGACTTGCCCAAGGTCACATGGCTAGTTTTTCTGTGTGTGTGTTAAATGTCTAAGGCTGCATTTGAACTCAGGTCCTCCTGACTCCAGGGCCAGTGTTCTATTCACTGCACCACCTAGCTGCCCCATCATATTGAATTTTCAATCAGTTTAAACCTCCAGATCTTTTTTCACAAAAATCTTGTCTGACCACAGCCTCTATTAAAGTTGATTTTGAGTCCAACTATAGGACTTAACATTTCTCCTATTACATTTCAACTTAATAGATTCAACCCATCATTCTAGCTTGTATCTTTGGATCTGAGCAAAAGTACTACCAATCTATCCCAGTTTCATATTATGTGAATATTTGAGAAGCCTGTTATTTTCACCTTTATCCACATCATCAAAAATATTGTTGAACAGACAAGTCTCTAGGACACTTCAGTTTTCAAGTAAACATCAATTTTTATGTTCCTATGGTATCTAGTCTGGTACTTGTAAACTGGCAGTTTTATCCCTTCCCTTCCCTTTTCAGTTTTAAACCCTTTGAATTCGATTTGAAAGGCACCAGGCTGACGCATTCTTATAGATTTTACTAGGTTCACCTCAATCTCTGGCCAGGGGTCCTAAGATACATCTGGATATAGACAGAATCTAGATAGACCTATCTATGTCTATATAGATCTATTTATACATATGTGTATTATACATAAATCTAGATAAATCTGTTTATCTATATAAATAAATTATATATAGATCCAGGTCAGGGCAAAGAACCTACAACCTTAAGGCCACATGTAGCCCTCTACGTCCTGAAGTGTGGCCCTTTGAATCCAAAGTTCACAGAACAAATCCTTTTATTAAGGGGATTTGTTATATCAGGGATTTTAAGGGGATATATCTTGCTTAGATAGATAGATAGAACTAAATCTAGATAGATCTATTTATCTTTCTATATGGATAGATTATATATAGATCTATAGCTATAGATCTGGATCTATCTATATCTATGTCTGTTTTTCTATAGCTATACATAGATCATATGTAGATCTCTATATAAATAGATTTAGATCTAGATATACACACACGGGTATTCACACATTTATTTATTTGTTATTTTCCCCAGAGAATATAAATAATAGTAGGCTTCTTAAAGTGGCATGTAGATTTCTTGTCTCTCTGGTTTATTTTGGACTAATAACTATTCTTTGGGTCTAGTCATCTAACAAATTCTGGATCCCAGCTTTATTTCTGTCTAGTCCAATAGCAATCCATCTTGTTCACAAGGATAGTATAAGAGACAAAAATGCTTTGCTGAAATTCAAGTATACTATATCTGCAGAGCATTCCACTGGAACTCTCAGTTCAGCAACTCAAAAAAAATTTTAAATAGTCTGGCAAACATACTCTTAATGATGCTATGCTTGCCCTTAATCATTCCTGCTTCCCTTTATAAATACAAACTAGCTTTTTAATAAATTGTACATTTTAGATGTTTGTCATGAATTGAAAGCAAATTCACTGGCTTATAGTTTTCCTTTTTAAAAATTGGGACATTTGTCCTTTTCTAGGCTTATGGCACTTCTATTCTTCAGGAAGTTTCAGAGATCATTTGCAGTGACTCAGCAATAACATCTACTTCCTCTTTCAGTATCCTGGGATGTAGTTTGTTGAGGGCTAGGTGATTTGATCTCCTTGAGGGCTAAGTACTTTCTTACCATCCTTTTACTTACCTGGTTTCCAACTTGCTCTTAACCACTTTTGTGCTATCTTTCCTAATCTGAGATAGGTTCTTCTTGGGGGAGAAAAGTGAAACAAAATATTAGACAGGTAGTTTTACCTTTTTATCTCTCATACATCATAATTGTCCCACATCCCCCAAACTTTGGTCCTATCTTTTCTTTGAGCTTTTTCTTTCTCCCCAACACATTTTTAAAAGACTTTTTTCTTGTCTTTAGAATTCATTGTCAGCCACAGCTCATTTTCTGACTTAATGCTTCTGGCAATATAACTATAGGATCATGACTCTTTTAAAAATTAATTCTTAGTTGCCTATCCCTTGCTTCTATCTTCTGTAAATATCTTTTTAAAAATCTTATTTTTTCAGTGAGCTTCCTATGCATCCACATTAATCTCTTTAGACAGTTCCCTCTTTTTAATACTGATTGGAATCCTTTTTGTTTATGTCGTGAAGATTTCATTTTTGCAAACACATCATCTATGTTTCATCACCTTCCCTGACAGATGCTTAGTCTATGAGATACTATTCTTTCTCTGAACTTTTTGAAATCTACTCTTTCAAAATCTGGGATATGAGTCTAACTAAGCCTGATGTTTTCTACTCTTTCTCTTTCTCTCTTTGGTCCAGTCCTGAGATTGCACTGGCATAGGGAAAACCTTTTCACTGATCCATATTAGCAACTAATCTTTAATTTGTTTTCTTAGAGAACTCCGCCCTCAGAAACCTGGGAGACACTGAGAAGTTAATAGCTTGTTCATTATCACCCTGATACTAAGGTTTTATGTGTCAGAGGCAGGTCTTCCTGCCTTCAAGTCCCACACTGGACTTGTGGTATAATATTCACTATTCCATGCTGCTTGGTACTCTCTTTCTTCTTCATCTACAATATGGTGTCTATTCCTACCAAAGTTCCGTTCATTCCTCCTTTAGCAACTAGTTCTTCTTTATTAGTCAAAATCAGG
The DNA here is from genome assembly GCF_028583685.1 of Petaurus breviceps papuanus. Lineage (NCBI taxonomy): Eukaryota > Metazoa > Chordata > Mammalia > Diprotodontia > Petauridae > Petaurus > Petaurus breviceps. Next base: position 105,386,903 of record NW_027186296.1, read on the forward strand.
TCTAGACTGGAAATCCTTGCTATTGCCTTCAACTTTTGAAGACTGAAATTATCAATAAGGCAAGTCGAGAATGCATCGGTCTCTCTGTTTATCATAGAGATTGTTCAAATAGGTGAAGTTTCTCATCACTTCTATTTTCTGCCTTGGTGTAAGCCTTATGATTTGCTTTAAGCACTCATCATTGATTTTTTTCCTTCTGACCAAATAGTTTATAACATACTTCACCACAATGTTTTTTGTTTCTCTCTCCACTAATCCCCTCCCCAACTGTTTTTTACTATGTTGCTTCTTTCTGGTTCATATACTTCTTCGTGGTAATAAATCTTTTTTTTTTTTTATTTTCATAGACAAGAAAAGTAGGAGGTGGAGGCAGCTAGGTGGCGCAGTGAATAGAGCACCGGCCCTGGAATCAGGAGGACCTGGGTTTGGATCCAGCCTCAGACACTTAACACAAAAACTAGCCGTGTGACCTTGGTCAAGTCACTTAACCCCAATTGCCCTCCAAAAAGCAAAAAGAAAGGTAAGAAGAGGCCCCTTCTTACATCTCCAATCTTCTCACACCTTACTTTTCCCCATATATTCTTTGATCTTGTGACATTAGTCTCCATGCTGTGGAGATACTCCACAAGATGCTCTATCTCCTGATATTGGGCATTTTACTGACTGCTCCCCTTGCCTGGAATGCTTATCTTTTTCTGTCCTTTCTGGCTTCCTTCAAGTCACAGATAAAACCTTACTGTCAATAAGAAGCTTTTCCCAATCCCCCTTAGCACTTCACTCTGTGATTATCTTCAATCCTGTATATATCTTGTGTGTACACAGTTGTTTGCATTGTGTCTCCCACATTAAAATGGACAGGCACTATGTGTTGTCTCTGTGTCTCCAGCATTAGCATAGTGTCTAGCACACAGTAGGTACTAAATAAATGCTTATCAACTGACAGTGTCGTTCCATAACTTCTTTTTAGCTTCTCTATTCTTTTTAAATAAAGTATGTTTTCATTGATAAATTCCTGACAATCCAATTCAATTCACATAAACTTAGTTCATTGTAATTTAGCCTTTGGTGAGTGCCTACTATGTGTAAGGTTCTGCAATATCCCTGGACTTAACACAATCAGTTCATATGATCTGCTAAGAGTAGCATTTGGAAAGCTTCACCATATACAGGAAATTCCTGTTTTTACTCTCTTTTAAATATTACCTAAAAGTGACAAATGCTTTCAGTGAGCATACATCTCAGTGTTTTATACCTTACTTACTGTTAGTGATCATAAGGTTATTGAACAAAATTATTTTTACTGTCATATCTTTCAAGAAATCTTTTATTATTTTTACATATGAATGAGAGACAGCTTTTTGGAAGAGAACTTTTAAAGCAACATTTTACTATACAAATAAGTTTGTTTGGGTTTTTTGTGACTTGCCCAAGGTCACATAGCCAGTTTTTTTGTGTTACATGTCTGAGGCTGGATTTGAATTCAGGTCCTCCTGACTCCAGGGCCAGTGCTCTATTCACTGAGCCACCTAGCCACCCCCAAATAAAATTTTTTTTAAATAGTCAAAAAACAATAAGCTAGTGGGATTGAGTATGCTCTGTACCTTTCCATCAGTTGTGTGACCATAAAGATGTGCTCTACTGTAGAATATTGTTCGGGAAATCCAGAATGCTCCCTCTTCATTCCTTCAACAATAATATCCTTGATACATGCATGGGTTATTTTCTTAAAGATTTTGTGGATTGGGAGAGTAGTAATATTTCAGGAGAGAAAGATCAGATGAGGTGGAGGGCAAGGATCAAGGAGGCTAAACTGAGGAGATGGGACGTATGGACAGTCATAAAGGAAAATAGGAAATCTGAAAGGTAGAGATGAGAACATATGCCCCTTAAGGGAAGGTATTTTTTTCTTGGTATATTCCTGTCTAATTCACCAAACATTTGTCAAATCTCCACTGTGTGATAGAAAACTTTGTCCTCGAGGGGTTTTTAATCTATTGGAGTCCTATATACCCTGACTTTAAGACAAAGTGGATCACAATGAAATTGTAGGACACGTTGAGACAGTGCTCTTCAAAGTCTGAGGAAGGAGGGATCACTTCTGACTAAGAGAGTGATAGAAGACTTCACTGAACAGGTGGAATTTAAAATGAGCTTTGAACGATAGCTGGAATTTCAACAGGCAGAAAGGGAGAAGAGACGATTCTTGGTGAAGGAAATGGAGTTAACAGATCACCTGGTCTAACTCATACATTTGACAGATAAGGAAACTAAGCTCTAAGGAGATTAAGTAAACCACATGAAATGTAATGGGAGTAATTAACACTACCCTCCATCTGTTCTGGCTAAAACAGACCCTATTAACGCAGGCATGGAACCGAACTAGGTCGTTTTATTGGCTACAAATGCTCTGACTTACCCCCATTGTAGAAGTATAAAGATCTTGCAATGTGTCCAGATTAACTGACTTTCCCACCCTTGTGGGCCTCAAGTTTCTCTTCTCTTAAATACCAATTTTGGGCTAGATGATCTCTAAGGGCCTTTCCATTGTGAACACAGCATGTGTGGTCAGAGACTTTTAGGGCTAAAGGATATATTACTCTCAGTGGAGGGAGATGGAACCTACTATATGTGCTGTAGCAAGTGCAGAGGTGAACAGTTTGATGGGTACAAAATTGATTGAGCACCACCATTAAATTTAATGTCTTGATTTGCTTACTAAGCTTAAGGCATAGATGCTTTTAAGTTGTCTTTTTTAAATTATGTGATGATAGTTAAATTGAAAATCCTTCCTATTTACACGTCCTAGGGACATTTGGTTAGCCAGAATGCTTGGAGAATTAAGGGTTTGGACACCCAAATATTCCAGCTTATTGAGGGTTAAAACCCATTTGTACCTTATTGTAGTTGTGAAAACGCAACAATGATCTTTGGCAGTAGTGACAAAATGGTCCTCAAGATGGCGGTATCTCCCCAGTTAATTATGTCTTCCTAGTTGAGATCCCAAATCTCTCTAAACCTTCATGGAGCAGGAAGTGAGGTTTTTCCCAATTAGTAAAGATAGTATTTTTCATGAATTCTTGTGCCTACTACCCAAAGTCCAAGATTCTTAACATATAACAAATTCCAATAACATTTATTAAACAATGAAGAGTTGGGATTTTTAAAAGACTTTTTAAAAGTTAGATAATTGTCTCTCACAGGAATGACTTTACACTGAACAACTTGGACAAGAAAGGATGTCTCCCATGCATTTGGTAGAGTTGACTTTGAGTTCACTGATCTCTTTGCTTTAGAATTTTTCTGAATTTTGAGTAAAATGTGCAAAGGAACAGAGTAGAGGATACTTTGGAGATTAGCATACAGAGAACTGGATGGGGAGTCAGACCACAAAGTCATCCACTAACTTAACTATCAGTAAATGCTTGTTGGTAATAATTATGATGCTGAAATATGGGTTCTGATGTTGGTTTTGCCTCTACCTGCGACTTTGGGCAAGTCACTGTGCTTCTCTGACAGCTTCATTATCTCTGATATGAAAAGACCGGACCAGGTGATCATAAGCCTTGAGTTGATGATCAGATGTCCTTGCTATAGTCACATTTGCATTGGAAGAGAAAATAGCTGCAATACCATCTAGATCTGAAATTCTAAGCTTTGGTGATTGGCAATCACCCTTGGTGCTTGTAATTAATACATGCAAGGTCTTCGATCAGGTCTTCTTACTGATCCTCACACACAACGGTCCCTGTCCCATCTCCATGTCTTTGCATAGGCTGTGCTTCATGTCTGGAACATGGTCCCTCCTCATCTCTGACTTTTAGGAATCCTTAGTTTTCTACAAATCTCTGCTCAAGTGCTGTCATCTATATGAAGCTTTCCTATCCCTTCAGCTGCTTAGTACCTTCCTGTCAAAATATTCTTGTATTTCTTTAATATATTTTTGTTTATATTTATAGATTTACATATATTCACTTATAAGTACATAGAGGGGCATAGTATGGTATAGTGGATAAAGAAGTAGCCTTGAAATATAAATCCTGGCTTCAAGGTCCACCTTTGACATGTACTAGTTCTGTGACTTTTGGCAAATCATTTAATTTCTCATTGTATTTGGTGACTTTCTAAGACTATAACCCGTCCAGGACAGTTGGGTTGTATAGGAAGAAGATGAAGGATCTGCTTGAGTCAGCTTGTACCAGTTGGAGAGATTGTTAAAATTTCAGTGTGAGCATTTACACCTCAGGAATCAGCATATTAGGGTTTTATTTACTTTTTATTTATCATCTAAACTTAGGAAAGTGATAGAGAAAATGTTATTATTGCAGATTAAACTTAAAAGTGTATCATGAGTAATTTCCCCCCCAAAAAACTGGTTGTTAAATATTTGTCAGCACTCCACTGTGAAGATTCACCATTAGAGCACTTTGTCTCCTTCCCTTACCTTTTTGAGCCCTTCTCCTTCCAGGACAACCCACAATCCCTCTGGGCTGCCTGACTGCTCACAGAGTTTGGATGAGACAGGAGTCATCACCTTTTATTTCTTTTTCTTTTTGCTTTTTGGAGGGGGGGCCAATAAGTGTTAAGTGTCTGAGGTCAGATCTGAATTCAGGTCCTCCTGACTCCAGGTCCAGTGCTCTATTCACTGCACCACCTAGCCACCCCCAACTTTTATTTCTTCAAGTGAGATGGAGGACTACCAGGCCTTAGCATCTGTCCTCCCTCTGTTCTCTACAAACCCCTAACACTGTCCTAGAATAAGGCCTGGGGACCTTTGGGTCTCTTATTCTCCATCACCTATCTGCTAAACCCTTAGGGCATCTGAGGCTTTCCTTGTTTCTGGTCTTTCTTTTATGTGTTGCCTCCCCCATTGTGTGAACTCCTTGAGAACTTTTTAAATTTGGATCCCAGTGATTAGTACATACTAAGTGCTCAATAAATGCTTTTTTTATTCATTCCCAAATCATTTAATAGGCAAAGTGCTGACCTGCATTGGTAGAAGGAGTTTCCCAGTTTCCCTGCCTGGGAGTCCCTTTTACCAGTGAAATCACAACTCTAGTCTTGATCCTATGTGCATGTCTTCTCTGACTTCTTGGGGGCACAGACTCCTTTCTTCCTTCCTTTCTTCTTTTCCTTCCTTTCCTTTCTTCTTTTCCTTCCTTCCTTCCTTCCTTCCTTCCTTCCTTCCTTCCTTCCTTCCTTCCTTCCTTCCTTCCTTCCCTTCCTTCCTTTCTTTTTCTTTCTTCCTTTCTTTTTTCTTTCTTTCTCTCTCTTTCTTTCTTTCCTTCTCTCTATCTTTCTCTCTTTCTTCTTTCTTTCTTTCTTTCTCTCTTTCTTTCTTCCTTCCTTCCTTCCTTCCTTCCTTCCTTCCTTCCTTTCTTTCTTTCTTTCTTTCTTTCTTTCTTTCTTTCTTTCTTTCTTTCTTTCTTTCTTTCTTTCTTTCTTTCTTTCTTCCTTTCTTTCTTTCTTTCTTTCTTTCTTTCTTTCTTTCTTTCTTTCTTTCTTTCTTTCTTCCTTTCCCTTCTTCTCCAGTACCTAGCCCAGTGCCTGGGACATAGTAGATCCTCAAGAAATATTTGTTGAGTTATTGACTCAAGGTGACCTCATGATGATAAAAGCTGATATAAAATTTAAAGGTTTGTAAAATTCTTTATATATTATTATCATTCTTTATTCATTCAACATGCATGTGCAAAGTAGATACAAAACCAAAAAACGAATAGTTTACATCCTCAAGGAGCTTACATTCTTTTCGAGGAAAACAGTATTTACAAGTAAAAATAAAATATACTCTCTATATGTGTGTGAGGTATATATATTTATATATACATATATATTTATGTGTGTACAACTATATATATATATTATTTTCTAGGAGTGAGATCAATAGCATTTGGGGAAGTGAGGGAGTGGATCAGAATTGACTGTAGGAAATGATGCTTGAGTTGAATTTCTAAGGAATCTAGGGATTCTACTGGTGGGGAAGAGTTGGGAGAGCATTGAAGGTAGAGGCAACAGAGTGTATAAAAGAACATAGATGGGAAATATCATGCCCCATTTTATTGTGTTCCACAGATGTTGTGTTTTTTAAAAATTGAAGGTCTGTGCCAACCCTGCTTTGAGCAAGTCTGCTGGAGCCATTTTTCCAACAGCATGTCCTCACATCATATGTCTGCGTCACATTTTGATATTTCTCACGATATTTCAAACTTTTTCATTATTATTATATCTATTATGGTGATCTATAATCAGAGATCGTTGAGGTTACTATTGTAATTGTTTTGGGGTGCCACATAAGGCTGAGAACTTAATAAATGTTGCGTGTGTTTTGACTGCTCCACCAATGGGCAGTTCTTATCTTCCCCTCTATGGCCTCCCTATTCCCTGAGATACAACATTGAAATTAGGCCAATTAATAATCCTACAATGACCTCTAAACGTTGCAGTAAAAGGAAGAGTGATAAATATTGCAAACTTCATTGTTGTCTTATTTTAAGAAATTGCCACAGCCACCCCAGTCTTCAGCAAACACCAACCTGATCAGTTATCAGTCATCAATATCAAGGCAAAACCCTCCACCAGCAAAAAGATTATGACTTGCTGAAGACTCAGATGATGGTTAGTATTTATTAATTAAAGACCAAAGCATAGTATAAACATAAATAAATTGAATATTATAAACATAAAGAATAAATAAACACACACTGGGAAACCAAAAAATTCATGTGACTCTCTTTATTGTGATCACTTTATTGCAGTGGTCTGGAATCAAACACAATATCTCCGAGGTATACCTGTACAAAGAAGATCAAGAAGAACAGGTCGGTTACATTATACAAGAAGAGGGGGGGAAGAGAAAAATGAGTACCTTGAACAATAGATGAGAGCCAGGTTTTAAAAGGTTTTAAAGGCCAAACAGAAGAGTTCATATTTTGTCCTAGAGGGGACTGGAAGCCATTGGAATGTTTTGAACAGAGAAGTGGCTTCATCAGAATTGTGTTTGAGCACCCGCCCCGGAGTCAGGAGGATCTGAGTTCAAATCCAGCATCAGATTCTTGACAGACTTACTATCTGTGTGACCTCAGGCAAGTCAACTCCAATTGCCTTGCCTTCCCTCCCCCCCCAAAACAAAAACAAAAACAAGCAAAACAAAAAGAATTGTGTTTGAGGAATGTTTATTTATTGTGTATGTTTATATATAATATACACCTTGGTAGTTGTTTAAAGCATAAATGGCAGAAAAAAAGGATGTGAGACAGGGAGACCAGTAAAAAGACTACTGCAATAGTCCAAGAGATGATGAGGGCTTGGATGGTGCCTGTGTTAGTGGAATGGATAGGATGGGTGTCAAATATATTATCATGGGGTAAAACCAACCAGACTTGGCAATCGGGATGAGGAGGAGAGAAGAGCCAAGGATGGTAGCACCCTATACAGAAATTAGGAAGTTAGGAATAGGGGAAAGTTTGTCCCCTGTGTACTAATAACAGCCTTGTGAGCTACATACTGCAGAGGGCATTCACCCTCTTTTTGGACTAGATAATATTTAGTATCCTTTCTTTCTCTCAAGATGATCTTTTTTCTATTGTTTTCAACTTTAGCTGACAAGATATACATGAAGACTGGGAGGCTAGGTGGCGCAGTGAGTAAGAGCGCCGGCCCCGGAGTCGGGAGGACCTGGGATCGGTTCTGGCCTCAGATACTTAACACCCACACAAAATAACTGGCCGTGTAACCTTGAGCAAGTTACTTAACCCCAGTTGCTAAAAAAAAAAAAAGATATACATGAAGACATGGCAAAGCTTCAAGGGGGGAAAAAGCAAATTTTAAAACCTTTTTTCACATAGTGCTTTAATACTTAATATTTGGGTTGATTTGCCTACATGTGAACAGATACACATATCACCTACTCCATTTATGCCCATTCTGGTGCATTAGGCTCTACTGATGATATTTTAAAAGAGTAGTTTAACGAATTTTTGCAAATGGTTTCATAAACTCTATAAAATCACACGTTTGGTATCTTCCTTCATTTGGTTTCCCAAGGAGTGTACACTGACACAATATTAACCTTAAAATCTATAATTCATTTTAAACCTTCTCTTAAGCCACACTGCCAACATCCAGATTTTTTCTTTCAAATATCCTCATGGACACTGCTTCTGTACTTGTATGCAGATGTTCATGGCCACCTAGATAATTCTGGTTCTCTTCAGCAGACTCAACACAAAACTCTCTTCAATATACCACAAAATTTTTCTTTCATCCAAAGTATCTCCATGATACATGTATTCTCCTCCCTGAATTTTCTTCCTGGTCCTTTTGGAACCCATCACCAGGTAGCCTGTTCTTCTGCCACAATCAGACATGCCTGGATTCCTGCTGTCTCGTACTCTTGATAGTAAATAGGACTTCTCAAATGAGCCCCGAATTGCTTAAGTTCTGCTCTGTAACATGTCCAAAATTTCACCTTCTTTAACCAGTAGCATAAGACATGGTGCTTTACAAAAGGCAGGTTTTTTTCCTTTCCTAAGTGCTGCCATCAGTTAATAATAATTAATATATAAAATAATAATAATTATTAAAAATAATTGAATAAGGAGCAACCCATGAAGAAAGTCATTCAATAGATCTGTTCTCTGGGGGTTCCTGTGGGTCACTGGCTTCCTGTTCTAGGTTTGCATTCATCAAACAACCACAGGAACTGTTAAGTTAGGCACTGGAAACTGTCAAAGGGGGAGGGGAGGAGAAAAAAGACAGCTCAGTCCCTCAGAGTCTGGGCTGGGAAGAAACACTTGAGGATTTTGTGGCTGCCTGAACCTCTCGGTGCTTGAGAGTCCCAACAGGCTCAGTGCACCTGTCCTGACCACAGCTGCCAAGTTCCCAGCCTCAGCCCCATGTTATGCAGCTCCACCTGTCTCGGTCACCAGAGCTAATGAATCCTGGCTCCTTTAAGGCATCTGATGGGTGGAATGGCTGCATCCCTATGCCTCATGAAAAGATCTCATGAGCCCCTGGAACATTTCTGCCATCAGTGACCCAGCTTTATGGTTCATTCCTACTTCATGTCTCTGTGTTCTTGGCCCCATCTACTCTCAGTCCCAATTTCTTGACTTGTCATTTGTCTGCTTTGGCTCAGTAGGCTCCTCTTGGGAACATGCCATAGTTGACTTGGCCCGAGTTCTGCTGAGACCCTCATATTTACTTGAATGTGATGTTTCTATTCCTTCTCTTCCTCCTTATGCCTCCCAAGAAAAATAACAGCTCATAATGCAGGCTCCATTTCCGTTCGGGCACTCAACAGCCTTGGTTCCATCGTCATCCTGTGTGACCTCTCTGCAGTAGTTACTTCCTCTAAGTATCCTATGATCCAGTCATGACTTCTGTGTTCTTTCTTGCAGGTAACACTCCTTGCCTTTCTGCTGGCTGTTCCCCATGCCTGGAATGTTCTCCCTCTTCACTTCTGCCTCCCAGTTTCCCCTCAAGGTCCTACCTTCTTCAGGAGTCCTCTCCTGGTCCCACCCTCCATGCCACTCTTCTCTGCTAGTGTCTGTCCTCTGAGGTTACCTTCCTACTGTTTTGTATATAGATGGTTGTATATATCTATTTTGTATATAGATAGTTGTGCGTGCGTTTTCTCTCCCATTAGACAGTGAGCTCCTTGAGGGCAGGGACCATGTTTTTACCTTTCTCCAAATCCTGAGCACTTAGCACAGAGCCTAGCACATGGTAAATAATTAACAGATGCCTGTTGATTGACTTTACCTCCCTCTTTCCAGAGACTCTCTGAAACTAAAGGAGGGAAAAACCCCAATCACTCAATTCTCTTCCTACCTCTCACTGTCTCTTCTCTGTCCCCTTTTTCTGGCTTCCCCGTTCTCTTCCCAAGCCCCTTATTATAAGCCTCCCCCAAAAGTTTGCCCTCCACCATCTTCTCTCTCTCTCTCCACAACCTTACTCTTGATCTAATTCACTCCCAGAATTCCAGAGGCCACCTTTGTTCAGATGACTCCCAATGCTTATATCTAGTTCTCATGCATTTTCTGAGCCCCAGAATGCTTGTATCTCTAGAAGCCTAGAACACATCTCTCTCCACCCAGAAGTTCAAAGGCCACCTCAAACTTGATGTGCTTAAAACGGAACTGATTATTTTTCCATGTAAACTTACTCCTTTTTTCCACCTTTGCTCTTTCTCCCAGAGACATCACCATTTGATTGATATGTGTTGGAAACGGTGACCATCCCCTTTCCCCCTCCTCTCATAGCCAATTAGTTACCGAGCCTTGCTGATACTACTGCTTCCCTCCTGCCTCCTCCGTTCCCTCTCTCTCTTCCCTAAAATAGGACTTTTATTGTCTCCTGCCTGGACTATCACCAGAATCTCTGCATAGGCCTTATTGCCTCCACTTTCTCAATTTCCAAAACTCTTTCATACAGTTTCCAGGCTTATCTTCCTTAGTAGTAAAATCTGTTCATGTCACTTTGCTGCTTAAACAAAACAAAATAAAACACTTTTGGCTGCTCTCTATTGCCTACTGAGTAAAGTTTGAACTTTACTTGGCATTCAAGGCTTTTCACAGTCTGGCACCAACACGCCATAGACACTCTACAACATTCCTACCTCCTGTTGTTTCCTATGCCTCAAATGCTCACACACCCAACTTCTACCTGCTAAATCCCTGCCCCTCTTTTAGAGCCTAATTCACATCACTCCTCCTTTCGGAAATACTCTGCAGTACCCCCAGTCCCTAACACTCTCCATCCCTTAAAACCCACAAAGTTCTTATTAATTCTATTAAAATTATTTCATACATGTCATTTTCCGGTGCTTTACTTTGCATCCTCCCTAGCAACTATAATAATAATTCTAACAATAGCGAGCATTTATACAGCACTTTAAGGTTTGTGAAATGCTTTACGTATATTATCTCATTGGATCCTTGCAACAATCCTAGGATGGAGCTGCTGTTACTATCCCCATTTTGCTATTGAGGGAAGTGAGGCAGAGTGGGGTTAAGTGACTGGGCCAAGGTTACAGAGGTAGCATGAGCCCAAGGCAAGATTCGAACACTGGTCTCTCTTCCATGTCTGATCCTCTACACACTCCATTACCTAGCTCCTCTAAATTGTTGTTCAGTTGTATCTAATTCTTTGTGACCTTGTGGACTATATTGTCCATGGGTTTTGGGGGGGCAAAGATACTAGAGTGTTTTTCCCTATTCTTCTCCAGTGTATTTAAGGCAAACAGAGGTTAAGTGACTTGCCCAGGGTCAAGACAGTACAAGTGTCTGAGGCTGCATTTGAACTCAGGTTCAAAAAAAGTACCCCAGGGCTGGTACTTTATCCATTGTGCCCACCTGACAGAGCTAAAATTTGACTCAGAGCTGATGCCCCTAAGTGCAACAATGCATTGATTTCCAATCCATCTATCCCTATCTGTTCTTCCAACCTAGGAGTCTCTAACCTTTTTTTAGTCCCTGTACTGGTCTGGGCTTTCAGTAAGGCTTTCCCTATCTACTATTATGTATGAAAGGACACAAACTGTAGAGTTTTCTATGCATTGTTATTATCCATCATGATTGAAGAGGATCATGATGTCGGGGTCAACGTACAGTGTGTCCAACTGTGGCTGATCAAACCAATATGAGCTCAGAAAGTTCTGCCACAGGTTGGCTGTGAATAGTCAGTATGAAGGGGAGAAAGTAAATAAGCATTTATTAAGTGTCTACTATATGCCAGGCACTGTGCTAAGTGCTTCATAAGTATTATCTTATTTGATCCTCACAATAACCCTGGGAATTGGCTGCTAGTATTATCTCCATTCTACAGCTGAGGAAACTGAGGCAAACAGGTTAAATGTCTTGCCCAGGGTTACATAACTAGCTAAGCCTGAGGCCAGATTTGAACTTAGGTCTTCCTGACTCCTAGTCCAATGCTCTATCTGCTTTGCCACCTAGAAATAAGAGATAAAAAAAGATTAATTTCAGTTGGAAAATGTAGTTATTTAGCAAATGTTCCCCAGATCTCTTTGAAAAGCTTATTGCATCCCTCAGTTGTACACATGCCTCAGGTTGACAGCCACTGTTCTAACTCATCACTCCTGGGCTGCCCATATTTTTCCTCTTTGAACAATTTTGACCCTTTTATTGATCTTTTCAGTGGACGCTGCTCCTCATCCTTTTCTTTCTTGTGGTCAAAGTCTATCAATCCTCAATATTTGGCCTACTTGAGAGCTACTGAATGGAGTGACTGGAGGGAGTCCCATGTCTATGTTGACCAGGATTGCTACAAAGTTATGCTATGTAATCCCGACTGGGTCCTCACTGCTTCACGGCCAGCACTTTTTTCCCCCTCCCAGTTTGCCTCCTTATCAAGTTCCCCATAGCTGTTTCCTTCTAGTTTATATCTCAGCCAGAAATCAGAAGGGCTTCCATTCCCTAGTGAGTTTCTCCACCAGCTTTTCATAAAGCACCACCCAGGAGCCAGAGATCTCAAGTCTCGGGGCTCTGACTCCTCCTGTCTATCTCTGGCCCCACTCAAAATTTCTTATGTGCCTATACCATAAACTTCCCTCATCCTATCATAGCAATGGCAGAGTTATCCTAGAATCACAAGGTTCAGAAGGGACCATGCCATGGAGATATCACCCATGTTCCACATGGAAATCTCTGGCTCCCATGAAAAGGTTTAGAAGAGATTATTTTCTTTTGAGTAAATTTTGAAATTCCTTGCTTCACCTGTTGTGAAGGACTGATCTGTTGAATTTTCTGGCCTTATATAAATACAGTTTTTCTAAAGCTATTGTTTTATTCTTCTTCCTTCTTTTGACTTCCTACACTAACATTCTGGCATAGAGGTGACCCTGGGCCCTCAGAGACTATGCCAGGGCAGCTGAAGATCTGGCAGATCTTCCCAAGCTGGAAAGCCTTCAACTATGGACCTGGCGATAGCTTCTGAGTCTGTCACCCAAACACCAGCCATGCTAAGTTTAGATAGAGCCCTGGCCAGAAGACTGGCCACCAGAAGATGAATACTGTTTGGCTACGGCAATAATAACTAGCATTTATGCAGTGCTTTAAAGTTTAAAGAGTTCATTAATTTCATTTGATCCTGGTAATGACACTGCAAAGTCAAGACTACTAATATTATTTTGACCATTTTACAGATGAGGAAACTGAGTTTCAGGGTCTAAGCTACATGGCTTACCCATGTTTACACACACCTACATGGCAGACTTTAAAATCACATTTCTCCCAATCCCAGGGCTAGTGCTCTTTCTGTTCTAATTCAATTATCAAAACAGTTACCATCCACTAAGAGGCAGGGGAATTTGTTTTGTCTCAGAGAACCAGACTGATGCCCTCACAATTTTTTTTTTAGAATTTTAATATTTTATTTTTTCCCAGTTGAATGTAAAAACAATTTTAACCTTCATTTTCTATAATTTTGAGTCCCAAATTCTCTCCCACTTCTCTCCCCTCTCCCATAACTGAGAAAGCAAGCAATTTGATAAAGGTTATGCATGTGTAGTCATGTAAAATGTATTTCCACATTAGTCATGTTATGAAAGAAAATACACACACAAACTCAAGAAAAATAAAGGAAGTAAAAAACAATATGCTTAGATCTGCATTCAGAGTCCATCAGGTCTTTCTTTGGAGGTAAATAGCATTTTTCATCATAAATCCTTTGGAATTTTCTTAGGTTTTGCTGAGAATAGCTAAGTCATTCACAGTTGATTATTGCACAATATTCCTGTTTCTGGGTACAATGTTCTCCTGGTTCTGCTCTCTTCACTTTGCATCAGTTCATATAAGTCTTTCCAAGATTTTTTTTGACTTTTAAAATTAATTTATGGAATAAAACAAGCGTTTCCATAGCATAGTATAATTTAAAAAAAAGATGATTGCACATAGAACAGTAAATCTAAAATCTATTATGTGCAACTTGCTATTCCTATTAAATATATAATAAAGTTGTCATGTAAATTTCTTTTTTCCCTTCTCTCCCTTCCCTCCCAGGGATGGTTACCACAAAAGAGCTACTATAAATATTTTTTCAATATAGGGTCTTTTTACTTTTTTTCCAATCTCTTTGGGATCCTGACCTATCAGTGGTATGGCTGTGTCAAAGAGTATGCACACTCTATAGCTCTTTGAACACAGTGACCAATTCTGGATCAGTTCATCACCAGCAATGCATTAGAGTCCCAATTTTCCCACATCCCTGCCAACATTTGGCATTTTTCATTTTTTGTCATATTAGTCAGTCTGATAGGTATGATACCTCAGAGTTGTTTTAATTTGCACTTCTCTAATAAGCAGTGATTTAAAGCATTTTTTCATATGACTATAAATAGCTAACCTGTGGTTAGGTTTCTTCATCTGAAAATTGCCTGTTCATATCTTTTTTTTTTTTTTTGCTTTTTGGAGGGGGAAAGGCAGGGCAATTGGGGTTAAGTGACTTGCCCAAGGTCACACAGCTAGTAAGTATTAAGTGTCTGAGGTCAAATTTGAACTCAGGTCTTTCTGACTCCAGGGCCAGTGCTCTATTCACTGTACCACCTAGCCACCCCCGTTCATATCTTTTGACCAACAATTTATCAATTGAGGAATGACTCATATTATAAATTTGACTCAGTTTTTATATATTTGAGAGATGAAGTCTCTGTCTGAGAAACTTGCTGTAAATCTCCTCCCCCCAGTTTCCTGCTTTTCTTCTAATCTTGAATGCATTGGCTTTGTTTGTGCAAAAATATTTTAATTTGGCGCCATCAAAATTATCCATTTTACTTTGCATAATGCTCTCTATCTCTTGTTTGGTAATAAATTCTCCCCTTATCCATAGATCTCTTTATATATGGATATATTTCTGTATGTTGTAGTCTTCTTTTTTCCTCTGCTTGATTATGTGGCTAACTGTTCCGTATGTTTCAGCTCATGGGTATTTAAGCAATTGCTGAGATGATGATAATAGAACAAGGAGAACATTCCTGCAGCCCCCTATGAGCACATACATAGCAGGGGCACATTCTGCACTGTTGCTTTTCTCCCTCAGAGCATTGAGGAAGGAGCTTATGTGTCCAGTGGTACAGCCCCTGAGCTAGCCAGACTCAGTGGAGCAAACACTTTACTGTGAATTGTGATTTCAGGGGTGTGGTCTAAATCACCCATGGCCATATACAGGAATGGCAAGCCAGTAGGGGCTTGGGTCTAGCAGTAATAATACCTCATGCTTATGTGGCAATTTACAAAACACTTTCCTCCTGATTGCCTTGTGGATTGTTAGGAAGTATGCATGTTATTATCTCCATTTTATAGATGAGGAATTTGAGGTACAGAGAGGTTAACATGGAGTAAAGTGACCGAAGTGGAATTGGACCGGGACCCCAGTTTTTAAGACTGACATCCTGTGCCTTTGTCCCTGTCCCACACTACCTCTTCGTTATGAAGCATGTAGTCACATGGCTAGAGGAGATTACTCCCCCTTTTTAGGAATGTCACTGACTGGCTGAGCTCAGCCAGTGATGTTTTTAATTGGTTGTTATACCATTGCTGGATGGCCTGATGTTTGTTGGTGACTCAGCCAATTGGTGACAGAGGATGCCAGAAAGCTGGAAGACACTGCAGATGTCCCTCTCCTTCCTTTCCCCTCCTTGGAGTCAATATGAGAAGACAGCCCTGGAAATAGCCTGCAGTCAAAAAAACGGTGCCCAGTGGTTGCCAGTCTGGAGTTCTGTAGGCTGCTTATGTTTCACAAATTTTGTTGTGTCCTATTTTGCCTGGAGCAGCCTTCCCTGTGCAGACCTCAGCAGAAGAGAGCAAGGCCATTCCCGAAAGGATTCACATCAGAGAACCAGGGACCCTGTGCCCAAAGGCATTGGGAAAATTCTTGCTAAAAAAGAGTTAGAAATGTCTGGTTTCCTTCACTGTCCAGGTTTTGGGTGGAGCTTCAGGGACAGTCCCAGGCACAACTGAGGTTTAAAAATAACCTCTCCTGAGCCCTTTTGCTAAACATGGCCATATCTGTTATTCTGCATGTGTTAACACTGCACTTGCTGGACAGAATTCTCTCCCTGGTCTCACACCGACTCAGACATTAATGTTCATTCAGTAAACGTGAATCAGGCCTCCACTGTGCAGAGAGCACTGTGCTCATCACCAGGAGAGATGCAAAGCTCACAGATTAGTTAGGCTGCAAGGAAACTTAGGTAACAGTAATACACACTATGACATGATGCATCCATCAAAGAGGAGCAAAACAAGGTCCTAAGTCGATTAAGGAAAGCTAAGGGACAAAATAAGATAAAAATAAGGCTCTATTGTTATTAGCTCTGCCACTAACAGGAAGGGCTTGGGGAGTTTTGTGGAGGTGGCAGGAAACCCCACCGAAGCAGCAGGATTGACCCAGGGCCTCCTCCAGAGCTTCTGGGGCTTTCTGGAGGCTTATGGGAGCTTCATAGTATGGATGGGGGCTGGCTAACAAGGGGCGTGGGAGGACACAAGAGGACAAATGAAAAGTGGGGCATAAGAAAGACTCAACAGCTGGTCACTGTAACTGGTGCCATGGTGTAATGTAAGGCCAAAAGAAGGCAACTTCCCAGGTTCGAAATACCAGCATAGGTGCTCTCTATTTTATTCAGTAACAAACCCAGAACAGAGAAGATCAAAACATGACATCATTCAAAATACAGCATTTACTAAGTGTGATTAAATAATCTCCAAGGCCTACCCCATCCCAGGACCTTCCAATCATTCAATCAATTACAAAGTCTCTGTTCTAAATACTTCTCCACCCCTAGGCTATACCTTAATTAAGTCCACCACAAAGCCCCTCTTCTCAAATGGAGATTAGTTTCCAAACATAAGTAAAATACATTCATTTGCTCAACCATAGAACACAAAAAGGTCAAAAGTTCCCCACCCCTGGATCACAATTGAATCTACCCCAGAGTTACATCAAGTTTAAACACAGCACTTAATACCCAAATGGAGGTCTTTTCTTCATCTTGACATGAGGCAAGTTCTCAGCAATCTTAGTTCCTGGGGAGACAAGGCTTAGCAAGGCCATAAGATACATTGCCA
The DNA here is from genome assembly GCF_028583685.1 of Petaurus breviceps papuanus. Lineage (NCBI taxonomy): Eukaryota > Metazoa > Chordata > Mammalia > Diprotodontia > Petauridae > Petaurus > Petaurus breviceps. The sequence continues at coordinate 105,403,984 of NW_027186296.1, forward strand.
GTCCCTTCATGAATTTATCCTCTGTTTGTAGAACAGTCCTAGAACCCCTGAACACATTAGCAAAGCCCTCTCCCAGGATTTCTGTAAACATACAACAAGAAAATCCTTCTTCAGGGCTTCTGAACCAACAGAAAGGCTCCCAGACCCCTGCAACAACAGCACTGTCCTTCACCAGTGGACAGTATTCATTCTGTCTGCCAGACAGTCTCCAGACCCCTGCAACAACAGTACTGTCCCTCACCAGTGGACAGTATTCACTCTCAGTACTGTCCCTCACCAGTGGACAGTATTCACTCTCTGTCTGCAGGACAGTCTCAGGCCTTCTTAACCAAATGTCAGGTTCCAGGACTTCTTCAACAGGACAGTCTTTCACCAGTGGACAAATCTGGCAAAATAACATCAAAACAGACAGACAAAGTACCAGCAAAACATCCATGTCTCCTCAGTCCTTGGCAGCTCAGAGGGCAGGTCTCAAAAGTCCAGGGCAATTCAAAGCGGCCACCAGCAATCCTCTTAGTCTCTCTCTCTCTCCACGAGGTGCTGCTTCCAAAAAGATCTTCCGCCTCTCTCCAGTGTCTCTCCAAATCTACGTCACCAGCTCCTCCCACTTCAGGACTTTCTTTTCACATCAACAAGCCCATCCCACAGGTGGGATTAACAAACTCTGGGTTTTAATACAATCAATTTGAAAACCAAGCCAATACAGGGGAATCTTTAATTGCCATTACTATCACACATGGGAGATGCCAATATGATCTAATGGAAAGCTACTTATTAAGAACCTTGTGCTGAGAACTTTGCAAGAAAGCTAGGATAGAGCACTGAACTTGAGTTCAAATTTGGTCTCAGAAAACTTAATAACTGTGTGACCCTGGGCAAGTCACTTAATTTCTGCCTGCCTCACCTGTACAATGAGGATAGTAAGAGCACCTCCCTCCCTCAGTTCCTAATCTGTAAAATGAACTAGAGAAGAAAATGACAAGCCGCTCCAGTAACTTTGGCAAGAAAATCCCAGATGGATCGCTGCGAACCCAACCCAACTCAAGATTGTTGTGAAGATCAAATGAGATAATATTTGTAAAGCATTTTGCAAAATCTCAAAGTGCTTGATAGATGCTAGCTGTTGTTTTTATTGTTACTAGATGCCAGGGATGTAAAAGACGAGCCTTTGTCCAGTTTCAGGCACTCTCTTAGGCAGGAATACAGACACCAAAATGAAACAGCCCCTGCCCTCAAAAATCAAGTCCCAACCTCTATGCTGAAGGAATTTGTAATCCAGAAGGGAAAATAAGACATGTTGCTTCTCCAAAGTGAGTCTGATGGCAGAGTGTGTGTAGCTGTCTGAACCACTGAGGGCACCGGTGATAGTCTGAGTAAGCTAAAAAATAAGGTGATATCGTCAAAGCCCAACTTTGCTGGGCACATGTGATTATAACCCAAGGAGATCATTATCAACATTATCATCTTCACCATCAACAAGCATCTATTGAACACTTTGCTATGTGTCAGGCACTGTTCTAAGATCTAGAAGTACAAATATAAGTAAAAAGAAGGATGGTCTCTACTGTCAAGGAGCTGACGTTCTAATTGAGGAAAACAACACATAAAAGGAAGCTGAAAAATGGGGGCAGCATGGGTAGGGGATGGCAGAAGAAGTATTTCATACACCCCAAAGGGGAATGAGACAAAGCTGTCCTGGGTTCCCTCCTTGAGTGAAAGTTCTGGAGTATTTATCTAGTCTGAGGGAGAGGACAAAGGGCCAGAGAGTACACCTACTGTGCAGATTCCAGGGCTGGTGTGAGGCTTCAGGAAGAAGAGTTGGGGCATAAGAAAAGGCAGAGTCCAACAGTTTTAGAGAAGAGAGAGTTTGATGAATTGCTTCATCAGATATGCAACCTAGGCTGAATCTGAATTAATGGGGCTTAGCAAACCATTCCTTTGAGTGAATTGAGGTCGAATTTATTCACTCATTCTTTTGGCAAGAATGTGCTAAGTACCTACTATGTGCCATACTCTATCCTAGGCACTGGACATACAAGGACAAAAACAACATATATGTATACATACACACAGAAAATCATAATTTAAATGTATACAAAGTACATATAGAGTAATTTCTCAGGAGAGGGTGTGAGCAATTAAGAAAATCAGGATAGCCTTCCTGTAAGAAGTGGGTATGTCACACTGGGAAGAGCAATGATCTTAAGTCAGAGGACCTGATTTTAAGACCTTGTGCAAGATCTTCAGACAAGAATTCTTTGTCCTCATTTTCCCTAAATGTAAAATGAGGGACTGTGATGGATGGTTTCTCTGGTCCCTTCCAGCTTTAGCTCTTTGATTCTATAAGGTAGAAATGAACAAAAAGTATGTTTTAGGTAGCAAATGCATGGAGACAGAAGAGAGAATGTAGTGTGTGTGGGACTGTATTGGTTGCATACGAAGGGTGAGGGAGAGAGAAGTATTGAGGATGATATCAAGGTTATAAGTTTTTGTTATTGAACAGATGGTAGTGCCCTCAACAGAAGTATACAAATTGGGAAGATGGTTGTGGTTTGTGGAAGATGGTCTCTTTTGGACATGTTGGGTTTGAGATGCCAGTGGGATATCTAGTTGGAGATGTCTACAGGTCATTTGGAGATACAGGACAGGATATTCAAACTACCTGAGGAGGAAGACTAGAGATAGCATATTACTCTCTAAGCCATTTGCTTAATTAATTAAGTAATTAAACTCATGGGAATTGACAGTCATAGAGAGAGTATAGAAAGAGACAAGAAGGACCAAGACAAAGCCCCAGGCCACACTCATACATAAGAGGCGGGGTATGGATGATGATATATCCAGCAATGGAGAGGTCAGATAGGCAGGAAAATTGTGTCAAGAAAACCCAGGGAGGAGAGAGTGCCTAGGACTCAGCAGTGGTCAACATTGTCAAATGCTTCAGAGAGGTCAAGAAGGATGAAGAGTGAGAAAAGGCCATTGGGCTTGACAATTAAGAGATCACTGGTAACTCTGGATGATGCAGTTTCAATTCAATGATGAAATTGGGATCCAGATTGAAGCGTATTGACAAATGGAACATGAGAAAGTATAAAAATCAAGTGCTTTTTAAAAAGTCTTTGACAGTGAAAGAGATGAGAGACAGGATAATAACTTGAGATGGAAGGAAAAAGTGAAGATTAAAAAAAAGTACTGTAGGGACTTAGACATGTTTGCAGCAACAAGAAAGAAGCTAGTGGATAAGGAGAGAGTGTGAAAATCAGGGAGTGGTACCGAGGCTAGTACCAAATGTAAATACAGAACAAAACCACTTAATTGGGGAGAGTAGACACAGTTGTATTACAATTGCCTCTCCAACTGCCTTCTAAGAAAGTCAGCATAGAAAACAATCACAGAAAAGGAATATCTCAAGATACAGCATTTAGTGCTGGAAGAATTCATTTAGTCCAACTCTAGTGTCTTGGTGAAAGGTAGTTAAGCCCAGAGGCTTTTCCCTGTACCACACTGACTTTAAGTCACTTGTCACTTGCCTGGGTAACATAAGTAGGAAGTACCTGAGCTAAGATTTGAACCCAGATCCTCTGACTCCAAATCCAGCTTCCTTTTCCGACTTTACCATATCAATTCATATCCAGGTTCTAACACTTACTAGTTCTATGACCTTGGCTAAATCACTTAGTTCTCTCATTATAAGAATCACTTTGTAAATTGCAGAGTGTTATGTAAATGTGTACTATTGCCATCCATTTTTTATATTTCCATTAATGGCACCATTATTCTCCCACTTAACCACACTCAAAACCCTAAAGTTATCTTTGATGCCTTCCTCTCTCTTCCTTACCATGCACAATCGGTCCCTGATTCTTTCATTGGGTAGCCTTTCTCAAATTATATCTCTTTTGGGGGGGGGGGAGGAAGAAAGACAGGGCAATTGGACTTAAGTGACTTGCCCAAGGTCACATGGCTAGTAAGTGTTAAGTGTCTGCAGTCACATTTGAACTCAGGTCCTCCTGACTCCAGGACCAATGCTCTATTCACTGTACCACCTAGATGCCCTGTTTCTCTTTCTTAAAAAAACAGAAGTTATTATTTTTTTCAGTGCTCAAGTATTCATTTTTCCCCTCCCATCTCCACTTACCCACGGAAGAAAATGGAAGGATAGAAGGAAGGAAGGAAGGAAGGAAGGAAGGAAGGAAGGAAGGAAGGAAGGAAGGAAGGAAGGAAGGAAGGAAGGAAGGAAGAACCTCTGTATAATATAAGCAAAGTCAAGGAAAATAAATTCCTGTATTTGTCTTATCCAAAAATGCATGTGTTATTTGGCATATTAATCCATCATCTCTCTGTCATGATGCTGAACAAATTTTTAATCAATCCTTGGAAATCATGGTTGATCATTGAAAGTGATCAGAATTCTTTAGTTATTCAGGATTGTTCATTTTCAAAGTATAAATATTAAAGTATAATTATTCTTCTGGTTCTGTTCACTTCATTTTGCATCAGTTCATACAAATCTTTCCATGTATCTCTCAAACTATCTTTTATCTCATTTCTTTCAGCAAAACAGTATTTATTACATTCATATACCATAATTTATTCATCCATTCCCTAATCCATGGGCACTTCTTTGATTTCTCTTTTTTTGCCACCACAAAAAGAGTTGCTATTAAAATTTTTATACATATAAGACCTTTTTCTCCTCTTTAAACAAAATTTTTTTTTTGTTTTTTGAAGGGCAATTGGGGTTAAGTAACTTGCCCAAGGTTACACAGCTAGTTTGTGTGTGTGTGTGTGTGGGTGGGTGTTAAGTGTCTGAGGCTGGAACCAAACTCAGGTCTTCCTGACTCTGGGGCCAGTGCTTTACTCACTGCGCCACCTAGACGCCCCCTTTTTCTCCTCTTTAATACTCTTTGGTTGTAGGAGTACACCTAAATCAAAAGACATGAACTATTTTTAAAAATATATTTATTTATTTTTAACATTCTTTTCTTTGTAAATTTTGAGTTCCACTTTCTCCTCATCCCAACTCTCACTCACCCACTGAAAAGGCAAACAATGTTATATCAATTATACATGTAAAATCATGCAAACATTTCCATATTAGCCATATTGCTAAAAAAAAAGCAAAAAAGAAATGAAGCAAGAAAATTATACTTCAATTTGCACTCAGAATTCATTAGCTCTCCCTCTGGAGGTAGACAGCATTTTGTATCATGAATCCTTTAGAATTATCTTGGATCAGTGTATCAGAGTAGCCAAATCTTTCACAGTTGATCATCATTACAACATTGCTGTTATGTGTAATGATCTCCTGGTTCTTCCCATTTCATTTTGCATCAGTTCATTTAGGTTTTGGCATGTTTTTCCCCCTGAAACCACACCCTCATTATTTTTTAAAGCACAATAGTATTCCATCACAATCATATGTCACAATTTGTACAGTCATTCCCCAATTGATGAGCATTCTCTTGATTTTTAATTCTTTGCTACCACAAAAAGAGCTGCTATAAATATTTTTGTATCTATAGGTTCTTTTCCTTTTTCTTTGATCCCTTTGGGGATACAGACCTAGTAGCTGATATTGTTGGATCAAAGCACATGCACAGTTTTATATCCCTTTGGGCAGAGTTCTAAATTGTTCTCCAGAAGAGCTGGACCAGTTCACTACTCCACCAAAAGTTCATTAGTATACCAATTTTCCTTCATCCTCTCCAGCATTTGTCATTTCTGATATGTGTGAGGTGGTAATTTGGAGTTGTTCTAATTTACATTTCTCTAAGTCAATTGCAATTTAGAGCATTTTTAAAATATCAGTATAGAAAGTTTTGATTTCTTCTGAAAACTGCTTAGTCATAACCTTTGACTATAAATTGGGGAATGGTTCTTATTTATATAAATTTGACTCAGTTCCACATATATTACATATATATGTACATACATATATACATATGAAAGAAGACCTTTGTCAGAGACATTTTCTGTAAAAAAATTTTATGTTACTTCATTGTCTATGGTACCCCTTAGCAAAATGTAGTTTCCCTGATGATCTCTTTCAGTTGAGTCTGATTTTGTTTTTGCTTTGTCTGAGATCATGATTGCTACCCCTATGCCCTTCACTTCAGCTAAAGCATAATACGCTCTTCTCCAGACCTTTATTTCAACTCTCTGTGTGTCTCTTGTATACAAGATATCATTGGATTCTGGTTTCCAATCCATTCTTCTATCTGCATCCTTTCTATGGATTAGCTTATCCTATTCACATTCACAATTATGATCACTAACTGGATCTATCCCATCTTTCTGTTTGTCTTTTCTCTCTCTTTTTATCCTGCACCTCCTCAAAAGTCTGTCTTGCTTCTGATCACCACCTCCTTCAAACTACACTCTCCTTTATAATCCTCCCACTCTTAAGCCCTTCCCTGACTATTTCCCTATTGGATAAGATAGATTTCTATACCCAACTGAGTATGTATGTGTGTGTGTGTGTGTGTGTGTGTGTGTGTATATATATATATATATTCTTCCCTCTTTGAATCTATTCTGATGAGAGTAAAGTTTAAGTATTACCTGCCACCTCCACCCATTTTCCTCCCCAACATAAAATCTCTTCTTTGTTCACTTCTATTATGTAAGAAAATTTTCCATGTTCTACCTCTCCCTTCCCCCTTCTCCCAGGGCATCCCCTTTTCTCACCCTTACCTTCTTTTTCTGGAGATTATCCCAAAGTAATCAATTCACCCCCATACTCTCTATCTAAGCAGACTCTGTCTAACTGTTGTAATAATGATAAAGTTTTTAGGAGTCACAAGTATCATCTTCCCATGTAGGAACGTAAACAGTTTAATTCCTTTGAGTCCCTTATGATTTACTTCATCCTTAACTTTTTATGCTTCTTTTGAGTCTTGTGTTTGAATGTCAAATTTTCTATTCAATCATGGTTTTTTTTTTATCAGGTATGCTAGGAAGTCCTCTATTTCATTAAATATCCATTTTTTTCCTTGAAGAACTATATTGTTTTGCTGGGTAGGTTATTCTTGGTTGTAATCCTAGCTCCTTTGCCCTTTGGAATATCATATTCCATATTCTAAGCCCTCTACTTCTTTACATGAAAGATTATGAATCTTGCATGATCCTGACTGTGACTCCACTATATTTAAATGTTTTCTTTCTGGCTGCTTGCAACATTTTCTCCTTGACCTGGGAGCACTGGAATTTGGCTATAGTATTCTTGTGTGTTTTCATTTTGGGATCTCTTTCAGAAGGTAATTGGTGAATTCTTTCAATTTCTATTTTACCCCCTGGATCTAAGATATTTGGCCAATTTTTCTTGATAATTTCTTCTTGTTGTTGTTTTTTGGAGGGGGGAGGGCAGAGCAATTGGGGTTGTGACTTGCCCAAGCTCACATGGCTAGTAAGTGTGTTAAGAGTCTGAGGCCAGATTTAAACTCAGGTCCTCCTGACTCCAGGGCTGGTAGTCTATTCACTGTGCCACCTAGCCACCCCCTTGATAATTTCTTGAAACATTATGTCTAGGCTTTATTTTTTATCACGGATTTCAGGTAGTTCAATTATTCTATTTATTTTGTTTTTTTCTTTTTGGAGGGCAGGGCAATTGGGGTTAAGTGACTTGCCCAAGTCACTAGTAGTGACAGCTATGGATTTGAACTCAGGTCTTCCTGACTCCAGGGCCAGTGTTCTATTTACTGTGCCATCTAGCCGGCCCAAGTTCAATTATTCTTAAATTAATCTGTCCTGGATCATATTTTCAGGTCAGTTGTTTTTCCAATGAGATATTTCATATTTTCTTCTATTTTTCATTCTTTTCACTTTGTTTTATTGTTTCTTGAAATTTCATGGAGTCATTAGTTTCCACTTGTCCAATTTTAATTTTTAAGGAATTCTTTTCTTCTGTGAGTTTTTGTGCCTCTTTTTCCATTTGACTAATTTTATTTTTTAAGGGGGGTTTTCTTCAGTGAATTGGTGTACCTCTTCTATCATTAGGGTTTTTTAAGGTGATATTTTCTTCAGCATTTTTGTACTTCTTTTATCAAGCTGTTAATTCTCTTTTCATAATTTTTTTTTGCATCCATCTCATTTGTTTTCCCAATCGTTCCTCCACCATTAATCTCTTTCTTTAACTCTTTTAGGAATTCTTGCTGACCTTGGGCACAATTAGCCATTTTCTTTGAGGCTTTGCTTGTAGCTGTTTTCACATTGTTGTCTTCTAACTTTGTATCTTTGTCTTCCCTGCCAACATAGTTACTTTTTAGGGTCAAGTCCTTCTTTTTTTCTCATTTTTCCAGACTATTTCTTGACTTTGAACTTTATTTTAAAGTTAGACTCTACTCACCTGGGGATGGGGAGGCACTGTGCCTAGCTTCAGGCTTTTTTGTGCTATTGTTTTCAGAGCTAGTTCTAGGGGATCTGCAAATGTTTGGTGATTCCAGAATGGTGTTATCCTGGGAGAGGTGTGGTCACTGCTCTCCTGGTCTGCCCTCTGCAGAAAAAGGAAGTATCCTTATTCCCCTGCAGTTGCAAATACTAGTTCTCCTCTTGGCCCTGGGACTGTGACAAGTGCCCCTGTTCCCTTATGACCAATAACAAGTGCTCCTCTCCATCTTGGAATTCCAACCCAGAATGGCATGTGGGCAAGAGAATTGCCTAGCAGTGCCAGCTGCACCCAATGCTAGCAAAGGGTCCTCAGTAATCACTTACTGACCAGTTGTCCTTACTGACCCTTACTGTCTCTGGACTGAGAGCTCTTGTTGCTGCTGCTGTTGTCACAGCCACCTCCACAGTCCTCTGCTGGTGCTCCTACCACACTCTGACATGTGCCCACCCTGGTGTTACAGACCTCTCCTGTGGACATCCTAAGTTGTCTTAGGCTGGAAAAATGTCTCCCTCTAACCTTTCTTTGGCTCTGCCACTTCAAACTTTGATTTGAGATGTTGTTTTAAAGATTTTGGAGGAAAATATTGGGATAGCTCAGCGGGGTCCTGGCCTGTACTTCACCATCTAGGCTTTGCCCCACATGAACTGTGTAGTAATTTTTTTGTGCATAGTTTCAAACTGCTTTCTGGGATGGTTGGACTAATTTGCAGCTCTACTAATGGTGCATGGACGAGCCTCTTTTCTGACAGCCCCTCCAACATTTGTCAATTTATACTTTTGTCAGCTTTGCCAATCTTTTTTTTCTTTTTTTTAAGTTGATTTGTATGTGCTTTTATTTTTTTTCAAATGCTTTATTAACTTCTGATTTACATCATTCATTTCCACCAGATTTTGAGTTACAAATTTTCTCCCCATTTTTCCCCTACCCACCACCCTCAAATAGCAGTCCCACAGGATATCCCCTCCTCCAATCTGCTCTCTCCCATATTTTCTCTCATACCCCTTTCCACTTTTCCAGTGGACCTCTATGCCCCAGTGACTGTATATCTTATTTCCCAAATACATGTAAAATAGTATTGATAATAGTGTACACACACACACACACACACACACATATATATATATATATATATATATATATATATATATATATATACATACATACATACATATTTGAATACTTGATTTTAAAACTTTGAATTCCAGATTCATTCCCTTCCTCCTTTGTCACCCACCCTTACTGGGAAGATAAGCAATTTAGTAAAGGATGTACATGTGTGGCTAATGCAAAACAATAACATAGTAGATATATTGTAAAAGACTGACTATGTTTCCCTCCCTCCTATCCCACTTCCCACTTGTTCTATTCTCTACTTTGATCCCATCTCTTTTCAAAAGTGGGTGCTTCCAACTTCCCTCCCCCCAGCCTGCCCTTCCTTCCATCATCCCCCCTCTCATCCCCTTTCCCCCCCTACTCCTGTAGGGTGAGATACCCTATTTAGTGTGTATTTCATTCCCTCCTCAAGCCAAATTCAATGGGAATAAGGTTGACCCATTCCCTTTTGCCTTCCTATTCTTCCCCTCCATTGTAACCATTTCCCCTTGCCTCTCCTGTATGAGATAGTTAACCCCATTCTGTCTCTCCCCATCTCCTCTCCTTATATTCCTCTCTTACCTCTTAATTTCACCTTTTAAGTATCATCCCTTCCTGTTAAATTGGTCCTGTGCCCTCTATCTATGTATATCTGTAAACATATATACACACATTCACATATGTATTCATATGCCCATATACCCTCATATATAGACATATATATATACATATATATATCTATATTCCCTTCAACTACTGAGAAAACTTTCATAAGTTACAATTATTGTTTTTCCATGTAGGAATATTAATAGTTCAACTTTGATAAGTTCCTTATGATTTCTTTTCCCTGTTTACCTTCTCATGCTTCTCTTGCTTCTTTTATCTGAATGTCAAATTTTCTGTTCAACTCTGGTTTTTTCAGCAAGAATGCTTGAAAGTCTTCTATTCCACTGAATGACCATATTTTCCCCTGAAACATGATACTCAGTTTTGCTGGGTAGGTGACTCTTGGTTTTAATCCCAGCTCCTTTGCCCTCCGGAATATCATATTTCAAGCCCTTCGATCCCTCAGTGTAGAAGCTGCCGGATGCTGGGTTATCCTGATTGTGTTTCCACAATATTCAAATTGTTTCTTCCTGGCTGCTTGTAATATTCTCTCCTTAATCTGGGAATTTCAGAATCTGGCTATAATGTTCCTAGGAGTTTTCTTTTTGGGATCTTTTTCAGCAGGTGATTGGTGGATTCTTTCAACCTCTATTTTGCCCTCTGATTTTAAAACATCAGGGCAGTTTTCTTTGAGAACTTCCTGAAGGATGATTTCTAAGTTCTTACTTTGATCATGACTTTCAGGTAGTCCAATAATTTTTAAATGATCTCTCCCGGATCTATTTTCCAGGTCAGTGGTTTTTCCCATGAGATATTTCACATTGCCCTCTATTCTTTCATTTGTTTGGATCTATTTAACAGTATCTTGGTTTCTCATAAAGTCATTAGCTTCCATTTGCTCCAGTCTAATTCTGAAGCCATGATTCTCCTCATTGAGCTTTTGAGATTCTTTTGCCATCTGGCAAATTTGGCTTTTTAAGGCATTCTTCTCCTTATTGCCTTTTTGAGCCTATTTTGCCATTTGAGTCAGTCTGTTTTTTAAAGTGTTATTTTCCTCAGTCAGGCTGTTGACTCTCATTTCATAATTTTCTTGCATCATTCTCATTTCTCTTCCCAATTTTTCCTCCACTTCTCTTATCTGCTTCTTAAGGTCCTCTATGGCCTGTAACCAGCTCATATTTTCCTTTGAAGCTTTTGGTGCAGGAGTTCTGACTTCACTGTCTTCCCCCTGTTCCATGCTTTGCTCCTTTTTGTCCCCAAAATAGGAGTGTAATGTTGGAATCTTCTGTCTGTTTTGTTTCCTTTGCCTGGTCATGTCGCCCCTCAGTCACTTGATCCCTGGGCTTTTTGCCACAGTTGGACTCTGCCACCAGACAGGGGAGCTTTCGTCCCAAACACTGGGGTTTTCTCAGTTGCTGGAGGTATTAGATGGGTACCCTCTCTGAGGTGTCCACATGCTCTGGCAAGCTAGACACACGCCAGGACCTCCACCCTAGACTGCAATCCAGATCCAAGCAGGTTAAAGCAGGAGCGATTACCCCTCAGACTGGTGCTTGGTCCCCCTACACTCTGCAGGCCAGGAGTTGAAGCTGCCACGTGGCGCTGGTTGGCTGTGCCAGAGTCTCAGTGGCTTCTCGCCCCAGGGGGCAAAAGCCACTTACTCCCACTTACTGCTCCCAAAGTTCAGACTGCACTGACCTCTCACTTTGTCCTTCGCATCTGTGTATTGATAAATCTGGAAACGGCCACAGCTGCTGCTGTTCTGGAGTCCCTCCAGCAGAGGCTGGTCAGGCCCGCCCAGGGGCTAAAGCCTCTGCATGGGGCTGGGCTCGGCTCCCAGAGCTCTGTGCTGACCAATTCCTGCAGGCCTGATGGGCTGTCCTCAGTGGGAGGTTAGCTTCTCTGTGTCATTTTGTGGTTTCTGCAGCTCCAAAGTTTGTTTAGAGTCCCCTTTTTACATGGATTGGGGAAGGTGGAAGCCGGAGCAGCAGGGAGTTCCTGCTTCTTCTCCGACATCTTTGCTCTGCCCCGCCCAGCTTTGCCTGATAGGTATGAAGTAGAACCTTAAATAACTTTTATTTGCATCTAATTATTAATGATTTTTGAGCATTTTTACAGATAGTTTAGATTTCTTCTAAGAACTGCATATTCATATCCTTACACTATCAATTGTGAAATGAATTTTATTCCAATAAATTGGAATCAAATCTTTTAATAACTTGGAAACTAGTCCTTACCAGAGAGATTCCCCCCCCACAAGCTAACTGTTTCCCTTCCAAACTTAGCTATATTTAATTTGTTTGTACAAAATCTTAAAAAAATCTTTTTTTTATTAAAATCATTCATTTTTATCCCTGTGATTTTCTCTATACTTTGTTTGATCACCAACTCCTATCCATCCATGGATCTGAAAGGTAATTTCTTTAACTTGTGATCTTTTTTTATGTATATCTAAGTGGTCATGTATTCCCTTGGAGCTTATCTTGGCACAATATGTGAGATGTTTATTTAACCCTAATTTCAGCCATATTGCTATTAAGTTTTAATAAATTAAATAATGAATCTCTACTCCAATAGCTGCTGTATTTGTATTCATAGAATACTAGACTGCATGGTTTTTTTGCTTCTGTATGTCATGTACCTAATCTGTTCCATTGCCTTTTTCTTTCCACTGCTGCTGCTACCACCTTAATTCAGGTCCTTGATACTTTACTGCAATCAGAAACAAGACTGGGGGGTAGGACAAGGTGGGCAGCCTCCTGTAATGCCATGCACAGAAACTTTCCAGAAGAACTGCTACTGTGAACAGCTTTTTTTAAGGTTCTGATTACTCAGTATAGTGATCGCTCTATTCCATAACAAAAGCAAAACATCCATGGAAAATCGAGATACAGAATAATTCAAAATACAGCATTCACCATATTTCAACTTATCACAGAAAATCACAATATAATATTCACAACATAGTTGCAAAGTAAAATAGCCACTCTTAAGTTAATTCAAAATCAGTCACTTATCAGTGGTATCAAAGTACACAGTCAAAGTCTTCCTCTCTTGGGGCAAAGTCTTGATTAACTCAATCAGTCACTAATCAGTAACAATAGTCAAAATACTCAAAGTACAATCAGTCACTTATTCAGTAAAGTCCTACTGTGTCATTCACAAAACCCTCCACCCCTTAGGTCACTAGTAAACTATAATTCCATAATTACTCATACCCAAGGAGAGGTCTTTTCATCTTGACTTGGGGCCTGTTCTCAGATTCCTTGGATCCCTTTCCATGGTCCCAGATTCTACCTGGATTCAATGGCAGACAGCTCCCAGTTCCTTGACCAGCTCTCTGGGGAGGTCCTGCTCCACACTGGCATTCACAGGGTCTAGTCCATGTCAGCTCCTTCACCATTTCTGCTCCAAGGAACTCAACCAAGCCACAAACAAAGTCTCAGCATCCTGGTTATGCTTCAGTCACCTGGGCTCCTGGCTCCTGGCACTGGGCTCTGGGCTCCTGGGCTCCTGTTCAGAAGAAGCTCCACCACCACAAGTTTTCAGGACTCAGTTCTCCATGCTTCTGTAGCTGTTCTGCCACCAGATCTCAGTCTCAAGGAAATTCTGACTGTGCCTCTCTGGGGCTTCTCTTATATACACAGTATTACCTACTTCACTTCCTTCAGCCAACTTCCTGTTACTTCAGTAGAAAGGTGAAGGCATTCATACCTTCTGTTCCCCCAATCAGAGGCTTGATCAGTTACTAAGTGTTAAGTACCTGCTACTTTTGCCAACACAAAAGGGATCTTCAAGTTCAAAATTACATTACCATTACATCTCCTGTGACACATCATATGGCGGGGGTGGGGCAGAGGTCAAGGAGGAACATTAAAAAATATTAATTTTTATAAAAGTACATTTTAATGTGTCTTATTTTCAGTGAAATATAGGCCTTTCAAAATCAATATTTAGGTCCAACGTGTCACAATGAAAGCCCAAAGTCTACGGGGGCGGGGGTGATGGGGGTGGGAGGCCACAATTTGTAAACCTCACTTAAGGTACCCAAATATTGTGTCTTGGCTTTAAGTGCTTTGGTCTCCTAAATGATCTCTTTGCTTCCTGCCTCTCTCCCCTCCAGTCTATCGTCCCACTGGGCCAAGATTAATTATCCTACAGGACCTCTCTGATCATGTTACTCTTGTCTTTATATCTTCCATGACTTCCCATCGTCTACTGAATAAAGTACAGACTCCTTAACTTAGCATTTAAGGTACCCTACGATCTGATTCCCTAGTTACAAATATCATATAAATATATGTATGTATGTGTGTATATGCATGTATGTACAGATAGAGAGAAAGAAAGGGAGGGAGACAGAGATAGAGAGTGAGACAGAGACAGAGAAAGACAGAAAGAGACAGAGACATGGAGAGAGACAGACACAGGACTTATTTTGTGTGTGTGTGTGTGTGCGTGTGTGTGTGTGTGTAAGCATACAATACGCATATACACATACATTTACAGGAGTGAACTGGAGCCAACTATTATCAGCTCATGAGAGCCAATTGTTAAATTTGCCATGTGAGCTTTATACTTTTGAAATTGACAAATGCCAAAAATCAAGACTTGATTTATTGCTTTGTTGATTGTCTAGGATAGATTGAAGAAAGTCATGTAGAAAATATTAATAAAGAAGATGTATTAACTTTTTTTTCTGGAGAACTAGTTGTTAAACATTTACCAGCATATCCCTGGTGTGTGTTTGTGTACATATTCATGTATATATGTATGCATGTGTGTATGCCTTGTATACATGTCTGTATATGTTGTGTGCATAGACATACATGTATATACACACAAGATATATGCCATATATATACGCATATATGAATAAATGGGTTCAGAAGAAGACATCACTACTAGAGTAATCAGGAAAAACTTCATGGAGCAGGGGTGGGAGTAGAATTTGAACCAGACCTTGAAAAACAGGTGGAAATGGGGAAAGCAGAGAGAATCAGGAGAGCAAGTTAGGCTGAGGAGAGTCTGAGCAAAAGCTCATTCCTTAAGTGTGAATCAAAATGGGGACAAGCTTCCCATGCCCAGAAGACAGGAATTGCCCTGGCCTGGATTAGAGGCATTAAAATTGGGAAACCAGAGAGGAGAAGGTGGGGCTTCTCATTGGGTATAGGTGGTGAAGGACCTTGAACAGGTTGCTGGCTGAGGACTCTGGATTTTACTTAGAATTAAGAGTGCGTGGATAGAGCAGTAGAACTGGAGTCCCAGGATCAGAGCTTGGATGCTGACTCAGTTATTTTATAACTCAGACTTTGTAACTTTCTTATTTTATTTCTTCATCTTTGCTGTCAAGACACCATTGATTTGAATTTGAAAAGGACCCTAAAGGTCACCTAGTTCAATGCCTTCATTTTACACATGAGAGAATAAGGCTTAGAGAGTGAACATGGCATGCTCTGGGGGTGTCTAGGTGGTGCAGTGAACAGAGCACTGACCTTGGAACCAGGAGGACCTGAGTTCAAATTTGACCTCAGACACTTAACACTTACTAGCTGTGTGGCCTTGGGCAAGTCACTTAACCCCAACTGCCCTGCCTTCCTCCCTCCAAAAAAAAAAAAAAAGAAAAGAAAATGACATGTTCTGAATCACACAGATAACAATTGCAAAGAACCAGAATTCATATAAAGATGTCTTGAGCCCAGTTCCCACACTCTTTCTGTTAAATCGTATTTTCAGTACAGATGGGGTTGGATTAGATAACCTCTAAGATTCCTTTCTGTTCTAAACCTATGCTCCTTTGATAGCTAATAGCTAGGATTTATATAACACATTACAGTTTGTAAAGCACTTTATATATACTCCTTTGATCTTCACAGCATTCCTGTGAGGAGGGTGCTATTATTTGACAGATGAGGAAACTGAAGCACAGAGATGTTAAGTGATTTACCCAAGTTCACACATGTTTGAGGTAGGATTTGAACTCAGGTCTCCCTGACTGCAAGTCCCATGCTTTATCCACTGTATCACACAGCTGCCTTCTTTGATACATTAAATAAGCAAAGAAGCAAACAAAAATGCACCTTATTTTTTATTTTATTTTGGATAGCTTCTCTTCAAGCAGCTATCACATCCAGCCATGTTTAAATTATCTGACAACATCAGTCAGTGATGCTGGTTCAACATTGGAAATGTCATAAGTAAGCCTAAGGGAGCACTTGCTAGTAGAAACAACACAGAGTCCACCCACAGGACCCTGCTTTGTATCAGCATGAGTCCACCACATGAAGCCTGAAAGGCATAAAATCTGCCAAATAAAATCTTACAGAGATATGTCCAATTTTATAAGGCAACTCTTGTTAACACAGTCAATTGGCCAGGCAGCAATATAGGTTAGGTTTCAAGTGACTGTTATAAAATCATCATCATTATCATCTTAAATTCTGTCTGTTCTGCCACTACATTTCTCACATCCATCCCCCTTTCTCTGCTCTCTTGACCAGGACCCTAGTTCAGGCACCCATGACCCATTCAACAAGACCAATAACCTCTCCTTTCTCTAATTCATGCTCCATATAGTTACCAAAATATTATATTTAAGGGATAGATCTGTGATATTGGTGCTCACACTGAATATTTAACAATTGACTGTCTTGACCTGGTTGCAGTTGGCTCCAACTTGTTAGGGGTGAATTGTGTGTGTGTGTGTGTGTGTGTGTGTGTGTGTGTGTTTGGGCATGCGCACATGTACCTATAATACTTGAAGAGAGCTATCATATCTCCCTAAAACAACTCTTCTTTTCTCTCAAGTAAACACATCCATTTCTTTGACTGATCTTCATATGTCATGGCCCAAAGACCCTTTGTCATCCCAGTTACCCTCCTCAGGACCCTTCAATCTAGTTGGTCTTTTTCAACTGCTGCCTGGAACTTTTCAGTGTCCACTCACTGCTCCTGGTCATGCTTCTAGGGACAAACAAAACAAGTTTAATCTCTTTTCCACATCTGACAAAGGGACAAAGTAGAACCAAGAGAGAACAGGGAAGAGAAGGTCCAGGAGGAAAGGGTTGTCCCCATTGCCAAAGCTACAGAAAAGTCAAGTAGAATGAAAGCTGAGAAAAGGCCACTTGACAAAATAATAAATAGATTAGTGATAATGTTGGAGAGAGCTATTTTAGTCAAGGAGTAGGGTTGGATGCCAAATTGCAAGGCACTAAGAAGCAACTAGGAGATAAGGAAATGGGATCAACAAGAATAGACCACCCTTTCTTGGCTACAAAAAGTGGGAAGTTATAGGACAGTAGAGGACAAAATCTTTCACAGATGACAGAGTCAAGTGAAGCTTGTTTTGTTTGTTTGTTTTTTAAGGATGTGGAGGGGGGTGAGAGGGAGAGACCTGGGAATCTGTTTTTCCAGAATTTGTTTATTTTTAGTTTTCAACATTGATTTCCACAAGATTTTGAGTTCCAAATTTTCTCCCCATCTCTCCCCTACCCCCACCCAAGATGGCAAGCATACTGATTATTCCTTCCCCCAGTCTGCCCTCTCATATGTTCCCCCCACCCCTTTCCCCCTTACATTCCTGTAGGGAAAGATGAATTTCTACACCCCATTGCCTATGTATCTTATTTCCTGGTTGCATGTAACAACAATTTTTTTTAACATTTGTTTTTAAAACTCTGAGTTCCAGAAGACCTGGTAATTTTAATAGGAGACAGGGTATGAACTAGTAGAAAAGGAAAATCAAAGGTAGGAGAAAAAGAGAGTGCTCAAAAGATTCAAGCTTCCAGAGGACCTGTGACTGGACCATGCTAAAAGGTCCTTGAAAGAAGGGACTGTTTCATTATTTGTTTTTGTAACTTCCAAAGGTAGTACAATTCCTTAGATATAGCAAGCACATAATGTCTGTAGAACTGAATTGAAGGGGAGGGGTCAACCACTTGGCAAGGCCCATGTCTTTATCAGACACTGGGGCAAAGTAAGAGAATGTGATAAGATGAAGAAGGGTAGCCAGACCTACATCTATCATCATATCATCTTGACATTCCCCTGCTGTAAAACCTTCAGAGGCTCCCAACTGTCTCTGGGATAAAATATAAACTCATCAATCTGGCTTTTAAGATGTTCTACAAACTGGTTACCACCTACTTCTTCAGACTTATTTTATATTATTTGTCTTCACATGGGGCAGCTAGGTGGAAGAGTGGTGGGGCCTGGAGTCAGGAAACCTCATCTTCATGAGTTCAAATACTTAAATCCAGCACTTACTAGCTGTGTGACCCTGGGCAAGTCACTTAACTCCATTTGCCTCAATTTCTTCATCTGTAAAATGAGCTGGAGAAGGAAATGGCAAACTCCTCTAGTATCTTTGCAAAGAATACCCCAAATGGGGTCATAGAGAGTTAGACATGACTGAAAAATGACTCAACAACAATACATCTTCACATAATCACAGAATTGGAGAGTTGAAAGGACCCTCAGAGGTCATTCAGTCCAACTTACACATGAAAGGAATATTAACTATAATATATCCAACAAATATTTATCCAGCCTCTGCTTAAAAACCTCCAAGCAAGAGTAACCCACTCTCTCTCAAGGCAGTCCATTCCACTTTGGGGCAGCTCTAATTGTTTAGCTTTTTCTTAGATACATGAACTGATGCAAAGTGAAGTGAGCAGAACCAGGAGAACATTGTACACAGTAACAGCTACATTGTGTGATAATCAACTGTAATAGACTTAGCTCTTCTCAATAATACAATGATCCAAGACAATCCCAGAGGACTCATGATGGAAAATGCTATCCACATCCAGAGAAAGGACTAAGGAGTCTGAATGCAGATCAAAGCATGCTGTTTTCATTTTATTTTGGGTTTTTTTTGTCTGCTTCTTCTCTCACAACATGGCTAATATAGAAATATATTTTACATGGTTGCACACCTATATCAAATTGTATACTGTCTCAGGGAGGGGGAAGAAGAGGGGAGGGAAAAAATTTGGAACTCTAAATTTTTTTTAAATGAATGCTAAAAATTGTCATTATATGTAAATAGAAAAAATCTATTTCTTACAAAAGAAATCTTTTTCCTTGATATCAGATCTAAATCAGTCTCTTTTCAATACTCTCAGCTCCTAGTTTTGACTTCCAGGAACAAACAAAATACATGTAATCCCTCTTTCACACAATAAACTTTCAAATACTTGAAAAACAGCCATCATGTCTCCTTTACATGAGTCTTCTTTTCTCTCAACTCTCAACATAACACACACATTTCCTTCAACTGACCCTGATATATCAAAGACCCAAGGAGGCCAAGAGCCTTCACCATCCTTGTGACCTTCCTCTGGACACTTCAATTTATCAATGTCTTTTTCAAAGCTTGGTGTCCAGAAATGAACACAAGACTCCAGACGAGGTCTGATGAGGGTAGAGTATAATGGGGTGCTCACTTCTCTTTTCTTGGAAGCTTTTCTTCCTTTAATGAAGCCCAAGTGGATTGACTGTCACATCACTCTGTTGACATAAATTGAGCTGATAATCCACTAAAACCCTCAGATTTTTCTAGAACCACTTGCCAGCCTCCCTCATCTTATACTAGTGAAGTTGATTTTGTTGTACCCAAGTTTGAGACTTCACCTATTAATTTCATCTAATTAGATTCAAATCAATGCTCTAGCCTATCAAGAACCTTTTAAATCCTGGTTGTCAGCCATCCCTTCCAGTTTTGTGTCAGCTTAAAATTAGATGGACAGGTCATCTATGCCTTTACCCAGATCATTAATAAAATTGTCAAACAATCAAGGGTCAAGCACAGATCCTTCAGGTCCTTCTCTTGAGACTTCCTACCTACCTCAAAATTGAACCATTAACTCTTTAAATGTAGGCAACTGACAAATTATCCATCTTTCTGATAGTATTATTCCAGACAACTTGAACTATTCGTTGTTCCCCAAACCTGAATTTTATCCCCCACATTTGCTGTTTTTCAATCAGTCCCCCTATGGCTCAAAGTATTCACCTTCAAGTCTACCCCTCAGAATCTTTTTCTTCTTTCTAGCCTCAGCTCACTCTGTGAGCTGCCCCCTCATCCTTCCATGATCACATCTAGGGCTCTCTCCCACCTCAAACGATCTTGCGTATGCATTGTAGTTCTCCCATAGAATATAAGCTCTTTGGAGGCAAAGAATGAGATTGTGTGTGGGTATGAGGGGTGGATTCTTAGGGGAGGGAGGAAGTATATGTATGCTGGGCACCCAACACCATGCCTTACCAATAGGAAGAATCTAAGAAATGCTTGTTGATTGAATTGGATGAGAGAAAATTGGAGTGGGATTATACCTATTGTGAAGAAAATCTCTCTGTTATGATCACTACTTGTTTGCTTGCCCTGGTGCCAGAAAAGGTGATCAGGGGTCATGTGAGAGAGTAAGAATAGAGGATTTGGAATTAAAAGCCCTGATTCTTGGGCAAGTCCTCTGAGCCTCAGTTTCCTCACTAGGAAAAATAGGGGTTAGAACATGTGCACAGACCTGACAGTGTGTCTGTGAGCAAAGTATTCAGTAAAATGCAGAGTACAACAGAAATAATAATAGCTGACATTTAATGCTTTGAGGTTTTTAGCTAAATGGCACAGTAGATAGAGCCCTGGACCTAGAATCAGGAAGACCTGAGTTCAAATTTTACCTCAGACACTAACTGTGTGGTCCCAATCTCTGCCTTCCTCAGTTCCCTTGTCTGTAAAATGGAGATGAGAATAATAACAGCTACTTCCCAGGGTTGTTGTGAAGACAAAAAAGGAAATAATGTTTGTAAAGTACACCGCAAACCTGAAAGCACTGTGTAAATACTAATTATTAGTATTAAAAGCATAGACCTGGTAGGGACTCTCTTTTCTCCCTACTCCCTTTCTGCTTCTGTGGTTTTTTAGATCTGAAGCTTTTCTTTCTCGATCTGAGACCTTTCTTGGCAAGAGAAAGAGCAGAGTCTGGGAATTCATTAATTCATTACTTTATGAATTTGTTCATCAGCCATCTATGAGCGCCTGAAATGGGCAAGCAAGCCTCTGGGTGCTGGCTGCTGGGGAATCACAAAGAGACCCTCTGACCAGCACCAAAAGTACCCTTTGAGAAACAGAGGGTAGATCCGTGAGGAACAGCAATGATCACCTTTAAGATTAAGAATAAAACAAAAAGAAAATTGAAGATCGACTAAAAAAGAAAAAAAGTACTTTATACATCTTATATCATTTGACAGTTACAACCACCCTGTGAGGTAGGTTCTATCATGATTTCCATTTTACAGATGAGATAACTGAAGCTCAGAGAAGTCATATGACTTGCCCAGGGTCACACAGTCCATAAGTGGAGACAGACTTCAAACCCATGTCTAGATGGCACAGTAGATAGAATCTTCAACCTGGAGTCAAGAAGACTCATCTTCCTGAGTTCAAATATAGTCTCAGATACTTACTAGCTGTGTGACCTTGGGCAAGTCACTTAACCCTGTTTGCCTCAGTTCCTCATGTATAAAATGAACTAGAGAAGGAAATGGCAAACCACTCCAATATCTCTACCAAGAAAACCCTGAATGGGGTCAGAAAGAGTCAGACACAACTGAAAACAACTGAACAACTTCCTGACTCCAGGTCCACTATAGCAACTGCCTACTGCTAGGTGCCAATCTTAGCCTCAAATCAGATGAGCCATGCAAAGGAAAGCATAGAGTGCTGTAGCAAAGTTAGCTATTTTCAAGGAAGAAAGATTTGCTTCATGACAGGTTTGCAGCAGAGCCCAGATAAGGGGAGGCTTGAGTGTTGCTAAGGATGAACATCAAGCATGCAAGCCCACTGGCATTTGAAGCTTGGAAAGGGCAAAAGTCTAAACCTCTGGACTTCTGGCAATACTCTTTGGAGCAGGGCACCATAGCAAATCTCAGGGAAGTTAAGAAAACAAACATAGCCAACCCAGCACACAGCATGCTATTTTTAAAGTTGCTATAATTTCATTACTTCAAATTCAAATTCCAGGGAACCTGGCAACCACTCTGCTCCCAAATGAATACGCCTCTGCCAAGACTCAAGTTTAAAAACACTGTCCTTCTCAGCTATCTAAGCACAAACAATGTCTCAGCAGCGGAAGTGGGAGTGTGGGTTGAGTGTGCATGGAAATGGAGGGGGTCAGGTTCGAGGGAGTTGTTCCATGCACAACTATGGATAACATAATCAGGCTTCCAAAGTCTTGGACAGCATGGATAATATTCTGGTTCACTGGCACTGAGCTATGTGGAACTTTGGGGACTTCCTCTTCCCCCAAGACTGTGACTTTTCCTTTTGCAGTAATCACTGGACACAGATGGCACCTCTTTCCTTCTGGTAGGCAGTACACACCTGCCAGCCCATATCTGTCCCCAGCAGGAAGGGTGATCGAAACCAAGGAAGAAAGCAACCAATCCTTGAATGAGGATCAAGTGTCAGATGAGCCAGCTTGCTGGAACATAGAAGGTCAGAATTAGAAGGGACTTTAGAGGTCAACTGGTTTAACCTTTTGATTTCCTAGAGACGGAAACTGAGATCACTTTTAGTGGCTAAGATTTATCACAGAATCTCAGATTTGGAAGGGACCCCCGTGGTCATCTAGTACAAGCCATACCTGAACAAGAATCTCCTCTATGGCATATCCATCAAGAGTTTGTCCAGCTTTTGCTCAGGGACCTCCAGTGAAGGGAACTCATTACTTGTCAAGGAAACCCATTCCTTGGAAAAATTTTTCCTTATATCAAGCCCAAAATTGCTTGTTTGCAGCTTCTGTCCATTCTACTGACACAGTATGGCTTGCTCCAGGTCCTCTGAGAGACTCTAACTGAGGCTTAAATAACTATTCACAAGTAGTTGTAGTTTCAAGTTGAGCATGAACTAGGGTAGAGACAATGGCCAAAGAGAAATCTCAGTGACTAAAGTGGCCCCTATGGCTATTTTTCACTTTTTCTGTCATCTTTCTTCTTCTTTTCTTCTTCTTTCTTTTTCTTCTACTTCTCTTTCTCCTCCTACTCTTTCCTTTTTCCTTTTCTCTTTTTCTTTTCCCTCTCTTTTTTCTGCTCTTTTCTTCTGTCTCTTTTCTCTCTTTCCTTATTCTCTCTTTTTTCTCTCTTCTCTTTCTTTTTCTCCTATCTTTTTTCTTTCTTCTCTTTCTTTTTCTCCTGTCTTCTCTCCTTTTTCTTTTCTCTCTTCTTCTTCCTTCCTCTCTTTCCCCTCTCTCTTCTTATCCATTCTCCACCTCTTTCTCCCCCACTACGTATGGTTCAATTATTATCTCTATGCTGGTGATTCCCAAGTGGATATCCAAATTCCATATCTGAGCTATACTCCTCCCTCTCCTCTGTCCCTTAGATTCTTTTCCTCTTTCTAGGCTCAGTTCAGATGCCACCTCCTAAGAGAAACTGTTCTTCATCCCTCTGCTTATTATTGTCCTCTCCCTCTTCAAGTTATCTTCTATTCACTCATCTGTTTACGAGTTCTATCCCTACTAGAATGAGACTTTAGACATCATCTGTTTGACCTTCTCATATCATAGGAGAGGAAACTGAGGTTCAGAGAATCTTAGATCATTGATCTAAAACAAATAGTACACAAACTTTTTGGTCTTAGGACCTATGATACTCTTAAAAATTATGGAGGACTAAAGAGCTTTTGTTTATATGAATGACATCTACTGTCTTATAAATGAAAACATCTTAGTATTATTTTGAAAATAATTCTGACCTTGTGGAACACCCCTTCCCAAGATCTTGGGACTGTCAAGGAGCCCCCAGACCATGCTTTGAAAACCACAGATTTAGAGCCTTCAAGATCCTCTGGTCCATTTGGAGCAGAGCCAATATGGCAGAGTAAAAGATCCTTTGGTCCAATGGTTCCCAACATTTTTTGTTCTACAAACCCCTTTCAACAAAAATGAAAATGTGTTGCAAACCCCCAGGGTAATGAAATATGCTGCCTTTAATATTCTGCAATTACTTACTGATCAAGGCATCATTTAATAATATTTCACATGAACTCCTTGGACTATCATATTCAACTCACAAATCACTAAATGATCTAGACTAAAGCTTCGTTTTACAGAGGGAGAAACCAGGACCCAGAGATTACAGAATGATAGATTTGGAGCTGGAAGGCACCTTGCGGGTGACCTGATCCTCCCTTAATTTTACAGATAAGGAAACAGAGACGCAGAGATCCTAGGATCTTGGGCTTAGAAACTGAAAAAGACCTCAGAGATAGTCTGTCCTCCCCAACTCTTTTTACCGAAAAGGAAACTGAGGTCCAGAGATGTGATTTTCTTAAGATAACATAGACAGCATAGGACACATCCTGGATACAAACTCCATGCCTTTGTCTCCAAACCCAGGGCTTTTCCCACTGTGTTTGCTTCAGGACACATAGCTAATTAGCAGCAGAACTGAGACTAGAATTCAAGTCTCTTCATTCCCAGTATGATGTTCTTTCATCACACAAAGGCAGCTAAGCATCATAGTGGGTAGAAGTGAAAGTTAGGAAGGCCTGAGTTCAAATCCTGCCTCAGACATTTACTAGCTATGTTACCCTGGACAAGTCATGGAACCTCTCTGAGGTTCTCCATGACTAAAATGGGAATAACAACACCCACCTCACATTGTTGCAGTGAAGATCAAAAGATAAATGTACAGCACTTTGCATACCTTAAAGCATTATGTAAGTGTGGGCTATTATTATTCCTTGCCTGTTTCTTTAGGTCTGATTAGAACACTAGATGCCCCTATGTATCAGCAATGCCATATTCTCAATGCCTATGGAGATTACAAATATGCTGATATAATTATCCATCACAAAATACATCATGCTTGCCATATGGGGAAATAAACTAGAAAATTTATTAAGATACCAAAAGACTGAGTCCCAAAACCGGAAAGTGAAAGCCATCCGAGTAGTTATGACATTGGCACAGGTAGATAAAGTGGAAAGCACCCACATTTTCAAGCCTTTGAAACAGAACAGGCTACCTCAGGCAAAGGTCCTCCTCTCCCCACTCACAGCAACCACCAAGCGTCCAGGGAGCGCGCTCCCAGCAGCTCCGGCCCCTGGCAGTCCTCAGCAGGAGTCCTTAGCAGAAATTCTGGCTAACTGAAAAAAAGGGCTTTGCGCTGCCGCTGCCTCTGCTGCTGCTGCCGCCGTCTCCACCACCGCCAGCCACCACAGGAACGCTAGCTTGGCTTCCGCTTCCTCTTGCTCCGCCCCTTCCTGCTACGTCAGCAAGTCCGATGGGGCGTGGAAGATCTTTAAATCCCATAACCCTTACATTCGGCCCCAAGATCTTTCATGTCCCTTACTTGGCAAAAATACAGTAGGAATAACTGGTGTCAACAAAATTTCACAACAATATAACAAGAATAGCACACAATAAACACAGAAAACCATATTTTAGGGTGGGGCTTGAGCACAAGCTCCCCATCATTCCCCCCACCCCGAACAAATGGGGCCCCAAAATCTTGTGGTAAGGGGTGAAGATCTCTTCTTCTATGGCTACTTGCTGTCCCTGTCCTAAGGGGTCCCATTTGAGAGGTCAGTTCTTAATATGCTTGATGCCAGGTCCAAGGGTGACACATCACAGTTGCAGACAGGGGGTGACATCCAGCTTAAGCTATCAGGCATCTACAGATGGAGGGTACCAAGCCTGTGGAAACAAATCTAACAAACAAGGTGAACAAACAAAAAAATCAAGAAGAAGCAAAGAGACAATAACCAGACTATTGTAGCCTCACTCACGGTAGAATAAATGACTTAAGGGTACAATTTTGTAATCATCTTCTCCAGAATAAACAATAGTTACAGTGTTATCCCTCCCATATGCTATAATCTCTGCAGCCTTTGGAACATCATCTGGCTTCCGTTTTACCCATACTTTAGCTCCTGATTTTATTCTATCAGTAGAACCAAATCCTTCAGTTCCTGTAACAGTTATTTTGGAAGGAGGGTCAGTTTTTACAAGTGGCATTGTTTTACAAGGAACGATAATCACTTGAACTATCCTATCATTCTTGTGAATCTGTATGGGCCCTTCACCTAAATTCTGGAATGTTACAACAATTTCTCCTTGATAATTAGAATCTATTACTCCAGCCAATACATGTATTCCTTGAGCTGCTAATCCTGATTTGGGTAAAATCTGTCCAAAGTGATTTTTAGGGATTCTTATGCATATCCCAGTGGATATTTTTCTTATTTCTTTTCTGTCCAACCAAAAGTCCTCTAAACAATGTAAATCATACCCCACTGAACTAGGTAGTCCTGGGTACGGTGCTGGGACATCTGGCCTCAAGGTCCAATACTCAATATTTGGGATCTTGTGTGTTTGTTGTTTTCTAATTTGCAGATTGGGGGTCATCATTCTGGCTAGAGGTGTACTTCCTCCCAATGGTCTATTATTCAAATTACGCAAAGCCATGAACAAATTATCCTTCCAATGTTGATATGAATTATTGGAACTTAACTTCCTCAATTGTCCTTTCATTCTTTCAATCAACCCAGATGCTTCTGGATAATATGGAATATGATATATCCATTCTATATTGTTTAGTATACAATACTTCTTCATTTCATTGCCTTTGAAATGTGACCCGTTGTCACTTTGAATCTGCATTGGGGTTCCATAATATAGACTTATGAGATCTAGAGTTTTACAAGTGTTTTTCTGGGTTGCATTCTTATAAGGACAAGCTACTAGTACACCTGAATAGGTATCAACACAAGTACATATAAATCTGCATTCTTTATCCAGTGGTAGTGGACCAATATAATCTATTTGCCAGATTTGGGCTGGGACTTTTCCTCTTGCTATCTCTCCAGTTACTACCCAAGGAACAGTTCGCTCCTTTTCCAATTGACATATATGACATTCTTCTGCTATCTGTTTTAACAGTGAATGAGAGATACTAATACCTCGATCTTGTGCCCACTGGTGTGTGGCCTGGACCCCCAAATGGCCTGCTGTTTGGTGGACCCATTTTGCTAACACTGGATCATCAGTTGTTGTCAAAGTAGGGACAATATGTTGAGTAGCAATCTTTGCCAGTCGATCAGCATGAGCATTGTACTCACGTTCTGGTGTGGTGGGGGCCACGTGAGCATCTACATGAAAAACTGACAAGTCAGTGACCAAAGACATGTTCCAGATATCTTCCCATAATTCTTTGCCCCAGACTTGTTTGCCATGAATTTCCCAATTTTCATTTTTCCACATGGGCATCCATGTAGCTAACCCATTAGCTACCGCCCATGAATCAGTGAAAATATGACACTGTCCTCCTTGTTCTATTTTGATGGCTTGATATACTGCCATAAGTTCAGCATATTGGCTACTTGCACCTATCCCAGTACTTTCCAAAGTCCTTCTAGTACATGGGTTATAGGCCACTGCTTTCCAATGTCTTTTTTGGCCCAAATATTTTGCTGTCCCATCAGTAAACCATGCATGTCTCTTTTGTTCCTCAGTTAATACATCATATCCCTCATTCCACTTTACAGTGGACTTTACCAACTGTTGCTTTGGCTCAGGGGGTGTGTCATTCCTCTCAATTTCTATGTTTGCTATAGATTCATGCAGAGCAGAGACTCCGCTTTTGCCTGTTTTCGCTCTATTTTGAATATACCACTTCCATTTGACTATACTAGCCTCTTGGGCATGTCCAATTCTGTGAGAAGCTGGGGTACTCATTACCCAGGTCATAATTGGGATTCCAGGTCTTAATATCACTTCATGGCCCACAGTCAGTTGTTCAGTCTCCACCAAAGCCCAATATGAAGCTAACAACTGCTTTTCAAAAGGTGTATACTGGACTCCAGATGAAGGGAGTTTCCTACACCAAAATCCCAAAGGTACATTTCGGCTTTGTTGTTTTTGCCATAAGCTCCAGTTTGCATAATCATCTTGTACAGTCACTTGCAATTCCACTGGACCATTTTGCATGGGCCACAAATCTAGGGCCAATTGTATGGAAGCCTTGGCTTCTTCAAAAGCTTTACTCTGCTCAAGTCCCCAATCGAATTCATATTTCTTCCGTGTGACTCTATATAAAGGTTTTAAAATCCGTCCCAAATGTGGAATGTGGTGCCTCCAGTATCCAAACAATCCTATGAACTTTTGGGCCTCCTTCTTATTGGTAGGGGTAGGAAAATCCTGAATCTTTTGTCGGGCTTGAGGAAGAATCTCCCTTAGCCCCTTGTTCCATTGTATACCCAAAAACTTCACATTCTGAGCTGGTCCTTGAACCTTTGCAGGGTTAATTTCCCACCCTTTACTTTTCATATGCTCAATTAGAAGGGTCAAACTCCTTTCCACTACTTTCGCATCTTTTCCCTGTATCATGATATCATCAATGTAGTGGGTAAGCTGTACACCAGGTAGCTTTAATTCATCCAACTGTTCAGCCACAATCCTGTGACAAATAGTGGGGCTATGTATGTACCCTTGTGGCAAGCGAGTAAAAGTATATTGTCTACCCTGCCAAGTGAAAGCGAAGTGGTCCCATTGTTTAGGGTCTATTGGGATGGTGAAGAAGGCATTTGCCAAGTCAATAACTGCATACCAAGTCCCATCATATTTCTGGATCCTTTCTATTAAGGTGATGCTATCTGGAACAGCAGCATACAAAGAAGGAGTCACCTTATTCAACTGTCTATAATCCACAGTCATTCTCCATGTCCCATCTGATTTTCTTACTGGCCAGACAGGATTATTCCACCTTGTGGTTGTAGGGACTAACATTCCTGCTTCAACATATTCCTTTATAGTAGTGGTAATTTCTTCTTGCCCACCTGGCACACGATACTGTTTTAAAGTAACTACTTCAGAAGGTTCAGGTAAAGTGATTGGGTCCATTTTTAGTTTTCCCACTAAAACTGTATTAATTCCTATCTTCCTCACAGCAAATTGGTATCTTCCTTCAGGTAAATTCAGAGTCATGCCTCTCAATACATCTATTCCAATGATGTATTCAGGAATGGGTACAACAACCACAGTATATTCTTTCTTAGGTAACTGCCCAATTTTCATTGTTATTTTAACTTGTCTGGCTGATATTTCAGCACCTCCTAGACCTGTGATGGTAATAGGAGTTCCATGTTTAAACTTATCAGGGTTTCCATAGATAAGTGTGGCCTCAGCCCCAGTATCAAGCAGTGCCCTAGTCACAGTAGTTGATCCATTCTTCCAATATATTGTTAAACCAATGTGGGGTCTGCAATCTCTTCTGCATATTTCTTTTATCTGGGCTGGGGCTTGGCCTATCTCCTATTCCCCCTGAAGGTGGGGCAAACTTGGATACAAAGATTCAGATTCAGAAATACCTGCAGGGGTGGTTCCTGCTTCCCTGTTCATTCTAATGCTAAGTACCTTTTCTTGGTACTTGGTACAGCTTATGCAGCTCTTCAGTTGGAATACCATCTATTCTTCTGAAGTCCACCCCAGCTCTTAATAGAGCAGTGAACAGTTCCCTTCTTGTGGGTCTATTTTGTCTCTGAATCCTCTGGCTGTTTACTCTTCTCTCTTGAGGCAATTTGTCTTTTTCCCATTCCCCTAAATTGCTTAATTGTGAAATCTTATCCAGCACCTCTGAAAGAGGGTGCCCTATTTCTCCAATTAACAGAGTCAGAATTAGGTGCTTATATGCAGGAGGAGCCGTCTTCACTATGATATTTCTATGAGGAACTCCTAGGGGGGTATCATAATATGCATTTGCATCTCCAATCAGGATAGCAGTTTTCATTACCTCCTCCTTTAGTTTTCTCATACAGTCTCTAAGTGAGTACCAGGGTCTGTCTCCCCTAGGCCACATAGATTCAGTTGGATATTGCTTTTTGCATCCTTCTGCAGCTAAAGCTAGAAGATTAGTTTTGTTATTTCCTCCTTGCATATGGCGATCCCTAAAAGCTTGGTGCACAAAAGGATTCTGACTGATACTTATGAATTTTAAGCAGTCCTCACTGTCCAGTGTTATTCCTCCGGCGCCTTCATCAGTGATTCTTACTATCCAAGACACTAAAGACTCCCCCATTCTTTGGGTAAATCTACTCAATATATCAGTGATCTCCTGTTGAGTGAAATCCTCAATTATCTCCCTGGACTCTGTTTTGCCTCGGTGGTTCTCCTGTCTTCTTCGTATGGGGAGAGCTTCTACATTAGAAGACTCCTCATCTAAACTTGCTCCATTCTCCTCACACACATTCTCCTGGAAGCTGTCAGGGCAACTCTGCCCAGCCTTTACCAAAGCTGCATGCACATTCCTTCTGCTACTTTTTTGCTTCCTTTTAGCTACATGGACAGTAGCTTGCTCCTGGACCACATGAGTCCCTCCAGTTTGCTCTTCTGAGTGCTGTGACACAGAAGAATCCTCAGGCAAACCATCTGGCTCCCTAGCCATCTGAGCTCTTTCCTTCAGCAGCTTATCCCTACTTTTACACATAAGGCGATAACTTGTTAGCAGCACCCAGCCTCTCCTGCACACTCCTGCCAGTTCTTTGCCTGGTTCTATGAGTATTGCTTTCAAACATCTTTCCAAATCTCCAGGTTCTCCCTCTTTTAGCCTTGGTTCCCAGTTTTCACAGGGCCCTGTGCTTTTAGCCCATTCTCTGGCTAGAGAGGAATAAGGCAAATCCTCCCATCCTGGAATAGCCATTTCTCCCTCTAAAGCCCCACTGCTTCCAAATAGAGGCCTGACATTTTGTGATCCCATCCTGGTCGCCAAATGTATCAGCAATGCCATATTCACAATGCCTATGGAGATTACAAATATGCTGATATAATTATCCATCACAAAATACATCATGCTTGCCATATGGGGAAATAAACTAGAAAATTTATTAAGATACCAAAAGACTGAGTCCCAAAACCAGAAAGTGAAAGCCATCAGAGTAGTTATGACATTGGCACAGGTAGATAAAGTAGAAAGCACCCACATTTTCGAGCCTTTGAAACAGAACAGGCTACCTCAGGCAAAAGTCCTCCTCTCCCCACTCACAGCAACCACCAAGCGTCCAGGGAGCGCGCTCCCAGCAGCTCCGGCCCCTGGCAGTCCTCAGCAGGAGTCCTTAGCAGAAATTCTGGCTAACTGAAAAAAAGGGCTTTGCGCTGCCGCTGCCTCTGCTGCTGCTGCCGCCGTCTCCACCACCGCCAGCCACCACAGGAACGCTAGCTTGGCTTCCGCTTCCTCTTGCTCCGCCCCTTCCTGCTACGTCAGCAAGTCCAATGGGGCGTGGAAGATCTTTAAATCCCATAACCCTTACACCCTACCCATGTCCTTAGGCATAACTTTTGCTCTTGCCTTCCTGCCTGGTTCAGATTCTTTTCCAATGATGCCAACTTACCTAGTCAGAGGCCATGCCTTGCCCTGTTTCCTGATGCTGATACCCCACAGTCTGACTATTCTTGTCCCTCTTGATTCAGGGTGTTTGCACACACCATCTCTTTGTACTGTTGGATTGTTCTGACTGTGACTGGTTGCCTGACTGTTACCTGTGTAGCCTGGCTCCTGGTTCTGGCACCTGGTATTCTATTGTTTCCAAATACCACCCACACACTGGTACTAGAAAGAAAGATCAGGAGCTCAAAATCAATAAACAAATTGGGCTGTGCTTCAGAGACTTTTGCCAATTATGAGCTTGCATTTTGTTTCCCCGATAGAGCGGTCTTGACAGTTGTGGTTCAATTGTGTCTGACTCTTTATGACCCTATTTCAGGTTTTCTTGTTAAAGATACTGTAGTGGTTTGCCATTTCCTTCCTCATTTTACAAATGAGGAAACTGAGGTAAACAGGGCTAAATGACTTGCCCAGGGTCACACAGGTAGAAAATGTCTGACGCTGGATTTGAACTAAGGAAGAAAAGTCTTCCTGATGCTAGACCTGGTGCTCTATCCACTGTACCACCTGGTACCATTTGCAATTAATTCCAAAGTACTTTTTATAGTGATTTTCTAATATAGCAAGCATGTAGGAGAGTGGGAAAAGCTGGCTGTTTTCTCTTCTTTAGTTAGATATTCTAACAATTTTTATCATTAACATTACTATAGCTTGCATCTGTATATCACTTTAAAGTCTGCAAAATGCTTTACATATATTATCTCAAGAAAACTGCTAGGTTGAACATCTACTATAGAAAAATTGGGGGGAATTTCCTTTTTATGTAATTGCCTAACTGCTTCTATCTCTGAAAACTTTGAGGTGCTGATAGAAATTAGTCTGTGTTGGTCATGCAAGTGAAACTAACACTGAGCTTCTAAAAGAGTACAGATGTATGAGAGTTTATTTCTTCCTTTATTTGAAAGCAAGCTGATATTGCGGCTTTGTTCAGAAAAGCAGCTTCTGCGGTTTGTCACATATTCTAATGTGACCTGATGAAAGGGAGTATTTCTTCCCATTTTGCAGATCCTAACTACTTCAGGTCTGCTCATCTTTATGACCATCATTCACATCCTCCCAAGAATTCATCACGAGACTCCATTGAATAAATAGATTCTCCTTGGATTCTCTTGCCATTGGTTCACTTGGCAGTTGGGTGGTATAGTGTCTAGAGTGTTAGGCTTGGAAGACCTGAGTTCAAATCTTCCCTCAGATGCTTATCAATGCTATGACCTTGGGCAATTTTTTTACCCTCTCAGCTTGTTTCTTTACCGAAAAAATAGGGATAATAATAGAACTTATCTCACAGGGTTGGGGTGAAGATCAAATGAGATTAAATATGTAAAAACCTTAAAATGTTATGTAATATGGTTGCTATCATTGTTAGTATTCCAGTCGGTTATCCATTCATTATTCCTCACTAACACATGACTAACCCATCTTTTTTTTCTGGTCATACAATTTCCTAATAATACATTTTCCGCCACTTCTTTTGTACAGTTTCTTATTTATAACATGTTGCATCCTGTTCATGCCCACTGAGCACCTTCCCATTTTACTTGGGGTGATCCTCAATTTCAATTAGTCAGCAACTGTAGCATTATTTGGTAACCGTATATCACTAGAAGAACAATAACTAGCATTAAAAAGATTAGTCTTCTTTTGACAAGGAAGCTTGGGTTAGGGAAAGAACCATGGCATTCTCTGAAGGCGATCCATCCACCATCATTGCCTGCTTGTAATGTTTAGCTTGAGTGTTTGTCCTTATGGACAAGCATTACAGATAATCCATTCAATCAAAGCATAATCTAGCCCAGGGTGGGGAACCTGCATCATCAAGGCCACATGTGGCCCTCTAGGTCCTCAAGTGAGGCCCTTTGACTGAGTCCAAACTTCATAGAACAAATCCCCTTAACAAAAATATTTGTTCTGTAAAACTTGGATTTGATCAAAAGGCCTCACCCAAGGACCTAGAAGGCCACATGTAGCCTCAAGGTCACAAGCTTTCCACCCTTGGGCTAGACTCCAGACAACAAACATCTCCAGTGCTTAGTACAACTCCTGGCACATAGTAGGTACTTGATAAATGTTTATTGAATTTAATTCTTCATTTTCCTACGTGGACAGTTCAGTCAAAACTGTTTTGATTGATTATAGCCCTCATTTAAGCACTACGGTCAGCATCTTGGGGCTTGATGCAAGCCACACAACATTGTTTCCCAAGATGAGCATGTGGAGGACCTTAGCAGCTTCAAGGAATCCCTCTTCTGCTTGGAATCTGTATGGTACTTGCTCTGTGACAGTGGTGACCTCTTTCAGCAGCATAGGTCTCCCGGTTTTATGCCTCACTTGATACTAATATCATTTTGATATTCATATTAAAAGAGGTAATTTTTGAGGGGAAGCATCTCCTTTGGGGATCCCTGTGCTCCTGCCCTGGGGATCCAGCTTGGGCTTTAACAAAAACCATAGACCTAGACTTGTTTCAAAGGCAGGTTGTTACTGAGAGGCAGTGGAGTGGAGAGGATCTGTGCCCTCCCAGAAAGCATCTCTGGCCCTATTGAGTCCAGTCTACTCGCTCACAAGAATTCCCTCTCCAAATGTAGATCCAACAAGTGATCATCACTGGATGTTCTGCTTGAAGACCTCGTCTGGTAGCTACCCACAACCACTTTCCACTTTGGGAGAGTTCTCACTGTTAAGTGGTTTTCCCTTACGTCAAGCCCAAATCTATTTCTGTGACTTCTCCTTGTTTCTAATTTGGCTTTCTAGGGTCCAGCAGAATAACTCAAAGCCCTATTTCCCATGAAAACCTTTTAAATGCTTTAAGATGGTTACCAAGATTTGTGCAAACTCCTAGGAATACCAGTCTCTACAGCCTCTACTCCCAAATACACAAAGAGCAACCACGCTCCCACCCCTCCCATACTGGTGAGAGGGGCAGCAGTGGAAGTCCGGAGTTAAAAAGAGGTGATCTATCTTCCAAAGTGGAGATTTAAGGGGCATTGCAGGGGGTGGGAGTGGGGGAAGGCTCTGATAGTCCTTCCAAGGCTGCATAGTGTGAAGTGTGGATATATATGTGTGGTCCTCACAGACATTCACATTTATGTGCCTACTTTTTCTTGTCATGGTTTTGTTGCCAGGGTACAAATAGCTTGGCCTTGGTCATAAAACAGATGTGCTAGAGCCCCAGTGGCTGAAAGATTTCTGTGATCCCTAACTGCATTAGGATGCTGGCAGGAGGAGGGGGACACTCAGCTGTGGTCACAGATTTACTGCAGGATCTGCCCTCTTTGAACTCTAAATGCAATCAGAAAATGGCATCATTTCAACTGTTATGTTTTTCTATGAAAGGAAAATTTTTTAACTGATGAAATATAAATTTCCAAATCACTTAGATATATACTTAAAAGAATGATGAGGCTATTTGGAGCAAGTCTTAGAAAAATATGAGTATTTGGTACTGGCTGACTTTGAATAAATTTCACCTCATTACCTCAGGAGTTTCAACTGTGAGGAAAGTTCCCTAGGTCCCCAGTTCAGTACGGCCTGATTATTATAATGCTGGTCAGTCTTGTTGATGGTGCTTTTACCCTCAAGTCACTCTGGCAGGACATAGGTTGAACCCTGGGAAACCCACTGTCCTTGACTCAGGTCAGACTACACCTTATGAGCCTACTGCATTTATCTTTATCTCAAGATGATTTCAGCATAGCAAGTCGACTCAGATAAGTTTTAAAACTGAAAGTGAATGTTGAAATGTTCTGAATTGTGCCAAGTAGCATGTTTCAGGACTGATTTTTACAGGTTTTATAACAGGGAGGGAGCTTAGAGGTTATCTAGTGCAGACATTCTTAACCTTTTTTTTGTGCCCCCGACATCTTTGACAGCCTGCTGAAAAACGAAGTGATTTGCCCAACTTCGCAGAGGTAGTAAATTACAGAGAAGAGATTCAAATTCAGGTCTTCTGACTGCAAAGCCAGCACTCTCTCCATTGGTAACCATGTTGTTTTGGAAATCTTGCTAAAGCTACTGGAGTTAGGTTCTGATTAGTGTCAATAATGAATTCCCTGAAGTTGTCAGTCGCCTGTATTTGAACTCACATTATTTGAAGCTATAATTATGTAACATAGAGTATACTGGTTCCAGCCCAATGGAAATATACCATACAAATTTGAATAATATTCCCACTTCCCAGGATTTCATTGTTCAAACTAATTGAGACCTAACAGTAACATGAAAATATTGCATAAACTATGCAAAACTCTCTAGTATTGAGTCTCTCTTGCTAAGGATCCTCATGAACTCTCATATAAATCATGAGAATTTTCAATCATAATTTACCTATCTGAATTACTCGTCCTCACCCTTTTAGAAAACTGTGAACTTCTGAAATTGAATTAAGTCTAGACATTTAATTGCTCACCATTCTAATAGACTGGCAAGAAATAGCATTGAAACAGTAAAACATTTAATCAGACCAGAAATAACAGAAATAATACTCATTCCTGAATGGGTATAATTTCACTTCCTTTACTCCCACAATAGGGGAATTTGTGAAATTAGATTTTCCAAAAGACTCTGGGTTCACATAGGGTAAGGTCTCTTGCTGCTGCCACTACAATGAGGGGGTTGAAGCCTTTACTTTGGAAAGCTATGGTGTTGATGGTTGAAAATGTGTCCTGCACATATCTATTGTCCATTGCTCATCATTCATTTGGCTGCTACTGGATTCCAGGCATCTCCTGGCTCCTGGCTTCTTCTTCTGGTCACATACTCCTAATGAATGTCACCATGCCCCCTTCATCCCATAGCTGTCCTTCCTCAGTTTCTTCTATGCAACTAACTTGCACAATGGTTGACTTCTCCTCTCATCTGGTCAATGAATGTTCATACTCTGGGCTCAAGTGTCCTGGGAAAAGTAGTCTTTTCCCTGCCTTGGTCATATATGTTTTAGCTTCATAGAAAAAAAAGTACTGACTTGAGAGTCAGAAGACCAGGGTCTGAGCTTGAGCTCAGCCTCTAGTTAACTGCATGACTTTTCCAAGTTCCCACAGTTAAATCATTTTAAACCTGAATTCTTCCTCCTGAAAAATGGGGTTAATAATACCCAACAATGTCCTTCTGAGGATCAAGAGATTGATTTCTTATTATCTTGCTTGATTACATGTTACTTAAGGGCAAAGATCATAATTTACATATTTTTCTAAGTCTCTCAGAGTCTAGCAAAGTCTATTACACATTACTAGATGCTCATTAAATGATAGGTGAATTAATAAATTAATAATGGGGATAAAAACATGTTAAAATTATGAAGTACTATCTTAATTTAAGCTATGCCTATGTTGGGGCAGCCTGAAATGGATATGCTACATGCTATAAAAGGGGCAGATTTTATTGCATCAGAGGTTCCCAGTCAACATATGCTTTTTTTTTTTTGCTTTTTGGAAGGCAATTGGGGTAAAGTGACTTGCCCAAGGTCACACAGTTAGTAAGTGTGTCAAGCGTCTGAGGCCAGATTTGAACTCACGTCCTCTTGATTCTAGGGCCGGTGCTCTATTCACTGCACCACCTAGCCACCCCCAACATATACTTATTAATAGTAAGAATGCTTCCTTAAAAGGGAATACTGTGTACTGTACACATAGTAGGTGTTTAACATCAAGGTATGATGACCATTCTTCTACAATAATCTTAGGAATACTTGGTCATTGTGGCAGGGTCGAGTCATGGTTATGTATTATGGTTCAGAGTAAAGACTACTGGTTCCTAGTCAATTGCTCTTTCCTCA
Source organism: Petaurus breviceps papuanus (assembly GCF_028583685.1). NCBI lineage: Eukaryota > Metazoa > Chordata > Mammalia > Diprotodontia > Petauridae > Petaurus > Petaurus breviceps. Next base: position 105,441,279 of record NW_027186296.1, read on the forward strand.
TACCTGTATTGTATATCATGAAAGACACAAAGTCCTTCTCTTCACTTCGCTCTCACCTCTTCTCTCTCAGGACTCTTCCCCCTTCTGGTCACCTCCTGCTGTATACTATACTCCCATTCCCCCACTTTCCACCACTCTTATATGTGTTCTCTTCCCCCATTGGAATGTAAACTCATTGAAGGTAGTGACTGTTTTGTTTGTTTGTATTTGCATTCTCAGGGCAATTAGGTGGCTCCATAGTGTGCAGAGTGCCAAGTCTGGAGTCAGGAAGACTCACTTTCATCTGTTCAAATCCAGCCTCAGACACTTAGCTGGGCAATCACTTAACTCTGTTTGCCTCAGTTCCTCATTCATAAAATGAACTGGAAAAGGAAATAGCAAATCACTCAAGTATCTCTGCCAAGAAAACCTCAAATGGGGTCAGAGAGAGTTGGACATAACTGAAAAATGATTTAATAGCAACCTAATTTGTGTCCTCATTTCTTCTGTCCTTACACACATACACACACAACATAAGTGCTTCCTATATATATATATATGCAATATATGATATATAAGTGCATATAATTAGTGTTTCATAATGTTATATCTTTCTATCTATCTACCTATCTATTGCTATGGTTGAAATATCTCTTTTGTGAATTCATGTGATAGGTAACTGCTATCAAAACTGATCTACCATGACAGAAATTATAAAGCTAAAATGCAGGTTTTATTTTGCTTAAGCATGGGGTTCAGATTTCAGACCAAAAAGTTTTTAAAAAGTAAACCTGAATAAAGACTGGAATTCTAACAAGGTCTCTTATAAGCAGAATTTAGGTCAGAGTGACAAAGAAATCATTTTACATATTGCAATTTGTACATTCTTCTTATTGGCACAACTAAGTGGTACAGTGCATTGAGTGCCAGGAATGGCATCAGGAAGACTCACCTTCTTGAGCTCAAATCTGGCCTCAGACACTTACTAGCTGTGTGACCCTGGGCAAGTCACTTAACCCTGTTTGCCTCAGTTTCCTCATCTGTAAAAATGAGATGGAGAAGAAAAAGTCAGTATCTCTGCCAAGAAAACCCCAAAAGGGCTCACAAAGAGTCAGGCACAACTGAAACATCTGAACAACAACACATTCCTCTTAGGTCATAAAATTTAAATAAAAGACAGATTCACAATCCCATACTTCCTTCAATGTCATAAAAGTTGAACAAATTTAGTTAAGCTGAGTGATAATCTCATACATCCCCTACGGAAACAAATCTATTTAGACAAACTCTATATGTAAACTAGGTCAGGTTATAGAATAAACTACATTTAGAGGGTTCATAAGAGTCTAATTGAGGGGGCAGGTATGCATGTCACCAAGATAACCAAGAAATTTGACATCAGGGAAATCCTTACACTGTTAGCTAGGGTAGCTAATGAATAACAAAATTACTTCAGGGAGCTCAAACTACCCTTTGACTTTTGTCAAAGAAATGTCAAACAGTTTTCTCTTCAAACCATTCTAGGAGTCAGGTTTTGGTCAGCTGAGGTTAATATGAACAGAAGACAGACTTTTAATTAACCAAAAGTTTCAGGAAGAATGGCCCTAAGCCCCAAATAACAAAAAGCAAAATTTAAAATCCCATAATTTTATCTATCTATCTATCTATCTATCTATCTATCTATCTATCTATCTATCTATCTATCTATCTATCTATCTAACTATCTGTCCGTCTGTCTGTCTATCTGTCTACCTACCTACCTGTCTGTATCTGTCTGTCTGTCTGTCCGTCCATCCGTCTGTCTGTCCATCTGTCTTCCTTTCTATCTATACGTCTGTCTATCCATCACTGTCTTCAGGATGTAAAAACATACAGGACAGAAATATTGGTTAAAATAACTAGCCATCTTCACTTGACTTGTCCCTACCAGGACACGTTCTGATCTAGCTAAAATTGGCCAACCAGCTACTGAGTACTCGGTATCTACTGAGTACCTCCTTCCTGTCTGGCACAGTGTTATGTGCTGTGAGGGATATAAAGAAGTATAAGCCATTAATCCTGATCTCAAGAAGCTTATGATCTGTTGGGGAAAGCTGAAGATATAAGACAAGTACATACAGAAGAATGGAGGGCCATTAAGTGGTACTGACTCTAAGTACCATAGCTAAACATCATGGTGAGATGGAAACAACACTAGATTTGGATCTAGAGGTCCCAGGATTGCTCATACAACCTCTTTGTACCTCAGTTTCCTCATACAGAAAGAAGTTTGTTTTCAGATTGGAAGCAAATATCAAAATGCTTGCCATCATGTCACCAGCATTGTTCACGCTGTTTCTGGGCCAGTTTTCATAAGTATTTAGAGCTGGAAAGGAATTGAAACATTAAGTGGTCCAACTTCCTCTTGGAAAAGTCCCTCCAGCATTAAATCTAATGAAAAATTTATCGAGCACCTGCTACTCTCAAGGCTATGCTAGGTTCTGTGAAAATAGAAGGAAAAGGCACTTTTATCTCTAGGCCATAGATGTCAAACACAGGTCACAACACTCTTTGGTGGGTCCAATCCACATTAAGATGTAATTAAGAAATATTTAACAAAATAAATAAAAATACAATAAAAACAGATAATATTCCATTTTGAATATTTTAATGTCAATATGCAGCCCCCAAGGATCCTTATAAATGGATTAGTGGCCCTCATTTCTATTTGAGTTTGACATCACTACCCTAGACCACATATGTTTATAATTTAATTAAGATCAGACCTAAGATACACAACAATGATATGTGCCAATGAGTGGTATGAATAAGTAATTTAACTGTTTAGTGGGAGGGATCACTGTGGGAGGGATGATCAGGATAGTGTTCTTGAAGGAGGAAGTAGGATGGATAAGATTTAGATAAGGGAATGGGTAAAAAGACTTTACAGGGAGAAGAATCAGCTACTTCCCTACTATCACTTCCTACTGGTAAGAAGCAGCTATAGGCATGGTAGATAGAATGTTGGAGTTGGAGTCAGGAAGAATTGAGTTCAAATTCAGCCTCAGACACTAGCTAAGTGACCTTAGGCAAGCCACTTAACCTCTAAGTCTGCTGCCTCTTTAAAGTCTAGAAATGGTTTTAGTCTCTTGAAGCCCAAAGAACTTTGGCAGTTTGTACCAAGATGGTACCAGGGCTTTGAGTCTGGCCCTAGAGATGTCCAATGTGCTTCTTTTCCAAGAACTGTTGCGGCCAAGTTCAGAGAGGTTCATCAGCACTTTGGCCAAGGGTGAGGAATTTTTCAGCCCACTGCAACTCACATAGACAGTCCACTTAGGCTGCATGGGGACTGGAGGAATTTGAACAGACTTTAAAGTGATTTCCTGCTGGTGCCTTTCAATACATGAAATAGCAAAGTGTGAACAGACAACTTGTGTAAATGGAACTCTTCCAATCCCTTCTCCATCTTCTCTGGCAGAAAAAAATACCCTACCACAAGGTCACATGTGGCCCTCTAGGTCCTTGGATGCGGTGTTTTGACTAAGTCCAAGTTTTGCAAAACGAATCTTTTTATTAAGGGGATTTGTTCTGTGAAGTTTGGATTCAATCAAAGTGCTGCACTTGAGGACCTAGAGGGCCACATGTGGCCTTAAGGCCACAGGTTTCCAAACTTCCACCCTAGACTCATACAAGCTCTCTCAAGTTTGAGTGAGAATCAGTAAAAGGAAACTCGTAATTCTTATCATTAGATGTTTTGTAGGGATCTTTTTTTTAATATCTGCCCCATTAGGAAGCCTCCTTAGACACATTTCACAAGTAGCCCATGGTTAATCAAAGTTTTCATCATATTTCTGATACTGTTTTTTTTATACCCAACTTTCCCTTTGTATGGGTGTCTACCTCCCACTGTACCATGTTTGACCTTAAATGTCTACTTGCCCCTAGTGGTTTTCCATTTAGGAATTGACCTTGTGGGTCCCCGAGTCTTAGTTTGGGGGTAATGATTTTGTCTCCTCCCCAGATGTATCTTTCCATTTGATGGCGTCCTGTCTGGGCACCCTCCCTGTGAAAAGGTAGCCAAGCAAAGGCACACACTGTTGCATGGCAACCTGTCTCCTTCCTGGACAGTGTTCCAGAGGTTCATGTGCCCCCATTGATTCCTGGTTACCTGATTGCTGGCTGCCATCCCAGTTCTTCTGAGTCATCCCATCTGCACTGGCTGCTCTGCTCAATATGCGATGACCTGGCATGTTTCTTGGCGCTGGCTCCAGACAGTTCCCCCACTTTGACGCTTGGCTCCCTTCACATCCCTCATCTGGCTAATTCCTCAGAGCAGGTAATGACCCTGACCTATCTCTTAGAATAGCTTTATAGCTCACATTTATATAGTGCTTTGCAGCTAACAAAACCCTTTCACATACCTAAAACGATTTGAATAAAAATAGTTCTTTTAACAACATTGGAAATAAGAAGGTGCTGCCACTACTACTAATTGATGTTTATGTGAGCTTTCAGGCTTATAAGCAACAACTAATTTGATCCCTTGGTGAAGTGGGTGCTGTGAATACTCTTCTCCTGGCTCTGAACTGGTCCCCATCTCAGCATCAGCTTCTAAGCATGGGAGACAAGAAAGGGGATTCTCAGGGCTTAGCTGCTAGCAAGCAAGGCAATAGTCAGCCTTCTCGGAAGGGGACACCAAGTTGTCTTGAGTCTTAGAACACCAAAGTTACTTGGGAGAGAGAGTGGTTTCAGGGACTAAGCAATGAAAAACTGAGTGCCTGGGCCATGTTCTGGGAACCCTTCCAGGGTACCTTGTCCCTCACTGAGTTAGGATGGATGACTGGAAGGATAATGGTACACTTTTTTTTGGTCTGTGCCTAAATTTAATATTTTAATTTTTCTCAATTACATGGAACTCAAAATGGAAATAAAGCATTGATTCAGCCCACACTCCAGAAACAAATTACTACCTTATTCCTCCTTAGAACTAGGAGAGCTCCTAGACGCCCAGATGTTCAAGGCAACGAGAAGTTATACAAACCCTAGCCACATTCATCACAAGATTCTAGAGGGTGGGGACTCCTATCAAGTGGAAATTTTCCAAGGTATGGAGGACAGACTCCTTGGCCTAACTCTCCACATACTCTTAACGTTGTCTACCTTAACCCTATCTCTCCTTGTCCATATCTTCTACTTTTCCATTTAATTATGTATGCTCCATGACACCCTCCATTCTATTGTCAACAAACACCCTTTCTTTTAGACCTCTTCATTTCAATCACTTTCTGTCTTTGGCTAATGGAAACTTGACTCTCCCCAGAATACACAGCAATACTAACCACCCTCTGCAGGACCGAGTGACCTTTTCCTCATTCTCTCCAGCACTCTGGGCCTGGAGGAGAAATAAGAATAGGTACTCCAAATTCCTTACACTGCTCCTTGCACACCCTCCATCTGCTGCCATCACTCAACATCCTTTTCTCCTTGAGGGTCACCCCAGCTATCTATATCACCCTATCCATCTTTGTCCCTGTCATCTACCAATATCCAGATGATTCTCCCTCCTCTGTCAATGGATTCAGTACTCAATTCAGGTGACCTTGCACAGCCCTCCCTCACTCAAATCAAAGTTAAGTGCAAGTCAGGTCATCTCGCTCATGTCGTGGTCCTCTTTGAGAATGAAAGACAAACACAACCACAACCACAACAACAACAACCAACCTTTCCTTTCCAACCTTCTTGTCTCACTCTCACTTTTCAATCTCTTGAAATCTGACTAACTTCGTCACTCAACTGAAACAGCTCTTTCCAGTTACCTTAATTGTTAGATCCCATGGCTTTTTCTAAGTCCTTGTCCTTCTTGACTTCTCTTCAAGCACCTGATGCTCTTGATCAACTCAGCATCCCTGGGTTTTCCTAACACTTCTTTCTCCTGGTTCTGCCCCTACTTATCCAGCAACTCTTTCTTAGTTCCTTTGCTGAATAATCATGCTTGTTTGACCCACCTTGGTATGAGTGTACCACAAGATTCTGTCCTGGACCTTCTTTCCTCTTTCTGAACTCCCTTTCAGTAGTTACACTGGCTTCAATGTATTTAGTAATCATTTGTATATGGTTTTATATCCTCATTGCCTGTTGGACATGTCTAACTAGATATATCAGAAAAAAAATTTGTCTTTCTCTCCCAACCTCTCCACTCTTTCTAAACCCCTTAATTCTGTTGAGAGTACCTTTATTCTATGTCAAATTACTTGTCTTCTCAATAATGGGGGAGGAAGGGAGGGAGACAAATTGGAATTCAAAATTTGAAAAGAAAATGTTAAAATTGTTTTTACATGTAATTGAGAAAAATAAAATATTAAATTTAGGCACAGACAAAAAAATAGGTGTACCATTATCCTTCCAGTCATCCAGGTTTGAAATTTCGGAGTCATAACTAACTTTTCATTCTCTCTGGCCCTGCATTAGACTTCAAACTATTTCAGAGTAAAAACCGTTTCATTTTTTACGTTTATATCCCCAGTGTATAGAGCAAAGAACATGTACTTGGTACAAATATTTATTGATTGATTGAGCCAATCAGTTGCTAAGCCTTATATATTCTACTGCCACAATATATCTCACATCTGTCCCCTTCTCTCCACTCACATGGTCACACCTGTCCCCCCAGTTCAGACCTCCTAACTGATCTCCTAGTCTTGTTTTTCCCTCTCTATCCTGTCTTCCATATTAATATTCCTAAAGCAGAAGTGTGACCATGTCAGTCCTCTACTGAGGCAGCTCCAGTGGTTCCCTCTTGGCCTTAGGGTAAAACACAAACACCCCTATTTATCTGTTAAGGTCCTTCAACATCTGGCCCCCAACTTTGAGGATTTGGGGACATTCTTCTCCTTTCTGCCCTCTGTGTTCCAATCTGCTTGCTGTTCTGTCCAAATGGCCTTCAATCTCCCGCCTCCATACCTTTTCACATGTGATCTTGTATGTCAGGAAGGGTGATCTCTCCTGACCTTCCCCTCATAGAATCCAAATATTCTTTCAAATCACAACTTAGGTGCAGTATTTGACACAAGACCTTTCATGATCCCTTCCCTGCCCAGGGGTTAACACCATCCCTCTGTTGAAATTACCTTGTTTACACTTTATCTTTTTCTATCTTTGTAAACTTTTTATCACCATACTAAAAGGGAAGCTCATTAAGGTCATCTCCATCTCATTTCTGTCTCTGTGTCTCCAATGCCTAACATAGTATCTGACCCATAGCAGGAACTTAATATCTTGTTGATCAATTAGTAAATGTTTGTTGAATTTAATGACTATATTTGTATGTGAGAAATACATTCACAGCTAGAGGACAGACTGGAGAGAGAAAGACCTATTATTGTTCAGTCATTTCAGCTTCATGACTCCATTTGAGGTTTTCTTGGCAAAGATACTAGAGTAGCTTACAATTTCCTTCTCTAGTTCATTTTACAGATGAGGAAGCAAGGCAAATAGGGTCAAGTGACTTGCCCAGGGTCCCACAGTTAGCAAATATCTGAGGCTGGATTTGAACTCAAGTCTTCTTGACTGTAAGCCCAGCACTCTTTCCATTTTTCCACCTAGCTGCCCTAAAGAGACTGTTACCATAATAATTCAGGCCACTGGTAATCATGGCCTTTCCTAGAGCGGTAGCAATAGGAAAAGAGAGGATAGGACATATTTGAGAGATGTGTTGGGGTGGAAATAATAAGACTAGGAAACTGTCAGTGTATGAGGAGAAAGTGGGAAATAGTGGAACTACAGGCAGGAATAATGAAGTTAGAGGAAAAAGAACTATAGAAAAAAAACCAATCAACTTGGTTTTGAACTTGTTGAATTTGAAGTGTGGGTGAATCAACCAGGTGGGAATGTCCTATAGGCAATGATAGACATATGTCTGGCACTTAGAAGAGAGATCAAGCCTAGGGGTAGACTTGTAGTCACTTACTTGGAAATGGTAGTAAATGAGACTGTCAAGTGAGAGAGGGGAATGAAAAGGTCTTGGAACAGATGCTTGGGAAATGACCATGTAAATGGCAGAAAGAAGAGGAGGAGGAGTCAATGAATCCAACAATTCGATAACTATTTACTTAACACTTAGGATAGTCAAGCTGCTGTGCCAGGCACAGGGAAACACAAAGACAGAGAAGACATAGCTTGCCTTCAGGGAATTTACATTTTTCAGGCAAAGGATGCAGAGTAGAGAGAAGTAGGATGCACCACTGTTGTTGTTGAGTTTTAGGTGTGTCTGACTCTTCATGACCCCATTTGGGGTTTTCTTGGCAAAGATACTGGAGTGGTTTGCCATTTCCTTATCCAGCTCATTTTTCAGATGAGGAAACTGAGGCAAACAAAGTTAAGTGACTTGCCCAAGGTCACATAGCTTGTAAGTATCTGGGGCAGGATTTGAATTCACAAAGAGAATCTTCCTGACTCCAAGTCAAATGCTTTGTCTACTGTGCAGCCTAGCTGCCACAGGATAGGAAGTAGTATATACCATACACAACGATAAATACAAGGTAATTTAAGGAGGGAGAGAGTGCTAAAAACAATACCAGAAGGCTTCCCAGAGGATGTGGCACATAAGCTAAACCTTAAATGAAGATAAGGTTTCTGAAAGATAAGGGAGAATGTTGAGGGGAGGGAGAGGGGTTACATTCCAGGCATAGGTGACAGCTTATGTGAATGCACAGAAACAGGCCATGGAATGTTGAATTCGTACACTTTGTAGTACAGCCTGACTTCTGAACAATTAGAGCTTCTAAGAAATTCCACTTAACAGTTCTAGCTGTCCACTCATAAGTAGAAAGTTCTTCCTTTGAATATAGAAGGCTAGAGGGGCGGGAGTGATGAAGGAGTGACTGCGATAAATGTTTAACACCTGGCTCCTACCCCCTCCCCAGCAAAAATATGTACTGCAGGACACAGTTTTGGATTTATTTTGCATTATTAGTATTTTTCCATCACTTTCATAAGCCTAGACAATCAACAAAACAATCACTCAAGTCCTGATTTGTAGTATTTCCAATTTCCAAGATGTAAATGCCCACACTAAAAGTTTAAGCCCCCTTTCTGAGCTGGCTCCAGTGTGCCCCTGGGCCTGCTGCTTATGGGATGTCTTCACTCATGAGCTGAGTGACCCTTTGTTGAGGATCACACAGCTCCTTGTGAGTAAAGTTGGACTGGATGGTATCTAAAGTCCCTTCCAACCCTAAAATTCTGTAATTTCTGGGTGCATGAAGGGAACACAGAGAGATTGTGAGCAAACTTAAATTTGGGGCTAGAAGAGTATATTTTGTCCCAAAGGCAAAGGGTAACTCATTAGAAATTTTTGAGCAAGAGAATGACATGGTCAGATCTTTGCCTTTGAAAGATTATTTTGACAACTGTGGGGAAGATGGATTAGAGAGGGGGAAGACTTGAGACAGGGAAAGAGATTAGAAATCGATTGTAGTGATTCAGATATGAGCTGATGAGAGCCTGAAATAGGGCGAGGGCCTTGTGAGTGCAAAGAAGGGGATAGATAGGAGAAATGTGAAGATCAAACCAAGAGGACTTGCCAATTAAACATGGGTAGAGGGAGAATAGCAACGGAGAGGGAAGTATCAGTGATGACTTGGGACAATGAATCTGGTCCTTTGGAGCATGGTCCCTTGGGGAAAAAATAAGGAAATTTGAAGGACAGGAGTGGGTTAAGGTGGGGAAATAAAGAACCAAGTCTTGGATATGTTGAATCCATGATGCCAACTTGATATAAAAGTGATAATCCACTAGCATTTGGAGGTTGTAGGAATGCAGTTCACAAGGGAGGTAAGGGATTTCTAGACTTGTGAGTCATAATAATAACTTTTATGTAATACTTACTATGTGCCACACACTGTGCTAAGTGCTTTACAATGATCTCATTTGACCCTGGGAGGTAGGTGCTATTATTATCCCCATTTTAGGAAACTGAGGCAATCAGAGGTTAAGTGATTTGCCTACAATCACACAGCTGGTAAATATCTGAGGACAGATTTGAACTCAGGTCCTCCTGACTCTAAGCCCATCACTCTATACACTATGCCGTCTAAGAGATGATACCTGAAAACACAGAAGCTGATGCCATTATCAAAAGAGTAAGAGAGGAGAGAAGAGAGATCAGGACTGAGCCTTACAGGGAAGGAAATGAATAATGGTCCAACAAAAGAAACTTAGACAGAATTGTCAGAAAGGTAAAGAGAACCAGGAAAGAACAGCAACGTGGAAACCAAGGGAAAAGAGAATATAATAAAAATAGCTAGCTATTAATAGAAAATAATCAATAGCTTGATAAGGGATTTTAAGGTGGCAAAGTGCTTTATTATCTCATTTGCTTCTATTAACAACTCTTTGAGATAGGTGCTGTTATTATACTCATTTTACAGATGAGGATATTGAGACTAAGAGAACTTAAATGATGTGCCAAGGCTCACACAGCTAATAAAGGTCTGAGACAGGATTTAGACTAAGGTCTTCTTGAGTCCATGTCTAGTAGCCCCTCTGTTATGCCACCTAGCCTAGCTGCCTCTTGAGGGACTGGTCAATAGTGTTAAAAATAATAATCATAAATTATAGCAAGTTCAGAGAAAAGGAGGATAGAAAAGAGACCTAGCAGTTAAGAGATCAACATCAACTTTTCAGAATATGGTTTCAGTAGAACAGTGGGATTGGAAACCAGTTACAAAGATTTGAAAAGTAAGGGAGTAGGTGGTGAATAAGTCAAGTTGGCAAACATGGGCAACTCTTTCCTAGACCAGGGTATCCAGTAGAAGGGAATGGTCTTGTGTCAAAAGCTGCAGAAAGGTCAAGGTAGTAAAGAATTTAAAGGATGTGAACATGAGGTCACTGGTGACCTTCAAAAGAGTAGTTTCAAGAGAGTAATGGGGGAAGAAATCTGATTGTAAAGAGGCAGTGGGTAGTAAGGAAGTGGTGATACTGAGTATGGACAATTCTTTCTTGTTTAATGGTAAAGGGGAGGAGAGTGATGAGATAGTAATTGGATGGGATAGAAAGGTCAAGGAAAGGGTTGCTTTTATTATTACTATGCTATGATTTAAGGATTTTGGAGATCTGCAAAGGGAGAGGGGGCAGGGGAGAAGGGAAGGTTGAAGATGCGGGAGAGTAAGAATGATTGCTGGAGTGAGGTCCTGAAGGCTGAAAGAGAGAATGGGATCAAGGCCAACAGGTCAAGGAATTAGGCTTACTGAGGAAAAGGGATACTCTCTTTCTATGGCCAGAAGGAAAGAGCAAAGAAAATGTAATGCTTCTATGAAGTTTTGCTGACTTTAGGAAGGTGGGCTGGGGAAATTTACATCATATGGCCTCAAATTTCTAGGGAGAGAATAACTTTGCATATGCGTAAATAATGATGATAATGATGATAGTTAACATTTACATAGTACTTACTATGTGTCAGAAACTGCATTCAGCACTTTACAATGATTGTTTCATTTGATCCTCTTAACAACCCTGTGAGGGGTGGGGGGGGGGGTGTATGTACATGTGTGTTCGCTGAGCAAAAGTGATGGAGATAGATGTAGGGGTGATGAGGAGAGGAGAGGAGATCTGGATAGACACCATGAAGAATGAGATAGAGAGTCAATAAAGATTAGGAAGAAAGGAGTTTGGTTTGATGACCTCTCCCCCAAACAAATCTTTCTCTAAGTCCTTCCCATGGGGGAGACA
>NW_027186296.1:105452970-105529189 GCF_028583685.1 Petaurus breviceps papuanus
CATCAGTCTGAAGAAAATCTGAGTGTTTTAATAGAAGCAAGCCCACCATGAGCCAACAGTGCAATCTGGTGGAAAGAAAACTGATTCCAACGTGGGTTGTATTAACAGAGGTAGTGTGTTTAGAACATGGAAGGAGGTGGGCTTATTCTCTTCCCTGGTCAGACTCCATCTAGGGCATTTTGTTCAGATCTAGACACCACATTTTGGGAAGGAAATTGACAAGCTGGAGAATGGCCAAAGGAGAACAACAAAGAAAGTAAAAGGCCTTTGACATAAGACTAGACATTTTTATCCTGAAGAAGAGAGAGTATGGGGCTTGGGGCCCAAGGGGAAAGTAGAGAAGGGGAGTCACAATATCTGTCTTCAAGGATTTGAAAAGCTGTAATGTGGAAAAGGGATTACACTTGTTTTGCTTGGCCCTAGAAGAAGGAATGAGAAAAAAAGTAATTGGAGTTTTTTTAATCTTCTGAAATTTTTATAGTATTATTTTTTCCAATTACTTGTAACAACAATTTTCAACATTCTTTTTTTTAAATCTTGTGTTCCAAATTCTATTTCTCTCTCCTTTCCCTCTCCCTCCTTCAGAAGGCAAGCAATTTGATATAGATTATAGTGTTCAGTCATCCAAAACATGTTTCCATATTAACCATATTACAAAAGAAAACACAGACCAAAAAAAAACCCACCAAGAAAAATAAAGTTTTTAAAAAGTATGCCTTGATCCATATCCATACTCCATCAGTTCTTTCTCTGGAAGTGTATAGCATTTTTCATCATAAGTCCTTCAGAATTGTCTTGGATCATTGCATTGCTGAGAATAGCTAAGTCTTTCAGAGTTGATCATCATACAATATTGCTGTTACTGTGTATAGTGGTCTCCTGGTTCTGCTTACTTCACTTTGCATCAGTTCACATAAGTCTTTCAAGGTTTTTCTGAAGCCACCCTGCTCATCAAAATGCAGAGATTTTGAGTTTGTGTAACAAAAGACTTACCAACGATTAGAACCATCCAAAAGTTGAATGAACTGGGAAATGTGGGATTACTCCCCATTTGAGGTCTTCAAGTAAAGGGTATGTGACCATTTGTTGGGAAAGTTGACTAGGTTATTCTTGGTCAAGTCCAACAGATGATTTGTCGTTGTTGGGGCCTTCCACCTTCTCTATAATTTACCTTCTAACTCTTAAGATTATAATATCCCTTAATGTTCATTTAACCTCCCTGTAGCTATAGCTTCTCTAACAGAAGGGCTAGACTAGAAGATCTCTGAGGTTCCTCTTCTCTAGATCCATAATCCTGTGAATTGTTCAAGTGGAAGAAGAGAAAACTTTTTGTGTAAGTTTAAAAAAATGTACATAAACTGTGATAGGTATAATGATATGGTTGCAAATGTCACTGTTTGGAATCAATTGGGTTTGAATCAGAGTTCTTCTATTTATTGCCTTGCTAATCTGAAATAAGGCTCTTTTATTTCTGGGCTTTAATATTCTCATTTATAGAGTTCCTTTGAGTGCTAAATCCTATGAGCCTAAGTAAAGTCCCCTTAATATTTATGAAATTTTTTCCCAACTTTTTAAGGAAGCAAAGCATCCAAGGTTGACTTTAGTATCTGCATGGGGGTGGCTGAGAGACAGATTAAGGACAAACCAGAGACCCTGAAAAATACAGCTTCAGATCTCTCTATAAAGGCACCCAGCCTCAGAGACCAGCAGAGGGTTATACTTAACAGTAACCTTATGAGGTCTTCCCTACCCAAGACTTGAGAATTCACCCCAAGATCACATAAACTTTCCAAGTTGGAGCCCACTCTGCCTGGGGACTCTGTGTATGCAAGGGGAAAGTGTACCCACTAGTTTTGGGGGGAGAAGATATTTCTGAAACAACTTTCCTTGCTGTACCTGCTTAGTATATACCTCTTTCTAAAAATCTACAGGAGGAAAAAAATATTAAGGGAAGAGAGGATAAAGTGGGAGTAACAGAAAAGGATTTTAAAAAGGATAGAAAATCATAGACTCTCTGTATCAGAGTAAGTGAACTGGAATTATGCAGTCATATTTTCATGGAGCCACAGAGTCCAGGGCTCACACAAGGGGTCAAGAGCAAAGAGTACTTTGCCCAGAGATGTATAAACTTGACCTTGGCAGCTGCCACTCTCTCTTGTAAATATGTATGTACAAGGAATGCAAGCACTTGAGTCTATTTCTGCTTCCAGCTGCTATGTAATCTTAATAAAGGTCTAATTGCTAAAATCATGTGGAGTGGACATGGTGTTCATTTCCCTGTCACATGGGGACGACTTGGCATTCTCCACATGGGTTAGGACACTGAGCTGCCACCCTAACATTACCACAAGACCCAGTTCTATTCCTAGCCTATTTCATCACTGGGCAGGCTTTGCTAAGCTTGGTGGATGTCCTCATCATTTCTATTTGTATCCTAATGTATGGGCCAACAATGGCAGACATTTCTAGCTGAAGAGTACAACACTAAACCATTCTTTCAACTAATTTTTCCAAGCTGACATTGAGTGGATGATAATGACTTGGAACAGACCTGAAAATAAAAGCTATTGCATTCATCAGGTTTGTAAGGCACACCCTGATTTCTGGCAGACATCTCAGCACAGAGCTTGTTGCTTTCAGATGATTCAGATTTATGGAGTTTTCTTTGTATGTGTGGAAGGAGCTAAGAAGCAGATTACCTCCCAAAAGGGCAGCAAGGTTCTAGTCCAGGGTCCTGTAGAAGAGTTTTAATTGTTTTTATTTTGTAACCTTTTTATTTAAAATTTTCTTTTTAAATGAACAAAAAATCAACAAGCATAAAAATGCCGATATTCAAAGGACAAGAAAGGTGATTAAATAAGAAATGGGACTTCTGTTACATATATTTTAAATATATATTACATTTAACAGGGTAAGAAAATTACTCTGTGATCCTGTTTGAAGCTCTTTCAATTTTTTTCTGTGTATTTTAAAGTTTTATATTAGTTTTTCTTTTTTTGGATTTTGATCACTCTTCACTACCTCACATCCCCTCTCCCTGCAAAGAAGCTTTCCCTTGTAAAAAACAAAAATGTTACATAAATAATATATAATTACGATGTGTTTATGTGCAAAATCTTAGTGTTTCCTGAAAGAACATTGTAATTTGGGGCAGCCAGGTGGCTCAGTGAGTAAGAGCACCGGCCCCAGTGTTGGGATGACCTGGGGATCAAATCCAGGCTCAGATACTTAGCACCACACCCAGAAATAACTGGTTGTGTAACCTTGAGCAAGTTACTTAACCCAATCGCTTTAAAAAAAAAAAAAGAACATTGTAATTGGTGTCCCCCAGGATCTGAGGTCTTCCACTTTCTATCTATGTGACTTTGGCAAGTCTATTAACCCTTCTGGGTGTCAGTTGTCTCATCTATAAAATTGAGGGAGTTAAATAGGATGATCTCTAAGGTTCCTTTCAATCTATGATCCTATGATCATGTGAACAGGGTCCCTTTTGAGAAGGATCCATTTCACTTGAGGTTATGAAAGGGGAAGTGATAGTCAGTTCCTCAATTACCCTTCAAAATCCTGTTCCATTCAAATCCTGGATCTGTGTGCATCACAGCCATCAAGGGAAACATTCACTCCAAGATCTCCTGTTATATTTAGGCCCTGCTCACGAGAGTACCAGCCCCTTACTACCTGACACCCCCACCTTTTCTGTGACTGATATCTGTCTCCACAAAATCAGTGTCTCAACAGTTGATACTCCAACACAGTTATTCAGTTCAATAAGTTCTTTGATGGACTGCCCTACAATCATCATTTTCTTTATTTTCCTTCAGCAGAGCCTGACTCATGCCCATCCAAGATGTAGAGAAAAGAACACTGAACTTGGAGTCAGGTTAGCTGGGTTCAAATCCTTACTCTAGGACAGTAGGTATCACTGTCTAACCTTCTACTTCCCCTTCCATAAAGTGGACAATGAGCATGTTTACAATATTGTCCTCACAGGGTTGTTTTGAGGTTCAAATGAAATCATGTAGGTGAAAGTGCTTTTGCGTTATACAAATCTAAGGTGCTATTATTTGAAACAACCTGATGAAGGCCCCTATCCACTCCCACACTCTTTTCTCTCATCTATTTTAATGGTTCCTTTGTACTTGAGCTTGAGGTGATTTTTTCCTATCAAAAGATTTTCATCAGCTCAACAAATGAAGGAACTCCTGGGTAAATAAATCAATCTGTCTTGCCCAGAGACCACAGCTCAGATGTTAACAGACATCAAGGTACAATGAAGTCTGGAACAGAGCCCTGGAGGTAGAGAGGAAGCTACAGCCACTGTCCAGGTTCACCAGCTGTCAATGAGGATCCCATTGTGTTGATTCCTAAGGGTGAGGCTATTGCTTTCCAGACTCCCTTCTAGGGATACAACCCCATCACTACATGGAAAAATGAGGCACAGGGCCAGAGAACCCTGGTGCTCCAGGAGTCCTTGAAGGCAGCTCTCCTTCCATTGAGCATTTGGAAGTAAGGACTAATTCATCTCGTGGATTTTTCTGGACTCTGAAGCTCTGGCTGGTAGACAGACTGGCTATTTCAGAAGAAAAGCTCAGTCCTAGTTTATGCAAAGCAACCACTTAGAATTGAGACATGGCAATGGCTTGAAGCTGAAGGAGAAATTCCCTCCCCTCCCCCTAGTCTTTCACTGTTTCAGGTCAAATCCTTTGGTACTTTGGCTCCAATTATTCGCACTGCTCTCTTACTTGTGCTATGGAAGAGCATAACGACATTTAAGATCCATTTCTGGAGGTTTCATCAGTAACATAGCATAGTAGATGACTGTTTCCATTCGAATTCAGATCAGTGATTCTGCAATTGTTCTTCTAGTTGCTCACTGAATTGCCCCTAGTAAGATGTGATGATGATGATGACCATGATGATATCTGACATTTCTATGATACTTTAAGGCTGACAAAGTACTTAACACAGGTTATCTCTTTTGATCCTTGCTGCAGCCCTGGAAGGTAAGGGTTCTTATTCCCATTTTATAGAAACTGAGACTCAGAGGTTAAATGACTTGCCTAGGACCACAAAGCTAAGTCAGTACATAAGGCAAAATTCAAACCCAGGTCTTCCTGTTTTCAGGTCTACATCTGCCCTCTTCATTATGTTTTCCTGTCTCTTAAAGAGAATAATGCAGCAAAAAGCATCTGTGTCTAGGATGACAGGAGTCACTGAGTAATCCTATAGTGTGTGCAATAAATTACATCGAAGAACTTGAACCAGGCTTGCTTTCCCCTTGGGAGTAAGCTGGGGGTGAAGGCTCTGGGACTAGATGGCTGGTGTGTAAGCTGCCCAGTTCTGAAAAATGGAGTCCTAGTTAGGGGGGAGGGTGTAGAGTGGGGTGTCCCTCAACAAAAAAAAATCAAGTAGCCTCTAAACAGTATATGGCATATTAGAATTTGTAACCTTTTTAATATTGGCTAATGATAAGGGGTTTTTTTGTGAAGTATTTTTCATTTTAAGTATTTTAGGTTTTTTTGTTTGTTTGTTTTTATTAAGACTTTTGGCTCTTTTCCTGTTCTGGGAATAGGACTGGCTGGTACTACAAAGGCCTATGCAGGGCCCCAAATTCTAGTAACTCTATATTCTCCCTAATCAGACTTATGTGCTTGGATTGACCTACAGAGAATAATGTTCTCCCTGCGATGCCTAGTCCTCCCTGGTATGTCTTTCCATACACTGAAACAGGACCTGTGGGTGGGGCTCTGAGGAGCAGGATCTATGAACCTGTAGGTTCATAGATTTAGAGTTGGGTCAGCACTTACACATCATCTAGGTTAATATTACAGAAAAGGAAAGTGAGGCCCACAGAGTTTAAACACCTTACCCAACATCACACAGCTGGTAGGTAGCAGAGCAAATTTAATATTCTTGCAAATTTAATATCACATACTTCCCCCAACGTGGAGGAAGGAAAGATGTTGGAAACATCAAAAACTGAGGGGGGGCATTGACCCATATCCAGCAAAGGAGACTTCTGGGGGATGGGGGCAAGCCCATCCAATATCTTCAAAACAGATCTGCTTTTCCATTGTACCTTTTAACTACCCCACTCCCATTTTTTTCACTTTCCCTTAATAAGTAGTCTGAAGCTCTACCAATGAGAACCTGTCAAGTACCTAATAAAAATATGAATACATCTCTGGGGTTAAGGGATTATCAGCCTTAGTATAAAGCCTATCAACCTTAGTATAAAGTAGTTCAATCAGACTGCCTTCCTACCATCTACCTGAGAACAGCTGCTCTATGTGTACACTATGGATTCATTCCATGGAAGTTAATGAGGACAGCAATGCATAGGGAGCTATCCCGCTAGAGGGGGGTTGGGTGAGGCTGAGAGGCAAAGCCTAGTTTCATACCATACTTTTTTTTAAACTTTGATCATACCCTGTTCTGGGCCAAGTTTAGCTCAAACCAATCAGGCTTGGTTTTGGAATGTCATGAAATATTTATAGACCATAAAATTCAATAAAAATAAATTTACTTGCAACAACAACAATAATAATAGCACTTGGCAATTTGCAGAGAGAGAGACAGAGACAGAGAGACACACGCACAGAGAAACAGAGAGAGAAAGAGAGACAGAGACAGAGAGACAGAGAGATCTCATTTGGTGGCCAGGGAGGGGAGCAGTTAAAAGTGAATCTGGAATTTTAATTCAGGGTATCGGAGAGAGATGGGATAATTATGGTAAATCATGAGGGATAATAGTTATGGGAAGATTATTACAATTTTGTCTTTTAGAAAAATTTGAATTTGAGGTACAATTGAGGCATCTAAGTAGAGATGTTCAACAGTCAGTTGAAAATGAAGTTTGAAGTTAAATAAAAAATGTCAGGAGTACATAAGTAGCTTGGAAATCAGGTGGTTGAAACTGTGGGAATAGATATCTCTAAGGGAGAATGTTTGGCATGAAAAGAACCTTGGTCTAAGTGAAGCCAGAATCTTAGCAAATATTCAGCCATGGGCAGGAAGAGACAAAAGAGACAATGAAGGAGATGGAGAAGAAAAGGACTAAATTATAGATTAACAAAGAACGTATAGCATCATATAAGCAAAAGTTTTTAAGAAGATGGAGAGTGAGAAAAGATCAATGGATTCAGCTGCTGAGATTTCCCCATTAACATTCAAGAATGGTGGAAAGAGAGTTGGTATGTAGCAAATTGAGAAGACCACGGATGATGAAGATAGAGACCATAGGTGGAGACAAGTTTATCTAGGAGTCTGGTATGCAGCTAGAAATTACACAAAAGTTAGAAGAGGCAGCTGTGTTAAATGAAGGTATTTTTCAAGGTAGAGTAGACCTATACATATTTGAACAGAGAAGCATTGTTCTTGGCCTCCAATATGGGTATTAAACAAGCTGTGCTTTTAATGATATAGAAATAAAAATCTTTCTTAATTCACCTGGTATTACCTTCTTCCAAGAAGTCTTCCTTGATTTACCCAGGCAAATATATATAAGGAATGCGAAATCGTTTCTGGGAAAGGACACTAATAGCTAATGGGATTGAGGAAGGTAACAAGCGATCTTTCTATTATCTAAGTTTACACCAGTTTATTTGTACTTTTCCTAACATTCTCACCATATCCGACTTGGTATCAGAACTTTGTGTGTTCATTCCTTATTGCCCTTCCTAAATGACTCCTAGGTTCACCACCATGGAGTGAGTCATCTTTGATGGACTTCTCTTTCTCACACCTTCCTCCCATTGGCCAGTCAGTTGCCAAGTGCAGTTAGTCCTACCTCCTGAGCATCACCAACACCATCCTCTCTTCTCCACTCATGTGGTTGCCATCTTGGCCCAGACCCTTATCACTTCTTGCCTAAACTACTATAATAACTTCTTAGTTGGTATGCCTGCTTCCAGTCACACCCCTCTCCCATCCATTCTTTATTTAGCTGCTGGATTTATATTCCTAGAATATAGTTCTGATCCCTTTTCAAGAATCTTCAGCAACAGGGCGGCCAGGTAGCACAGCGAGTAAGAGCACCGGCTCCAGTGTTGAGAAGACCTGGATATCGAATCCCGGGCTCAGACAATTAGCACCCACCCAGAAACACCTGGCCATGTAACCTTGAGCAAGTTACTTAACCCCGATTGCTTAGGGGCGGCCAAGTGGCTTAGCCAGTAAGAGCACCGGCTCCAGTGTCAGGATGACCTGGATCAAATCCAGGCTCAGATACTCAGCACCACACCCAGAAATAATAACTGGCCGTGTAACCTTGAGCAAGTTACTTAAAAAAAAAAAAAGAATCTTCAGCAACTTCCTATGCTAGAACAATAGAAACTCCTTTTATTTGGCATTTGAATCCCTTTAAAATCCAAATCTAATCTGTACTTCCAGGTAGATTACAATTCAAACCTCTTCACTCTTTACTCCAGGCTATAGATATTGTTGGGCAGTGAGGTATCACACTGGATAAAACACTGGACTTGGAATCAGAAACACTCATCTTCATGAGCTCAAATCTGGCCTCAGATACTTACTAGCCGTGTGACCCTGTACTGGTCACTTAATCCTGTTTGCCTCATTTTCTTTATCTGTGAAATGAGCTAGAGAAGTAAATGGCAAACCACTCCAGTATCTTTGCCAAGAAAACTCCAAATGGGGTCACAAGAGTCAGACACGACTGAACAACAAACAATAACAGCAGATATTCTTGTTACAAAATCCTCTATGTTCTAGTTAAATGGGTCTTGTTCTCTGAGGATGACATCTTATCTTTGTGCCTTTTCATAGGTTATCTATCTCTCATGCCTTAAATGCTTTCCCTACTCACCTTCTCCTCTTAAAATCCCTAACACTGGGGGCAGAGCCAAGATGGCAGAGTAAAAGCAGGAACTTGCTTAAGTCCCTGTACCAATCACCTCCAATACCTGTAAAAAATGACTCTAAACAAATTTTAAAGCTATAGAACCCATAAAGTGACAGAAAGAAACAAATCTCCTGCTGAGGGCAGCCTGGCAGGCTGACAGAAAAGGTCTATTGCACAGGGCTGGGAGCTGAGCACAGTCCTGCATGAGCTGTGTGGGCCCAGACCCTGGGGTGGCCCTGACCAGCAGCCCAGACTGACCAGAGCAGACTTCAGGAGAGGAATTTCAAAAACTCACTGAAGAAATAATTTCTTCAAAATTAGATTAGAGCAAATGGAAGCTAATGACTTTATAAGAAATCAAGATACTATAAAACAGATCCAAACAAATGAAAAAATAGAAGGCAATGTGAAATATCTCATTGGAAAAAAAAGCTGACCTGGAAAATAGATCCTGTAGAGATAATTTAAAAATTATTGGATTACCTGAAAGCCATGATCAAAAAAAGAACCTAGACATCATCCTTCAAGAAATTCTCAAGGAAAATTGCCCTGATATTCTAGAACCAGAGGGCAAAATAAAAATTGAAAGAATTAACTGATCGCCTCTTGAAAAAGATCCCAAAAAGAAAACTTCTAGGAATAATTCCACAGTTCCCAGGTCAAGGAGAAAATATTAAAAGCTGTCAGGAAGAAACAATTTAAATAATGTGGAAACACAATCAGGATAACACAAGATCTAGCAGTTTCTACATTAAGGGATCGAAGGGCTTGGAATATGATATTCCAGAGGTCAAAGGAGCTAGGATTAAAACCAAAAATCACCTACCCAGCAAAACTGAGTATAATGCTTCAGGGGAAAATACAGTCATTCAGTGAAATAGAGGATTTTCAAGCATTCTTGATGAAAAAAACAGAGCTGAACAGAAAATCTGACTTTCAACTACAAGAAGCAAGAAAAGCATGAGAAGGTAAACAGGAAAAAGAAATTATAAGGAACTTACTAAAGTTGAACTATTTACATTCCTCCATGGAAAAACAATAATTATAACTCATGAGACTATTCTCAGTATGAGGACAGTTGAAGGGAAAATATATGTATATATATATATATGCATATATATATACATACATATATCTGATTGTATATAGGAGGGTGTATGTGCATATAAATACTTATGTGAGTGTGTGTATATATGTGTACATGTATATATAGCCAGAAGGCACAGGATCAGTTGAATAGGAAGGGATAAAAAAATTAAATCAGGAGGTGAGAGAGGAATATATGGGGAGAAGGAGAAAGGGAGAGATAGAATAGGGTAAATTATCTCATAAAAGAGGCAAGAGAAAACTGTTATAATGGAGGGTAAGAGCAGGAAGGTGAAAGGCAATGGGTCAACCTTACTCTCGTTGAATTTGGCTTAAGGAGGGAATAACATACACACTCAACTGGGTATCTTACCCTACAGGAAAGTAGGGGGTAGGGAATAAGAGTGGGGATGATAGAAGGGAGGATAGATTGGGGTAGAGGGTAGTTAGAAGTAAACACTTTTGAAAAGGAACAGGGTCAAAGTAGAAAATAGAACAAGCTGGGTCAGGACAGGATGGAGGGAAATATAGTTAGTCTTTCACAATATAACCACCATGGAAATGTTTTGTGTCACTACATATGTACAACCTATATTGAATTGCTTGTCTTCCCAGTGGGGGTGGGTGAGGAGGGAAGAAGAGAAAGAATCTAGAAATCAAAGTTTTAAAAACAAATGTTAAAAAAAATGCTTCTTGGGGCAGCTAGGTGGTGCAGTGAATAGAGCAGCAGCCCTGGAGTCAGGAGGACCTGAGTCCAAATTCAGCCTCAGACACTTAACACAAAAACTAGCCGTGTGACCTTGGGCAAGTCCCTAAACCCCAATTGCCCTCCCCGCTCCAAAAAAATGCTTCTTACATGCAACTGGTAAATAAGATAGACAGGCACTGGGATATAGAAATCCATCTTGCCCTACTAGAAAGTTAGGGGGGATGACAGAGGATATAAGAGATAAGATAAAAGGTATAAGCAATACTCTTGCTCTAGAGATCAAGAAAAAAAATTCTTTTTTAATTTGGCACCTATTAAGCTTTTGAAAAAATCTACATAGATTGGGGGAAGGAGTATTCAGTAGGCTGACTATCTTGGGGTGGGGGTAGGGGAAAGATGGGGAGAAAATTTGTAACTCAAATCTTGTGGAAATAAATATTGAAAACTAAAAATAAATAAATAAAAGAGAAAAAAAAACCTAACACTTTCAAGGCTCAACTGAAGTGCCACCCCCTACAAAAAACATTTTCTGATTCCCACTAGCTGTTAGTGTTCACCAGAAATGGTTTGTCTTTCATGTTTATATTTGGCATTTATTTAGTTATGTACATGTTATCCTCACTCACCCATGTAGAATGTAAGCTTCTTGAGGGAGGAGTTGATTTGTTTTGGTTTTTATGTCCCCAGTGCCTAGCACATGGTAGGGGATCACTTAATTTAATTTTAGGGACCTCATCTTACTCTACTACATAGAGTATGTGCTTCATAATACTCAATAAATAAATTAATATTACTAACAATTTAAATATCACTATTCCAGGCTTCAGATATTGTATTTTCAAAATTCTCAGAGGAATGAAAAGAGGAAAAAAATCCCCACAGAACCAGATTCTGTTCAAAGCCAGGGACCTTGTAATTAATCCACTCCTTGTTTTCCAAACAAGGATGCTCTTGGGAAGCACACATGCGAAGAGGGCAGTTGTGTGGGAGGCTGTGTGGCAGTGCGAATGTGTGAGCTCAGACTTCCAAGCACTGAGACAACTTATTGACAAACAGCCTTCTCTGTGGCACTAGGTGCTGGAGGCTTCTGTTGCTGTTTTGTCTGGGGATTGGACCATTGCCTAGGAGAGCCCAGAAAAAAAATTTTTTTGCAGACTTTATTCAGAAATATGATTAACTGTTTGATCTCCCTGTATACAATGCTCTCTCTAGAGGCTCTGTATGCCTTGCATATGGTAGGTGCTTAATAGGTTCATAGATGTAGGGCTGACAGGGAACTTAGGGGTCATCTAGTGTAGTAATCTCATTTTATAGAGGATGAAAATGAGTCCCATGGAGGTTAGAAGAGTCACTTTATTAAACTTGCAAGAAGTAGCAGTCAGGACTAGATTCTATGTCTACTGTTTCTGAATGCGATGTTCTTTCTGTGATATGATGTAAGTCGTGTAGAAAGGCTCAAAACCTAAGAGTCTTGTTGCTATTTACATATGGACACATAATAAAAACAAGAATTTGAAACAATAGATTAAAGTAGAGATCAATGCCTCTAAATGGTTCCAGTAGATTTTTTTCCCATTTTGACTTTTCCCCTCCATTTACATGAAGCCAAAAGGAATCTTGAAATTGGGAAAATTCAGGGACTTCAAACTGAATCCATGGTTGAAAGTGCAATCTTCCAAGAACTCACTATTTGATAAAAACCATTGGGAAAACTGGAAAGCAATATGGCAGAAACTAAGTATAGACCAACATCTTACACCTCAATACCAAGATGAAGTCAAAATGGGTACATGATTTAGACCAAAAGGGTAATATCACAAGCAAATTGGGGGAGCATGGAATCATTTTCCTGTCAGATCTGTGGAAAAGGGAAGAATTTACAAAACAAGAGATAGGGAGAACAAGATATAAAATGGATAATTTTTATTATATTAAACTTAAAAGGTTTTGCACAAACAAAACCAATGCAACCAATATTAGAGGAAAGCTGAGGGAAATTTTACAGCAAGTATTTCTGAGAAAGACCTCATTTCTCAAATATATAGACAACTTGAGTTAAATTTATAAGAATACAAATCATTCCCCAGTTGCTAATTAGTCAAAGGATATGAACAGGCAATTTTAAGACAAAAAAAAATCAAAGCTATCTGTAGTCATAAGAAAAAAGTGCTCTAAATCACTATTGATTAAAGAAATGCAAATTAAAACAACTTGGAGTTACCACATCACACCTATCAAAATGGCTAATATGCCAGAAAAGTAAAATGATAAATGTTGGTGGAGATATGGGGAAATTGGGACATTAATTGGCAGAGTGGTGAACTGATCCAATCATTCTGTAAAGCAATTTGGAACTATACCCAAAGGGCTATAAAACTTGCATACACTTTGATCCAGCAATAACCACTACTAGGGCTGTATGTCAAAGAAATCAAAGAAAAAGGGAAATGGCCTATAGGCATAAAAGTATTTATAACAACTCTTTTTGTGGTGGCAAAGAATTGGAAATTGAGGGGATGTTCATCATTTGGGGAATGACTGGACAAGTTGTGCTTTATGATTGTAATGGAATAGTATTGTGATATAAGAAATGATGGGCAGGAGGTTTTCAGAAAAACCTAGAAAGACTTAGATGAACTGATGCAAAATGAAATGAGCAGAACCAGGAGAACATTGTACCATGTAACAGCAATGTTATACAATGATCAATTCTAAATGACTTACTTATTTTCAGCAATACAATGATCCGAGACAATTCCAAAGGTCTCTTGAAGAAAACTGCTGTCCACCTCCAGAGAAAGAAATGATGGAGTCTGAATGCAGATTGAAGCAGACTTTTTCCCTTTCTTTATTTTTTATGGGTTTGTTTGGTTGGGTTTATTTTTTTGGTCTGTGTTTTCTTTTGTAACAATGTGGAAATATGATTTATATGACTGCACACATATTATTTATATCAAATTGCTTACCATCTCAGGAAGGTGGGAGAGAAAGGAAGAAAGGAGAGAATTTGGAACTCAAAATTTTAAAAAATAACCATTAAAAATTGTTTTTACATGTAATTATGAATAAAATAAAATATTATTTTAAAAAAGAAAAGGCAGCACCCACAATGATTCTTAAATGATTCAGTTTGGGGATCATTAAACAAGAGTTAAAAGGACTTCCTAACTCTAACTCACATAGAGGTTTGGAACAAAGACCTTGCCCCTGGTAAGCAAGAAAGAAAAGGTTAAAAAAAGATAGTGCCTACAGGTGCCATTTAGCTGACTAATAGTTATGTGTTGCAAATGAGCTTGGCCACTAGAAATGGTCTCTTCTTCTGGAGAAGAAAAAATGTAAAACATTCAAGGCTATAAAAAAAATGAAAGACTTTTCTAATAGGTTAGAAAACAGATAAGGGGTTTTCCTTAGTTTCATTCTGAATATGAGAAAGGCCTGACTCATAAAACAGCTAGGTTTTAAACTAAATGCAGTAAATAGTATTCGTTCTTCTTATGTGGAAGGATATCCTTATGATGGATGTATATTCTTATGATGAGGACTCCAGATGAAGCCAGAAGTTGGAAACAGAAATAAGATCCATAACCATATGCCCACTGGATTCATACTTGGAAGTGGCCATGAGACCAGAAGAACATCATCTAGCAATGGTCTATGAGACCAGTAAGGAGCAATGTCCACCGATTTGACAGAAGCTGTACAACACATAAGAGTAATAGGGAGGAAGCCCAGCAGGAACAGCACAGGCATCCCTAAAAATCATCAGTCCAATACACATATGATAGGTACTTCATAGATTCATAGGGCTTAGAGGGAATTTAGGGGTCATCTGTTATAATATCTTAATTTTTTTTTAGAAAAGGAAAGTGTGCCCATAAAGGTTAAATGATTCACTTTGTCAAATTCATAAGAAGTAGCAGAGTATGTATCCCTCCATGCATGTAAACCAGCCATACATGTCCCTTGTGTAAATTTCCCATCCACAATACGCCTAAAGCACGTGTTTTATGCCTCTTCATGCATTTCAGAATCAATCATGTAGGACAGTGTGCCATTTTCAGACTATTAAATACTACCTTACATGGACATAGCTTTTTACACATATTATTCCATTTACTTCTCACAACAGCCCTGTGAGATGTGTAAGGCAAGTATTATCTTTAATTTTTCTTGTTTGAGTCCATTATGTCCTCAGTAGAAGGAATTCGTGGTGAGGAAATTCCTTCTACCAATGCAGGTGGACAACTGTTCTGTAACTGATAGTCTTAGAGAGTTACCTAGAACACTGAGAGGTCAAGTGATTTGCCCAAGGTCACATGGACAAGCTATGTTATCTGTATTGTCTGTTGTGACATCTTTCATAGTATCTATAATTTTGACATTCATGGCAGAAATCTTATTGGAAGATAGTCTTGAAGACAGGGTTCTTCACTTTTTTGTGTCATAGATTGCCTTGACATCCTGGTGAAGTCTATAGAAACATATTTTTAAGCCAAGAAAGAAAATTCACAGGATTATAATGGAAACCATTTATATTGAAATAAAGATGTATTTTTTCAAGTTCACAGATCCCCTGAAAATTATCTATAGATCCTTTGAGAACCTATGGATACTAGGTAAAGAGCCTCAGCTTTAAGACAATATTTTGCTCTATCAAATTATATGCGTATGTATATATGTATATATTCATACAATATACATGTGTTTATATATATACATAGGCACATATATTTAGATAGATAATATAGTATGTATATTCATATGTCATATATATGTTTATCTATATATACATATTGGTATGTGTATACATATACTATAAATACACACATACATAGCCAACAAACAAGGAGAACAGTAACAATTTATATTCTCCACACCTTTCAATCAATTATGTGAAGGTAAACCGTGATCTCCCATGGATTATTGCTAGAAATATTTCCCTTCTATTTCCCTCTAAATTTCTCATCAAAGATGTTCTTGATACGTGTATTAATTGTTCTCATAAAATTTTTGATAGCTGAAAACTTTCCCACTTCCTATCTCTATCCCATCTAGCCTAGTGCTGCTCTATGTGTTCTTAGTCTAGTCCACTTGTCCCTCCCATCTTTGCTTTCCTCTGTGTCGTTTCCACTTCTGGCATTCCATCAGAAACTGTGATTTTAGAACCTAAATGTGTTATTGGCCCCACTGTTCTTGATGGTGAAAAGAGTTTGTTAAAACAAGCCTTCCAGACCTTTTCCATTTTTTATTAGTTTGTTGCCCTCTTTCCAGTTCATCCTTAATACCCATGGGATAACTTGGTTTAGTTGGGTTCCCTCTCCAAGCTTTCTCTAAATTTATTTTCACTTCACTGCTTATTGAGTTTTTGTGAGGTGTTATTACTAAAAAGCTTTCATCATCCATCTTATGTAAGATTTTACAAATGAGTTTATTTTAAATCACCGCCGTCTTCTATGATTGGGCAAAGAGACACAGATTAAAAGAGGCAGCAAAAGACTCAGGCTTTAGCTCAACCAGCTGAGCCCCTGGTCTGACTGCCACATGGAATAGTAACCATAATATAGAGGTAGAAAAGGCCACTCATCTCTTGCTTCTTACAGGAAGTCCCAGAGTTCAATGATTCTACTCTAGGACAAAGTGAACAAAGGGTCTCTCTCAGCACCAACAACAGCAGCGACCACTGTCTGAAACCAACCAGTAAAAACATATGTACCATTTGCTTAGCTAAGTACTGATATGATACTCACCAAGTGTGGGTTATATACCTAGAAACAGTCTGAATAAAAGGGCCACAGAGCCAAGATGGCGCAATAAAAGGGCCTACCCTAATTAGGTTCTTTGAACCTTATATCCATAGGGTTCAAAAATATGAACATTTTAGTAACTGCACATCATTCAAAATAGTTTTCCAGAATTGTTAGACCAATTCATAGCTCTACCAAAAGTGCGTTAATGTGCCTGTCTTTCCATAACCCCTCTAACACTGGCTATTCCCATCTTTTGTCATCTTTGCCAGTTTTGTTGGTACTGGGTAATACCTCAATATTGTTTTGACTTGTATTTCTCTTCTTGGTGATTTAGAGTAATCTTTCACAGTTTTTAATAGTTCGCAATTCCTTTGAAATTGTTCATATCCTTTGGTCACTTAAACTTTGGGAATGGTTTTTGATTTTAGATATTTGAATAAGTTCCCTGCATATCTTATATATCCAATCCTTATCAAATCTATTTCATACGAAGACCTTTTTTCCCTTTATCAGCTGCTTGCCTTCTTATTCTAGTTGCATTGGTTTCATTTGTGCAAAGATTTTTCAATTTCATGCAATAAAGTTATTTATTTTATCTTTTGGGATTACTTCAGAGGTACCTAGGTATAAAAATGCTGAATTTAGAATAAGGAAGACCTGAGTTCAAATCCTACTTCAAACACTTACTACCTGTGTGACCCTGGCAAATTCATTTAACTTCTCTGTGCCTCAGTTTCCTCATCTATAAAATGAGGATAATAATAGCACCCACCTTCCAGGTTTATTGTGAGGATTAAGTGAGATAACATATGTAAGGTGCTTTGCAAACTTTAAATCCTAGATAAATTCTAGTTATTATTATAATCTATCCTTTATTTGGTTAAAGATTCTCCCCCTCCTAGCCATAATAGTGAGTTGTAGTGTCCTAAGGAATTTTTCACTGCATGATTAACTTTTCTGTGTTAAAGCCTCTCTAAATTTAGCAAGGCTAGTCTTTGGATGACACACACAGTCAATCCATCACCAGACTCCTTTTCTAGTTTAGGAGGACATAACAGAGTCTTCATAAAATGCAACAGTGGGTCATGGAAGTAAAACTATAATACTTCTTCAATCAACATAAGGGGAGAAATGTGAATGATAATATGACCATGGAAGCTAGTTTCAAATAAGGAATCACTAAAATCAAATGGGATTCTGTAGTTGCTATTTAGTCAATTGGAAAACAGGATTTGGGGATTTTTTACTTTTAAACCAATTTTTCCCTAAGACTCATGCATTTATTCAACAATCATTTATTAAGTTCATTTTTTAAGGTGAAGTATTGTAGAGTAATGGGGGGAAAAGCGTTGGACTTGGAATCAGGAGAGAGTTTGCTTCAATTCCCATCTTGGATATTAGCTATGTGATCATGATAGGTCTTCTAACCTATGAGGCTCAGTTTCCTCATCTGCAAAATGGGTGGGGGGGTCAAAATATCTATAGTACTAGCTGCAAAGAGCTAGTGGGAGAATCAAGGATATGTTGCCTTTAAAGATAGGATCTAGACTTATGATTTCAAACTCCCCAATGAGGCAACTCCCTCTACCAGTGGAGGTTGGAAACTTATCTGCCATTTATAGTCTTAGA
Source organism: Petaurus breviceps papuanus (assembly GCF_028583685.1). Classification (NCBI taxonomy): domain Eukaryota; kingdom Metazoa; phylum Chordata; class Mammalia; order Diprotodontia; family Petauridae; genus Petaurus; species Petaurus breviceps. Next base: position 105,471,005 of record NW_027186296.1, read on the forward strand.
GAATTGGTTAGGGCACTAGGAGATTAAGTAACTTGTTCAAAGACACACAACCAGTATGTGTTAGAGATGATACTTGAACTGAAGTCTTCACCCAGATCTCTATTCATCTTGCCAAGTTCCCAGTCCATATGACAAGTCTATATTGGTTTCAGAGGATATATTCCAAGACAAATACCTTTTAATAAAAGAAAAAGTCAAAACAAGTACCTAGTACTTGCTTTTATTGGCATGGCAGGCAGTATATCCAGTGGAAATCATTACCCTGCCTTATTGTCAATGGAATACAATTTTTAAAACATTTTTCAAGTATCCGTGGTGTTCAGAACACAATAATAGGTGTTAGGGAAGATGCTAACATTAAACAGGACAGTGCCATCTTTTGTGAGCTAGTCAGTGACAGAGATTTGTTAAAAAAAAAAAAGCAAAAAAAGAATTGAGCTAGAGAAGTAAGGAGGATTTAAAAATCTCCTTGCTGAAGACTGATGAATTCCAGTGTCAGCCTCTTGTCTCAAAGGGTAGGAAGGCCAATTTGCTGCTGCATCTCTTGCAGCACCCACTTCAGAGAACACCTGCAGATCTCCTCCTCTAAGTCTACTTTTCAATGGTAGTGTCATTGGCACCAGTCAGGAATTCGTCGGAGAGGATCATTTGTGCTTGCATCTGTCCCCAAGAGGGTAAGGTGTTAAAATAAGATGATGTCCAAATGTCAGAAACTGAAGCTGAAATAGAAATAGAGAAAACATACCCAAAGCCTTTTCAGGCAAGTAATGACAGTTTTAATCCATTAATATATCTTTGTAGAGTTTGATTTATGTAAGAATAGTCATATGGAGTAGAGTACTTTTTTAACGTGACTTCTTATTACATAGATTTAGGTTGATGTAATATGAGTTGGACTGGATGACATGAGTTCAGTGATGTCCCCCAAATAGAAACACACATAGAAAGTTCCTGATACAGGTTTAGCTTGCAAGGAAAATAGGGAGAAAGAATGGTGTATTGAAGAGAACACTGTCTCCTCCCCATCCCCAATTAATTAAAATCTACTCAACCAACTCATCTCTACCTCTTCCATGAAGACCCCTTCCACTACTCCAGCCCATACTAACTTCTCCCTTCTTTAAAATCCTTCAGCCTTTATAGTTATTGTCACAAAGTTTTGCATATATTAGCTTTTCTCTCATTCTTTTAAAATATGAGTTTTAGCTTCCCAGTGCCTCCAAAAAATGGGATCAGCTCTAGCAATCTGCTGTTGTTCCTGCAGCACCTGGCACAGGGCTGTATTTCCATCATTCTTGTGATCAATGCTTGGTTGATTAATCTCAACAAAGTGATGCATAACTTAAAGCAAGACTTAAAGAAATAGAAACACTTGGCTAGGATGGTTCCTCTGACACCAATCCATAACCACACTCATGCTCAAAACTGTTCTATCATGAGCACGTGCTAGGGTTTGTGCTCAGTAGGCATAGTCTTTAAGAAACCAAGGTCACAGGGGCGGCCAGGTAGCGCAGCAAGTAAGAGCACTGGCTCCAGTGTTGGGATCACCTGGGGATCGAATCTGGGCTCAGATACTTAGCACCCACCCAGAAACACCTGGCCATGTAACCTTGAGCAAGTTACTTAACCCCAATTGCTTAGGGGCAGCCAGGTGGCTCAGAGAGTAAGAGCACCAGCTCCAGCGTCGGGATGACCTGGATCAAATCCGGGCTCGGATACTCAGCACCACACCCAGCCATGTAATCTTGAGCAAGTTACTTAACCCTAATTGCTTTAAAAAAAAAAAAAAAGAAACCAAGGTCACCCCCTTCCCACAAAGAGGTATCAAAGGAGGATTTTAGTTTAAGTGTTTTTCTTATGGATGCTATTTAGTAGAAGGTATGGAGTTCCTGGGGAGGAACTTTCTTTACTAATGCTGACTGGCACCTTCCCTGCAATTAAGTCTTAAAAGAGTTGTCTCAGGTCACTGAGAGTTTAGGTGACTTGCCGGAGGTCATAAAGTCAGCATGAACCCAAATTTTCCTCACCCCAAAGCCAGCTATCTCTCTGTCCTGCACTGATATATACACACATACATATAGACATGTGTACACATGCAGGCATAGCAATACACATGTGACAATATTCACACATAAGTATGTCTATGTATTATCCATGTGTGTATCCAGCACAATGGCCAGCCAGGCATGACTGGGTTGCACAGGAGCTAATGAGCTTTGCCAAGCCCTGCCCCTTTCTTGTTCTCATGGTTACTGCCCTATAGTTTAGATGAAGTAGGGTCACCATACAGTTTCATCCCACCTCAGATTCCTGTATTTCAGATTTTAGTCTAAGAGATACAACCTAGCAAGGAGGAGGAAGTAAAAAATATATCCATAATACAAACATGAAACAGGCAGTTTTATTCCCACATTGAAAGGGGAATGTGCTCTTGTTCTCTCTCTCTCTCTCTCTCTCTCTCTCTCTCTCTCTCTCTCTCTCTTTCCCTCTCCCTCTCCCTCTCCCTCTCCCTCTCTTTCTTTCTCTCTCCCTCTGTGTGTGTGTATATATATACACACACATATATATGTGTGTATATTTATTTTATTTTGGATTTTATATAAATATAAAATATTTTCTATTTTAAGTATAAATTTATATTTTTATATAAATAATATATTTATATATTATATATCGCTGTATATATAATCTATATATATGTAATTTTTAAAATTGTAGAATGATTACAATCAGTTTAAAGGCTAATATTTCATGGGACTTCCTCTACCATGCCATAGGAACCTCCTTGTCCTGAAAGTTATCTTAGCCCTGGACCATATACATTGAAAGTATACTCTACCCCTATGGCCTCTCCCTCTGATTGGTTGGTTCATCTTAGAAGCTACATTTTCAGGAGGAAGCCCAGACCACCAATCACCATTCCTCTTTGGGCTATGCTTCTGACCTTTCACAGACTTTCTCCACCATGGCCTCCCTGCTGGTCTTCTCATTTCCCCCTAACCCCATGCTCCCTTTTCCATTTCCTTTTGTATTGCCTTCCCCCTCTAGAATGTAAGATCTTAGAGGGCAGGAACTATCTTTCTTTTTGCTTTTATTTGTATTTCCAGAACTTAGCACACTGCCTATTATATTCTAAGTGCTTAATAAGAACTCCTTGAGGTAGCTAGGTGGCACAGTGAATAGAGCACCGGCCCTGGAGTCAGGAGGACCTGAGTTCAAATCCAGCCTCAAACACTTAACACACTTACTAGCTGTGTGACTTTGGGCAAGTTACTTAACCCCAAATGCCCTCAAAAAAAAAGAACTCCTTGACTCGACTATTGAAGCCTCATAGGGACATTTATAAGTAATTTTCTTATGAGAGCTGCTTATTAGCTATTTTATATTTCACGTCTTCCAAATGCAGTTTGATCAATGTAAAGTGGGCTCTTTTCTTTCCAAGGGTCTCTCTCTTCAGACTAATCTTGCTCTCTTGGCCAGTATACTTCTACTGCTATCTCTGATGCAAATAATTCCACCAGTAGCCAAGACTCTGCAGCTCAGTTGCCCAGGAAGTAAGAAAGAAGTCAACTGCCTTTCAAGTCTCACAAGAACCCATGACAAAGGAAAGAGGACACAAAGAGAAGGTGGTCCCATCCCAAACACAGGCTTGCCTAGGAGGCCATAGACTCCCAGTTTTGGACATTGGGAGTAGAGGAAGGATATTCCCCCAAACCAACCATTTGGAGCTAAGAGAATTATTCTTTTACCTTGAGGACAGCAGAAAGATCTAAGGGCCATAGAGCAGATAGGGCTATAGAGTATATCCATGAAGTTTTTGTTTAATTTCCATTTAACAGAGTTTTCAGTGCCAACATGAAGCAATTAGAGGACACCTGCCTCTGTTCTGAAGTAGAATAAATTAGGGATAGTGGGGAAGGTTCCCTTCCATTATATGTTCCCAAAGGGGTACTATATATGGCCTTTTAGGCCAAGGTCTCCCATTGCATCCTGAGTTATCTCCAGTCATCCTGATGAATATCTGGTCACTGGATCCAGATGGCTCTGGAGGAGAAAGTGAGTCTGAGCCTTTCATAGCCCTCCCCCACTCTAATCAAAGTCAAGTGCAAGTCATGTTATCATTTCCCTGATGCCGTGGCCCTCTTCAAAAACAAAGGACAAACACAACTATATACATACATGGGGAAGTTAGGTGGCACAGCAGATAGAGCACTGTGATTAGAATCAGGAAGACTCATCTTCATGAGTTCAAGTCTGACCTCAGACATTTAACTAGTGACCCTGGCAAGTTGCTTAACCCTGTTTGTCTCAATTTCCTCATCTGTAAAATGAGCTGGAGAAGAAAATAGCAAATCACTCTAGTACTTTTGCCAAGAAAATCTCAAATGGGGTTGCAGAGAGCTGGACACAGTGGAAATGACTCATCAATAACAACAATAATAAATGTACATAAATCTGTGTGTGGTTGTGTGCATGTGTGCGTAAGTACAGAGAGATAGAGGAAAATATGCACATACAGAGGGAGAGAGAGAAAGAGAAAGAGAGAGAGAAAGGAGAGGGAGAGGGGGGGAGAGAGAGAGAGAGAGAGAGAGAGAGAGAGAGAGAGAGAGAGAGAGAGAGAGAGAGAGAGAGAGAGAGAGGGAGAGAGAGAGAGAGAGAGAGAGAGAGAGAGAGAGAGAGAGAGAAAGAACTTACTGCTCCCATTTTATAGATTATGAGTCCAAGTCTCAAAAGGTGTAACTTGCTTAAGGACACATAAATGCTAGAGCTATATGTCCAACCCAGCCCATCCTGTGCATCTGTGCATCCAGTGCTCTGACCACCTTGCTCCTCAACAGGTCTTTACAGGACTCCTTCCCGAGGAATGTGTATATCATGGAATAAAGCTTTCCTGACCATTTCATCCTTCATAAACTCTTCTTGCATTCTTAGCCCATGCTCTACCTCTGTTTATGCAGCTGTTCAGAGGTATAGAACGACACATGCCGATGTCTGGCTCTTGCACACACTTCCTATTCATACAGCCAGTAATAAATTCTTCATTTGCTCACAGACTTAAGAGGAATTATTTCCATAGCAACAGTGGGGACTATAGGCAAAAGGCTCCTGAATGTTGCTTCAGTGATAAAGAGCCCCCTTCAAGAAGTTCACCATTCAAGGAGATTGTGGAATGTGTCCATCCACCGTGTCTGCCACAGTATGTGACATACACAGAGGTCCATTTTCAGTCCAGAAAAAAAATTTGCTGTCCTTTGATTCAATTAATTTAATTCCATATTAATCTCTATTCTCTGCTCCTGAAAAATCATGGAGATTTGCATATGTTTCTATCTCCCTTAAAAAAAAATAGGAGATGGCTAAATGTGCTGTCTCTCCAAGAGAATTTTTAGTCCAATTATAGGTGTGTCAATGCTGGTGGTCAGAGCTGAATATGGTGATTTTGGCACTCAAGGCAAACAGCATGGAATATATACGTGGCAAACAACCACAAAATGGACCTTCAAATCAACTTTGCAACTTATGATGCAGAAATAAGAGAAGTAATTAAGACACATTTGATTGAACATGATAAAGAACAGGTTACTACTGAGGCTTCTAAGTTGCTGATTGAATGCTTATGTGATGAAATTCTGCACCCTCTAGATCAAAGGTTCTTAATTTGGGAGTAGCTGATTTGAGGGGGGGGGGTCAGTCAACTTGGATGGGAAAAAAATTAAATCTTTGTTTTTTAATCACTTATGGTTTCCTTTGAAGTCATATATATTTTATTTTGTGCACTTAAAATTTTTATTTCAAGGAGCCAATGGGTTTCACCAGATTGCCCGAGGGATCCACAACACAAAAAAGAGCTTCTGCTCTGGACTTTAGTAGCCTAGGGTAAAGCCTCAGTCAGTGTCCTAGTTATACGGCTCTGGTCCCAGGGCTAAACCATCACAGATTAGGCACTCCAGCATTAAATGTCAGTTTCCTCAGCTCCAAAATAGGAATAGTAACACTGGCACCTCCTACCCCAGAGGGTAGTTGTAAAGATAAATATGTGATTATTATTGATTAATAATTTAACTGACAGCTAGATAAGACTTTAAGATTTAGAGTTCACTTTCCCATATAACCTTGTGAGGTAGGTAGTACCTGTATTTTTATCTCCGTTTTACAGATAAGAAAACTGAAGGCAAAATGTCTTGTTTCAAGATCAAATTGCTAAGAAATGGAGTCCTGGGAACTGAAGCTAAGTATTCTGATTACAAATGCTATACAAACATCACTATACCACATAACAACAACAATAATGCTTCACTTTTCTATTTGGTATATTTACTCTCCTTTGCATAAGAATATGATTTTACTAATTAATCAAATAAAGGTTTAAATTATTCTTTATCCAGGAGTAAGGTTGAGTTAGGCTGCACCATTAATTCTAGGCAACTGGCTTGGATTTGCAGATTGACTTGGTGGATTTTAAGTCAATCATCTTTCTCATGTTTTAGAATCATCTTAGAAGTGAATTCTGATCACTCTTCTCCCAAAGAAGTCAATCTCTTTCCTTTTTGTCTAGATCTATGATTTCATTGGTATCAGGATCTCCCAGGTGAAGAAAGTCCCTCTGTCAATGGCTAGTCTTTGACCCAGTCCATACATGGGAAGACTCTGGTCCAGGATTTCTCCCAAGCCAGCTCCCCGTGAAGGCTATATTACGTCTTAAGACTGGCTCACCATCTCTTTCTGACTTGCAGGAGTTTAGGAGCAGTGACCCAGACATAGATGCATGCAAGGGAACAAGGACATTAAAACATTAAAACATATGGATTGGGGCGGCTAGGTGGCGCAGTGAATAGAGCACCAGCCCTGAAGTCAGGAGGACATGAATTGAAATCCGACCTCAGACACTTACCACAAAAACTAGCCATGTGACCTTGGGCAAGTCACTTAGCCCCAATTGCCCTACCTGCCTTCCCCCCCTCCAAAAAAAAAACAAGAAAAAAAAATATGGATTCACATAAGTGAACAAGGACATTAAAACATACAGATGTATGTCAATGAACAAGGACATTAAACATTTTCTCATGGTGACCTAAGAGATAATGGCTTTACATTCATTATATAAACCCTGCCCTCTTATCAATACATTGGAACTGCTATGACAGATCCTGCCTGACTCATGTCCATCATTGCACACTTCTCGGTTTGGCCTGTGCCTATTTTGATGCAGGCATCATCCCTTTATCTGTGAAATCAGCAAACTGTGATAGATTTTATAGTCTTAGAGAGTTGCTTAGGACATTGAATGTCTAAGTGAATTGCCCATGGTTGCATAACCAGTATGAATTAGAGGTAGGACTTGAATCCAAATCTTCTAAGCAATTAGTGTAATAGATCTAGATCAGGAAGATCTGAGTTCAAATCTCATCTCAGATATTTACTAGCTGGGCAAGTCACTTGATCTCTAGGTCAGTTTCTTCATCTATAAAATGGGGGTAATGAAAGCACCTACCTCCCAGGGTTGTTGGAGAGGTAAAATGAGGTATTTGTAAAGTACTTTGCAAACCTTAAAATGCTATGTAATTGTTAGCTTTCTTCTTCTCCTCCTCCTCTTCTTCCTCTTCTTCTTTATCACCATCTCTTTCTCCTCCTCTTTCTTCTCCTCCCCCAAATCCCTAGTTCTGCTGAAGATACCCCACAACTCCCTTCCACTCTAACCTCTGAAAACATTGTCTTCTCAGTTGTTAACTCTCTGTCCTGCCATTAGTCCCCCAAATCCTCTGGGCCTTGCCATCTACACTGCTACTTCCCCTGCCTAAGTACCACTTGGTCTTCTCTTCTGACTTCCAGCAACTGAACCTAAACATGAACTCTCCTTTAATGTGTTGTCTTCCCAATTACAATGTGAACTCCTTAATAAGTAGGGATACCTCGATTTTCTTTTTGTATCTCTTAGCACAGTGATTGGTACATAGAAAGTGCTTCATAATGTTTCTCCTTCCATTCTACGAGCAGAAGAAGCTAAGGCAGTACTAGACGAGTAGAATAAAAGGTTAGGTTCTTCTACCAGGAAGCTTTGTCCTCAGCTATAACCTGAGATCAATTGGCCAGCACTGTACTTGGTAGAACACAGCAGAAAGACCTTTCCCTCCAGAAGTCTATCACTCCCATATGGAGAAACTAAGCCCATAGACTTTCTAATTCTAGCACTGTTTCCCAGTAGATCCCAAGAGAGTCACAAGGTTCCCTCTGACTAAATTCTGACTCCTCCCACTGTGGTGGGAGACTAAAGGGCCATATTTATTTATATCCTCTTAGAATTAGTTTTTTTGTGTGTACCTTTAACTATCTTACTGATGTTGTTTTCCATTAAAATATTTTTTTTGCATCTCTAGCACTACCTACTAACTCACTGCCCCCACCTCCTCAATAGGAGCCCTCCCCTATAACAAATAAATATAGTTAAGAAAAATAAACCAACCTATTGGTCATGTCTTCAAACATATGTCTTCTTCTGTCCCTCTCATCCATCAACTTTCCGTCAGGAGGAGTGAGGCCTTGTGCATCATTGGTCTCTTACAATCCTCATTGGCCATCACTTTGATCTGAGATCTGAAGTCTTTCCAAGTGTTTATCCTTTGTATTATTGTATCATGGTCTGGTAAATTCTTCTAATCATTTCACTCTTTATTTTTAAAGGATTTTTCTGCTATTTACCTTCCTTTTCTATTTTCCAATGTTTGTTGACAAATTGATTTTAAGATGTTTACATCTTAAAATTTTCTAATTTTAGTAAAATTTTCTATTCTTCTGCTTTTAGTAAATTTTCCTTTTTTTAACTAGCTGTTACAATGTGTGTAATATGACATATTCACTGGTCTGGGGAGGGGATAGAGAAAATGAACAGTGGCAGCCTAGATAATTTGTTTGGATACTTGGACAGCCAGAACTATTTTAGATAGCAGGAATGTAACAGAACAGACCCATTACATGAAATAACCTTTAGATTGATATTGAAATAATGAAACTTCCTAATCCTAATGCAGGAATCAATTTCCTATCCCTTTCCTTATGTGACAAGGAGATTGAAGAGTGGTCAGACAGGGAGGAAGAGAAGAACCAGAAGAAAGTGATGTCAGAAAAACTTAGAGAGAAGAGAATGAGCAATCTAGTAAACATTGATTAAGTCCCTACTTTGTGCCATGTACTATGTATGCTAAATTCTGGGGATACCATTAATGCAAAGAAAGTCCCTACCCTCAAAGAGCCCATAATCTAATGAAGTGAGACAACACACAAAAGGAGGTAATGAAGTCAGTGGGAGGGGGAAGGAGTAGTAACATGGGGTGGGGATGGGGTGAATTCTGCTTGAAGCCATCTTTGTTCTATGGAGTTGAAACCAGGGAGAACATCAGAGCAGTACCTGATTCTATTCAACAATGAAAGACAATCTATGCTGTCAATCCAGCCCTCCCCCCCCCCCCAATCCACCCATCCCCACCTGTCAGGTGCTCCACCCAACACCAGAGGATGCTCTGAGGTATTAGCTCAGCTTCTTATGACTCTTCAAGGCTCTCCAAGCGCTAGCTGCCACTAATCCCTTACTTCTGCCCTTTTGTGGGTGGTGCTGCTTTTCTTTGCTTTTAAGGTTAGTTGTAGATCATTTAGTCATATCACGGCTAAGAACTCATCCTCCCTTCAATGCTTACCTCACTGAGTCTCTCTTAAAATTCCTAGATGGTATAATTTTATGTAGCTTTTTAATCGGACTATTAGAAATAAATAAAACAAGTCAAATCAATTCAACAAGCATTTATTAAGTCTCTGCTGTGTGCCAGACGCTATGCTAAGTTCTGTGATACAAAAAATAGCCTTTCCTCTCAAAAAGTTCACATTGTAATATGGGAAATATACAAAAGTTATGCAAAGTATAAATTAAAAATAAACTTGAGGGAAGGCACTGAAAACTAGGAGGATTGGGAATTGCTTCTGGAAGAAGGTGAAATTTTACCTGGAACATAAAGGAAATCAGGGAAGTCAGGAAATAAAATAATAAGGAAGAGCATTCCAAGCATGAGAAAAATAGTGGAAATTCATGAAATCTGGAACTGGGGTGGTTTATGGTAAGAACCTCAGAGAGGCCCACCATCATTGGATGATAATGTATGTGGAGGGAGTGAGGTAAAAAAAAAACTTTAAAAGAGAGAGAATTGGGGGCAGAGCCAAGATGGCAGGGTAGAAGCAGGAAAACTCCATGAGCTCCCCCCGTAACCACCTCAAATAGCTATAAAATATGACTCTAAACAAATTTTAGAGCTACAGAACCCACAAAGTGACAGAGAGAAACAAATCTCCCAATGAAGGCAGGCCAACAGGCCAGCAGGAAGGGTCCATCGGTGCGTACTGGGAGCCGAGCCCAGCCAGGGTGGCCCCAACTAGCAGTGGCTGGAGTAGACCTTGGGAGAGTGGATCACCAGCAGGTGTGGCAGTTCCCAGAAATATCAACCCATAAATGCCAAAGTAAAAGGTCAGTATAGAACTCTGTTGGAACTGGGGGGGGGGGGCAAAGGCACAGTCCAGCCTCTGCCCTTGGAGCAAAAATCAGCAGAGGCATGGGAGCCATGCAGCCACCTCCATGTGGCTGCTTCAGAGCTCCAGGCCTGCAGAGTGTAGGGGGGCCAAGAGACCATTCAGAGGGTAATTGCTCTCACTTTAACCTGCCTGGATCTTGATCTTCAGTCTTGGGTGGTGGTCCTGAGGTGTGTGACCAGTGAGCCAGAGAATGTGGGGGCTGTAGAGATGGTCCCTCCTAATAACTCTGGCAGCTGTGAAAATCCCAGTGATTGAGATAAAAGCTCTCCCCTCTGGAAGCAGATTTCTACTGTGGCAAAGAGCTCAAAGTGAAGTAATTAAGTGGCAACATGAGCAAGCAAAGGAAGCAAAGCAAGCACGGCAATCCAACTTTAGATTCCTTTTTTGGGGACAAAAAGGATCAAAGCATGGAATGGGAGGAAGACAACAAAGTCAGAACTCCTGCTCCAAAAGCTTTCAAAAAAATATGACCTGGTTACAGGCCATAGAGGAGCTTAAGAAGGATTTTGAAAATCAAGTAAGAGAAGTGGAGGAAAAATTGGGAAGAGAAATGAGAATGATGCAAGAATATCATGAAAAGCAAGTCAACCACCTGGCTGAAGAAAATAAAAGAGAGAGAATTTTCTATTGAATCATAAAGGTTATAGGAAGCCACTGGAGTTTATTGAATAGCAGGGCAACATGGTCAGATCTGTATGTCAGGAAGGTTATTTTGACTCAGAATGGAAGATGAGTTGGAATGGGAAGACATTTGAGGCAGGAAGATCAACCAGCCTACAGGCTATTTTACAATAGTGCAGGTGTGAGAGCCTGGATATTAAGGCCTGCATCAGTGTTAGAAGGGGGCAGATAGGAAAGGTATTATAAAGGTAGAATTGACAAAATGTGGCAACTTTGGTAAAATTGAGTTGGCAACTGATTGGATATGGGAGAAAAAAGAGAATAAGGAATCAAGGCTAACACCTGAGTTTCTAGCCTGGGAGAGTAAGAGAATGTTGGAGCCCTCAATAATAACAAGAAAGTTAGGAAGAAGAGAGTTTTGGGAGAGAAAATATAATGAGTTCAGTTTTTGGTAAATTGATTTTAAGATGTGTGCAGCTCATCCAATTCTTGAAATCCAATAGGTATTTGGAGATGTGAGGACAGGAGAAAGGTTAGGGCTTGATAAATAAATTTGAGAATCATCAGCACAGAGATGATAATTCAATCTCTGGTACCTGAGAAATAGTATAGAGGGCAAAAAGAAGAGGTCCCAAGACAGAGCCTTGAAGGACACTCATGGTTAGCAGGTGTGACCTGAATAAAGATCTATTAAAGGAGACTGAAGAGTGGTCAGACAGATAGGAGAAGAACCAGGAGAGAGTTATGTCATGAAAACATCAAGAAAAGAGAATACCGGGGCAGCTATGTGGCACAGTGAATAGAGCACCGCTCCTGGAGTCAGGAGAACTGTCAAATCTGACCTCAGACACTTAACACAAAAACTAGCCATGTGACCTTGGGCAGGTCACTTAACCCTAATTGACCTCCAAAAAAAAAAAGAAAAGAGAGTATCAAGGAGAAGAGGGTGAACAACAGTGTCAACAGCTGCAGAGAAGTCAAGGAGAGTGAGGATTGAAAAAAGGCCATTATATTTGGCAGTTAAAACATCATTAGTAACTCTGGAGAGAACCATTTCAGTTGAATGATGATGTTGGAAGCCAGAGTGAAGAGTTAAGAATAGAGTGAAAGAAATGGAAGTGGAGGCACCTATTGTGTCTGATCATGATGTCAATGAGTTTAGCCACAAAAAAATGAGGAGAGACATAGGATAAACAGATTGAATGAAGGTTTTTGAGGATAGGAGAGACATAGACATGTTTGCTGGATGTAGGAAAGCAGTCAGTAGATAGGGAGAAGTTAAAGATTAATGGAAGAGGGGGAAATCTGCTGAAGAAAACATGATGTAATGGGACCATTTGTGTAAGAAGAGGAATTTTCTTTGGCAATCAGAAGGGTCACCTCTACATGTGGGATAGGGCTGAAGGAGGAGATAGTGAAGGAAGACATGAGACAAGGAAAAGGGAAAAGGGGGGAGTTCTCAACAAACTTTTTTTCGATGAAATACGAGACAAAATTCTCAGCTGATGGTGGGGCACAGAAGGCTTGAGTAAGGATGACATGATTTGGAAAAGCTTCCATAGTGACTGGGACAATGAGTCAACTGAGGAGATAGAAAAGAATTTGCCTTGTTGCAGTGAGGGTCCAATTGAGATTGTGTAACATAAATTTGTACAGAGGACCTGATCATACGACTCGTCATTTTTTTCCAGCTTTATTCAGCATCACATGAGTAGGCATGAAGGCAATAGGTGATGAAAGCAATCCAAGTCTAAGGTTTAGAAGGACAAGACTGGTGATAGGATAAGGAGACAAGAGATTCAAGAGAAGAAGAAAGTGTAGAATTAATCTAATTCACCAAAGGGTAAAGATGGGGAAGGGTGGAGTATAGCTGATAGCCTGGGAAAGAACTAAGAGAGGTCATGGTGAAGACAAAGAACCGGGATAGGGATTTCAAGGCAGAGTGAGGTCAAATGAAAACAAATTGTTATTGGATGAGAGATTTCAGGGTTCATGAACAAAGAAGTAGAATGCTTGTGAGCAGTGGCAAGGTAAAAAATATAACCATATCTGTGTGTACCTGAGGAGGGGTGAAGGAACATAGGCCCTGGGAAATAAGTAAGCTGAGGAAGTAGGAGATTATGGTTTTGAGGGTATATCAATATTTATGTTGAAATCCCTTAACATGAGGGTAAGAATTGGGAAGGGGAGAAAGACCAAATCAGGTACTGAATTTATTGAGGAAGTATCTTAGAAATCAGTAAATAACCATTATCAGAATCTTTATTGGGTTATGAACATGAAGTGAATGAACTTGAAAGGAAAAGAGGTTACTGAATGATAGTAGAAGAGGAAGACCCTGGAATGGCAAGCACTATCCCCACTCCTTCACCATGAGTGAGTGAAAGCTTAACCAGTGCTGGAACTGGTGGCCAGTGAAGCTGGCTCATCAGGAAGAAAAGATTTAGGATAAAACCAAGGCTGTTACCTATGGAACAGGAATCCCAGAGAGAACAGTAGTAGAATGAATAGGTAGCTTTAGAGTGGGATATTGGGAGAGAAGGTGTCTTGAAAAGGACCAGAATAAGAGAGTGGGTAATGAGGGGGGAATGGAGAACAGGGTTTAATGGGGAATTCAGAATTACTTGGATGAGGAGCATATGATGGGTTGGGAGCATGTTAATCATTGAGGGTTGAGTTCAGGTAGGATATTGTCTCTAGGGTTCAGCCTCAGGAGTTATCCCAGGGCATCAGATAGGTATGTAGTTGGAAGGGAGGGGTACCCAAGCTGGGGCAAAGCAGCCACCGTAGAATAGAGGCCAGGAGTACAATAGAATGGCTAGCTCAGGAACCTTTCCAGACAGGCAAGACAACTCACATAGCACACATGCTCCTCAGCCTACATTCCTCCTTAATCCTTCATATAAACCCTTGCAGCAACAGGCAGGCCAAACCCCAGAAGATACCCCTCTCAACAACTCAAAGAGGGAATCTGGTAATGTAATCAGTCAGGCTTTTCATGCCCAGCCACCGTTATTGGTCAGCAGCCAGTACTTTGTTACAATATAGGAACTTGAAGTGTCCTGAAGTGGTCTCTGGTTCCCCAAGTTTCGTGTTGTTAATTGTCACTGTTTGTCCCTCTCCTATCAGGCAAGTGTAAGAGTGATGCTTATACATATGCAGACTAAAACTTGTACACACTGTAGACCTCCGGGATATCATTGTCCTGCCTAAGAAACTGAAGAGGGAGAATGCCAGGCCCCGTTAACAGGATTCCATTTGTTCTTCTCTCATTCCTCATGTGCCAGCTCACATCTTGTCTATCCCTTGCTCCAGCTTCCTTCCTCAGAGCACCATAGCATGACTCTGTGCTCGTCACCTATACTGGCTCCTGAACATATATGTGCAGACAGGCGTGGATGTCATCCTCTCCCAATGAAAGGCTTGAAGTTCCAGCACATTACAAGCACGTTACATTCTGCATCTAGCATAGCAATTGGTAATCATCTCATATACATAATACATTGGCAAATATCATGCAAAGGCATGAATGGCAGCTAGCAATAGTACCTGAAGTACACATGTAATAAACAATATATATGGCGATATTGGTCTATATTAGACCAAGGGCAGAAGTCTCAAGCAGTATGACTTCATACAGAGACAAATACAAAGCTCATATATAGAAACATACTATATGCATCTGTAACAAAATTACATTCCTTAACGCTGCATTTTCTGACATATAAAGGCAACAATGTATGGAGAGGCAGTATTGCATAGTGGTTAGAAAGCTGGTCTCAGAGTCAGGAAGACCTGGATTCAAATCCTGCCTCTGACACATACTGACAATGTGACCCTGGTCAATCTCTCAGTGTACTAGGCAAGTCTCTAAGTCTATTAAGTTATAGACCAACTAGAGTTCTGTATTTGTCCAGGGAATTTCCTCCCTGTGAATTCCCAATATGGATGAAATCACAAGTCTCATCAACATCTCCTCCCAACATTTCAAGTTATATGTACATATTTGCACACATATACATACATGCATATGTATGGACAGCTAGGTGGCACAGAGTGCCAGTCCTGGAGTCAGGAAGATCCGAGTTTAAATTTGGCCTCAGACTCTTACTAGCTGTGAGATCCTGAGCAAGTCACTTAACCCTGTTTGCCTCAGTTTCCTCATCTGTAAAATGACCTGGAGAAGGAAATGGCAAACCACTCCAGTATCTCTGCCAAGAAAACCCCTAAAAAGGATCACATAGAGTCTGACATGACTGAAAAACAAGTGAACATGTTGCATGTACATGATATAGTCATATATTGCATGTTATATGCAGCAAAGAAGCAGAACCCAGGATATTACAAAGCATGGAGCATGTATAACATGTAAGAACATATGTTACAACTACATACAAAGCACACATTATATGTATTCTCCATCATTTAGGCATGTGAGCAATCCCTAGAGCCTCCTAAGGAGGACTGGTAACCTGCCAGTGTGTTTGGCTGACTGTGGGCATCCCAAGATCTGCTGGCCTGGAGTCACTGTCCTGAGCTTGACGTGTGGCTGCCACGGGTCTCTCCCGGCGTCCTCCATTCCCCTGGTGTCTAATCTCCTCCTGGGATGCTCTGTAACTCCCAGGCTAGGGCTTCAGAGCACACATCTGCTTCTGAGCGGAGGCTCGCAGTTTGCTGCTCAGCAGAGCTCCACACCTCCCCTCCCCCACCCCAGAATCACATCTTCAGCTCTGCCTGATCCCCAAAGCTGACTGTTCCCTCTAAGTCTCGGAGGCAGGGGCACATCGCCTCTGTCTGCTTCCTCAACTTGCCGGTGACAGTTTTGCTGAACTATAAAAGTACTTCCTTTTTGTCCACTTGACTAATCCAGGAGGTGAACCTCTGAGCCAGAACCGGGTGTGAGCCAAACCACAAAGAACCCAACCGCCTAGAACAGGTCTGGGCAAGTGCGAGATGCTCTGGAGTAAACCGAAATGGGACTTTCATCGTCAACCTCTGTTCCTTTTGGAAACTCCCAGGCAAACTGGTTGCTAGGCAACCACTGATATTTCTTTTATGACCAACAAATATAAACACATGAATCCGACATTAACTAGATGACAATACAGTTTTCTCTGCAGGTTATGGTATAGCAGTCCCTTCATCAGCAAGATTAGAACGGGGAACCAGCCCTGAACAGTGAAGGCAAAACACCAAGGGTTCAACCCTTCAGAATCTCTTGCATCTGCCCCCTTCTCTTTACAAGCACCTTATTCTAGGTCTTCATCACGCTTACCCTTACTGCTGTCATAGCCTCTTAGTAAGTTTCCCTGTAGCCAGTCTCCTTCCTCCCCACAGTTGTCAAATTGCTCCTAAGATACAGGGATGAGCTTGCCTCCCCCACCCCCACCTTGGAATTTCAGTGACTTCTCCCTCTTTTCAGAATAAAATGCGAACTTCTCTGACTTTAAAAGCTCTCTGTAATCTATCTACAGCTTATATTTCCAGACTGATTGCACACTTCTCTTGTCATTTGCTCACTACCGTACCTAAACTGCCTTGCTTGCTTCTCCCTGTGCCAGGTTCATCTTTCATCTCCATGCTTTTGCAAGGGCTTCCCTCAGGCCTGTAATACCCTCCTTCCTCACTTTGACTTTTTGGAAACCCTAGCTTTCTTCAAGGTTCAACCTCTGTTTCTGCTTCCTTCAAGAATCGAGACAGACAGACAGACAGAGACAGATATAGAGACACAACGACAGAGACAGCGACACAGAGAGACAGAGAAAGAGACACACAGAGAGAGAGAGACAGAGAGGGATAGAGACGCAGTGAGGTATTCGTTTGTAGGTAGGTAGATATAGCTATAGATATATAGGCATATAGATATATGTACATGTATATATATATACACACATGTGTGTATGCATATAGACATATATAATTAACATGTTTTGTCTATTATTTATTATATATTTGGTTTTTATATTTATTTTATATGCGTGTATGTGTATGTGTGTACTGTATCTATGAACGTGTTATAACTAATTGAGGGCAGGGACTATCTTGCTTTTAGAACTCTATCCCCAGTCTTCTCCAATGCCTGGCACATGGTAGTGCTGAATAAGTGATTGTTAATGAATTTTTTGATTGATGCCAAAGGGGCCCCCTTCCCTTAGTTCTTGTTCATATAATTATGTTAGCATTTCAGACAGTTTCCACAGCTATTGCCTACCCAGACTCTGGTACATAAATCCCAACTACTTCCCCTACTACCAGGGATTCAGTTTCTATCTCCATAAAAAAGAAACCTTGGTTCTTTCCAGTAGATGCTTGGGGAGAGGTTTCATTATTCAGACTAAGATGCTGAAAATTCACCAG
The DNA here is from genome assembly GCF_028583685.1 of Petaurus breviceps papuanus. Lineage (NCBI taxonomy): Eukaryota > Metazoa > Chordata > Mammalia > Diprotodontia > Petauridae > Petaurus > Petaurus breviceps. Next base: position 105,488,555 of record NW_027186296.1, read on the forward strand.
CTTCAGTCAGAAGATTAACGCCCTCCCTTCCCCCAAATCAGTATGATTCCAGGATCCTTGCTTTTGTCAGTGAGGCCCAGTAGAAAAGATATCCATTTATCTGAGAGGAGAAATCCTAAGCAGAATCCTGATTTCATTTTAAAGATGACTCACGTTCAGGTGCCTTAAAAGAAAGATTTACTATAATTCTTGCACTTACCGAATTAATGAGTCTTGGGAAATATCTGGTTTTTTGGATGGTATGACTAGGTCACTAGCAGTAAGATGAGGGTTGCTGACTTCGAGGTAAGAGGGTCAAGTCTTATCTAGTTCTGTTTCAAATTCAATTTGACTGCTTAACAGTAAAGATAAATTGAACCTGCAGAGAAAACTGAAAATAGCATTTTCTTAGCCTGCCCATGACGGACTCAATAGCTCTAGATTTATGAGGGGTGAATGACCTCTCTGCCTTGGTTTTCCACTTTCACTGTTCACAGGATTGGATTTACATCTGGACAGAGAGGAACCTTGGGCTACTGGATCAAACAGAACCAATAACCTTGACTGGGACTGGCTGCACATGTTTGTGGACTGGGAGAAACAATTAGGTTAACAACCACCTGGTCCATCCTCCCCATCCAGAAGACCTTAATTTCCCCACAGGTGGGGCATAAGTAGAGTTTATATACTTAGCTCTTAACAACTCCCTTATATCTGTGATTGCCCCCACCCAAGCCTTTTATCCTCCCTAAACACTTCTTTATTTGGCTCTCTAAACCAGGGGTTCTTAACCTTGTGATTCATGAATAGATTTCAGAGATGGAGTATCCATTAACTTGACATTTTTTATCTTTATTTTCAATAATCTCTAACTAAACTTAGTATTTCCTTCAATTACTTAAAAACATTATTTTATGAAGAAGGGCAATGACTTCATCAGATTTTCAAAGGGATCCATGACCAAAAAAAAAAAAAACCCAAAACAAACTTAAGAACCTGCTAAAGAACAGCTTATGAAAAGTTGGCTATATTGTGCTTATTTTTTTTCCTAGTGGGTCATCCCAAGGCAGAAATTTATTTTAGAAACTCAACAAATGGGGCAGCTAGGTGGTGCAGTGAGTAGAGAGCCAGCCCTGGAGTCAGGAGGACCTGAGTTTGGATCCAGCCTCAGAGAATTAAACACACACACACACACACACACACACACACACACACACACACACACAAAATCTAGCCATGTGACCCTGGGCAAATTACTTAACCCCAACTGCCCCCCAAAAAAGCAAAAAAAAAAGAAACTCAACAAAGTTACAAGAGGATCAATCACAGCTCCATTGTCAATTAATACCATGTGAGAATATGTAGATTTCTCAATAGGCACCATGATAATCAGTTTCATTAATGGGGAATATATTATCTTCACGTAAAGGGGGTGGGTGAGAAATCTGCTAAATATCATAGAATGTCAAAAATTTGAAGGACCTTAGAGATAATTTAGTGTACACACACACACACACACACACACACACACACACACACTCACAGAGATGAAACTGAGGCTCACATAGGTTCCAAGGGTAAAGAGCAGAGCTAGGACTAGTATCCTAGGTCAGGGTTCTACCCATTTTATCCTCTATTTTTTTTTTTTTTTGCTTTTTGGAGGGCAGTTGGGGTTAAGTAACTTGCCCAAGGTCACATGGCTAGTTTGTGTGTGTGTGTGTTAAGTGTCTGAGTCCGGATCCAAACTCAGGTCCTCCCGACTCCAGGACAGGTGCTTTACTCACTGCGAATATCCTCTATTTTAAATGATACTTTTGAACAGCTGTTCAACACCGAGAAGCCACCGTTTCTGGAAACCCCCATTGCCACCCACATCTATCTTGCCACAGGAAACCCTGGTTTCTACAAACTTGGTGATTGTCTTGTGTAATTGTCTGCTATAATTCCCTTCTTAAAGAGGTACTTGCTGTACTTTGGGTTAGAGAACCACTGAGGTCTCTTCTAACTTAAATCCTCTGATTCCCTGAAATGTTTACTAATCCCAATGTGTTCCAGGCTCTAAGTATACAGAGACACCAATGTAACAGACCCTGACCTCAGGGAGTATAGAGCTCTGAAGCATATCTCTGTTTATCTTAGCCTCCTTTTTGCATACAGTGCCTAAAATCCCAAGTCTCAAGCTGAGGTGTCTGGGGGAGCTCTCCTTGGCTCTCCCAAGCATGCTCCTGTCTCCAAATCTGTGCAGGCTCAGAGTGACTCCCAGCGGTTTGCTTCTTCCGTGGTCAGACCTTAGGCAGTATCTCTCTCATTTATATCACTTCTTTCCCACAAGTATAGGGGGCTGTGGGGAATAGCCCAATCTCTCCCTAGTTGCCTTTCCTGTCTCACTCCAGGCTAATGGGTCAGATTATTCAAATACCTTGAAGCTGTTTCTAAAAAAAATTATAGATAAGGTAAAATGGAACAGAGTGATTGAACCACCTTCATCCAACATGGACACCAAGGTTGGGGAGGGGGTGTGTGGGTGAAATTTGGAAAATACATACACATATGATGTATGTGTATACAGATATACATATAGGTATAGATATATACATATGCACATATACATTTATGTATATTTGTCTTTATGTGTATTACATTTTTATAGGTAAATACAAATATATTTCTATAAATACAAGTCCTTTCCACTTCCTTTATGTTATTTATTGCTTTGCTACTTAATCTGTAACCTTCCCAGTTCATGAACTTCCTATGTCCACATTTCCCACATGTGTCTCTGCTATTGTGTCTTTGTCCTATGATATGTGCACCTGTAGGTTTCTTTAAAAATATTTTTAATATGACATGTTTGCCAAGTGCTTAGTATAATTCCCGGCACATGGTTAGGACTACATAAATGTCGTTGTTGTTATTCTTCATTTCATTCCTCTCTCTCTATACCACACTCTGAGAATATCTAACTATCTAACCTGACCCTTTCTATTGCTATCAGACCATCTGGGAGCAATGAATTTAGAGTCAGAGGACCTGGATTTGAATTCTGGCCCTTCTATTTAGTAGCTGTGAGATACTGAAGGGATTCACTGCTCCTCTAGGAGTCTTTTTTCTTCTCTGTAAAATGAGCTAGTTGGACTCTTAAAACACCAGCTTGGCATTCTATGAGCCTCTGATGGTCTGTGTGAATGCCCACAGGTAGGCACTGGATACCCCTTACCAGTCATTCCCAGGGATTAAAGAGGGCAAAGGGAATAAAACAAACCTGCAATGTAGATAGACACTGTAGGTGATCTATCCTTCATCATTAGTAATGTACAGGGTTGTTTTCTTCCACACCTATTATTTCATCAGTATAGGGAACTCTTCCTGTGGCAACTCCATCCATGATAGAAATCTGTATCTTACTATTGCCTGGAGCAGTGAGGTATTAAGTGATGTGCCCTGTATCACACAGCAAGTATATATTAGAGCATCACGAATTTAAAGCCAGAAGGAATTTGAAGGGAATCTAGGCAACCCTCTCATTTTACAGATGAGAAAACTGAGGTCCCTACAGGTTGTATCTTGCCCAAGATGACACAGGAGGCAGAGCTGGAATACAAACCCAGCAGCCCTGACTCAAAATCTAATACCTCTTGAGGTAGGATTTGAATCCAGTCTAGCCACTATGCTATACTTTCCCTCCCTTCTTTTTTCCTTCTCTCCCTCCATCCTTCCCTTTTTTTTGCCTCCCCCGTTTCTTCCTCCCCCTCCCTCCCCCCTCTTTTTATCCCTGTCTGCCCTTGTCTCTATCACACACACACACACACACACACATTTATAGCAACAATTTCTAACTGGCTTCCTTTTGCTCCTGCTTGCAGTTTCAGGTACTGAAACTAAGTGATTAAAAAGTCTCAGTCCTCACTCCCGAATCAGGCTTCTCACTCCACCTGCAATCACTCTGACTACTGCCTCTGCCTTCTTTGCAGCTTAGAGGTCTTCCAAAGGTCTCATCCCTTGAAGATCAAAGATTCTGCATCTGCCGGTGCCGGAGTCACTTCTTTTTCAACTCCAAACACAGTCTATGTCCAGCAGACCCCATGGAGTTGCACTTCCTTCCTGTATTGCAGGGACAAAGATCTTTGTACTTGGTAAGCGTTGGCAAAAAGCAGCTTTGAGGAAAATCAGGGCAAAAAAGAGAGATTTCCCTGAAGGCCTATTTCTCCGGAGTGTGAAGAAAGAAATGTGCATAAGGCCAGAAGTCCTTTCCAAAGTCTTAAGAGGAAAAAATCAATCTAGTATAGTTCTTTGTGTTCTTCGCCAATGATGTTGAAGCCCATCCCAGGAAAATGGAAGAAATACTAAAATTAAAGCTTGCTGGAGAACTGTGAAGGGGAATGCTATTTATGAACCTTAAAAAGGTCCTAAGAGAGAAAGAGGAGGCATCTCATTCTTTTGAAATCAATGGAAAAGAAAAAAGGTCTAATAATGGAAAGATCTTAGTCAATAACATTGTGTTGAACATTGGAGAAAAACCCCTAAATCTGGAAACCAGAACAACACATTATTTTCATAATGGAGATACATTTGTGTGTTTGTCATAGAGTCACAGGATGGTGGGGCTGGAAAGGATGCTATGGTATATTAGAAAGAGCACCAATCCAATCCAATGATCATTTATTAATGATTCATTTATTAAATGCCTACTGTATGTAAAAAAAAAACAAATGAAAATTAGTCCCTTTCCTGAAGAAGCTTACATTCCACTGGGTATTGGAGGAAGGGGCAGGGGAGTTATAACATGTAAACAATAAAAGAAAGTCATGATAATTGCAGAAGGAGTGAGAGAACATGAACAACTAAGGGAATCAGGAAAGCTTTCTTAAAGAAACTGGTGCATAAGTTAAGCCTTGAGAGAAACTAGGGATTCTAGGAGATAGTGGAGAGGAAGGAGTACATTCCAGATTTATATTAATCAGTCAATCAATTAGCATTTATTAAGCACCTATTATATGCCATGTGCTAGGGATAAAAAATCCCTACCCTCAAGAAGCGTAGATTCTAGTTTACTTATGGTCATAATAGAATCTTAGAACTGAAAAAGACTTGAGAGATCATCTAGTCCAGAGGTTCCCAAGCTCATTTGGTCTACTGCCACCTTAAAAAAAATTAGTCAGCACCCCTCCCCCCCCATCTACTTTCTTTAACGGTTATTATAATTTTTTTTAATGACACATCTTAAATAACTTATTGTAAATTCATGGGGGTTTTTCCTGGATTGAAATTTTGGTTTAACTGTAACCATACAGTGTCATATTGTAAACAAGTCATATCTTTCTGCTGATGCATGCTGGACTTCCTGACAATGTGCTACACACTCACCTGACAACACTTCCTGGTTAAGACTGTTGGAGACTTGACCAATAATCGATTAATAATTTGCATTTTGTGTGTTTATTTGGAAAATAATATAATCACTATAACTTTAACTCTATCTCACAACAAACAAAATGTGTGCTACTGGTTTTTCAAATTTTTCTTCTCTTCTTTCCTTATGCCTCCACTACTCCCTTATTTTAATTCATTTCCCCTCCCCCCCCCATTGCACCTGAGGCTACTACCACCCTCTGAATTGTTCCAGTTACCCCCATGGGGTGGTATCACCCACTTTGGGAACCTATAATAGTCTAATCCTCTCATTTAATTAAATAAGGAGACTGAAGCCCACCCAGAGAGAGCAAAGTTACACTGGTGTGGTGAAAGAACTGAGATTAGAACCCATGTCTCTTGACTTCCAATCCAGTTGTCTTCACTCCTGTAACCAAAAGACAGTGGAATGCATGGAATGTACAGCTCATAGATTCTTATCTTCTCTCTTCACTAAGGCTTGTAGTTCTCCATAGCTTCTATTTATCATTAAAGAACTTTGATGGCTACAGTCACCCTGCAGGTTCCACATAGCTTAGTATGATCATTTTGCTCAGCCAAGGTTTTGCTTATAGTCAATGACACAAGTTGGTATTTGCTGCCCTAACCATGTACATGATTTGGCTTAGTAGGATGACAGTCTCTTGCATTGTGGGCACAGATATTCATGGGAATTAAAGTCTGAACCTAAACACAAATAGACAGATCTCTTGAACTCACTGGAAATGTAGCTTCTAAAAGGTTAAGTGCATAGCACACTGGTAGATGTAGGCTTGCCTTTGTTCAAACCTCATTACAAAGGTTTTTAGCCTTCCTAAATTAACTATTAAAATGAATCTCCTTTTGTGATTTTTCAGCTATTTATAATAATTAACATCTAGCCTTATCTGAGAGTATTTGGAAGCGAGCTGAGGAAAAGACATGGTAACCTGAGTCAGGAAAAGGGAGATCAAGAGGCAAGAAAACTAAAGGACAGTGAAAAGATCAAGAAAGGGCAACAAAAGCAAACTTTCCAAAGGGCAAATTTTCTAATTTTGCTAAGAGCTGGTTTTGGATGAAACCTATAGAAAACTACCTAATATAAAAGAAAAAACGATCATCCCATTATCCCAGAAAAGGGGGCCATCAAGCAATTTTTTTGAGGGGGGGGGAGCAATTGGACCTAAGTGAGTAGCTCAGGGTCACACAGGTAGCAAGTGTCTGAGGTTGGATTTGAAGTCAGGTCCTTCTGACTCCAGGGTTAGTGTTCTATCCACTGTATGTCAAGCAAATTTCTTAAACATGAAGTTCTATATTCGAAGTAGATGGAGTCGAAAACTTTGGTTGAGGAAAAGTTAAGATGGTGTTCAGACCTCTAGCATGTAGAGACTGACAATACTGATAGGGTTTTGTGGAAATTTCAGAATTTGAAACATTTTCCAGCCCATTTGTGACTTTGAGATCTACTGCACCTTATGTTTCCTTAGACTCTAAGTAATTCCTCTTTGGCCTAAAGATTTCTTGATTTCAAAGAGGCAGAGGAACTAGAGACCAAATTGCCAACATTCACTGGATTAAAGCAAGAGAATTCCAAAAAGATAGATAAATAAACATCACATTCTGCTTTATTGACTACACTAAAGCCTTTAAATGTGGATCATAAGAAAATGTGACAAGTCCTCAAAGAGATGGAAGTACCAGTTCATCTTACTTGTCTCCTGAGGAACCTATATGCAGGTCAAAAAGCAACAGTTAGAACCAGACATGGGACTACTGATTGGAAAAGGAGCATGGCAAGGTTATGTATTGTCACCTTGTTTATTTAACTTAAATTCAAAGTATATCATGTGAAATGCCAAACTAAAAGATGGGATTAAGGTTACCAACAGAAATATCAACAATCTCAGATATGCAGATAATATCACTCTGATGGCAGAAAGTGAAGAAGGATTAAGAAGTCTCCTGATGAGGGCAGAAGAGAACAGTGTAAAAGCTGGCTTGAAGCTTAACATCCAAAAAAAAATAAAATCTTGGCAACTGCTCCCATCACTTCCTGGCAAATAGAGGGAGAAGAAGTAGAAACAGTGTCAGATTTTATATCCTTGGGCTCAAGGATCACTGCAGATGGTGACTGCAGCCATGAAATTTAAAAATGCTTCCTTCTTTGAAGGAAAGCCATGGCAAATCTGGACAGCATACTAAAAAACAGAGACATCACCTTGCCAACAAAAGTCTGTATAGTCAAAGTGTGGTTTTTTTCCAGTAACAAAGAATGGCCATGACAACTGGACCATAAGGAAAGCTGAGTGCCACAACGCTTTCAAATTGTGGTATTGGAGAAGACTTGTGAGAGTCCTTTGGACAGCAAAAAAGATCAAATCCGTAAATACATAAAGAGAATAATTCAGACTATTCACTAGAAGGTCAAATGCTAAAGCTAAAGCTTAAATACTTTGGCCACATAATGAGAAGAGAGGACTCATTGGAAAAAGACCCCGATGTTGGGAAAGATTGAAGGTAAAAGGAAAAGGGGACAGCAGAGGATGATAGATAGTAACACAGAAACAATAAGCATGAACTTGGACAGACATAAAGAAATAGTGGAGGATAGAAGGGCCTGATGTGCTATAATTCATGAGATTACAAAGAGTCAATATGACTGAACAACTGAACAACACTCAGAGCTCCAAGAAATAAGAATCCTCTTTCTCACTTCTAGTGTGGACATTCATATTCTCCATTATACTTAACATATAGTATCATATTGTATAGTATAGTATGTAGTGTGGTGTGTATGGTATTGTATTGTATTGTACTGTATTATACTATACTAAAGTACAGTGTACTAGAGAATTATTTATACTAACACACTTCTTCAACAGATGCCACCATTGAATCCGTTTCAATTCAATAAGCATTAAGTGCACACTATGTGCCCAGTACTAGAGAGAGAGAAGTTGTGTGGCATTGTAGAAACATCTGTGAGCCTAGGTGTAATGTAAAGTCAAGCAAAGGCAACTTCCCAAGGTTCAAAATACCAGCATAGGTGCTCTCCATTTTATTCAGTGACAAATTAAGAACAGAGAAGATCAAAATATGACATCATTCAAAATACAGTATTTACTAAGTGTGATTAAATAATCTCCAAGTACTACCCCACCCCAGGACCTTTCATTTATTCAATCAATTACAAAATCCCTGTTCTAAATACTACTCCACCCCTAGGCTGTACCTTCATTTAGTCCATCACAAAGCCCCTCTTCTCAAATGGAGGTTAGTTTCCAATCATAAGTAAAGTACATTCATTTGTTCAACCATAGAACACAAAAAGGTCAAAAGTTCCCTACCCCTGGATCACAATCGAATCTACCCCAGAGTTACAAGTTTAAGCATAGCACTTAATACCCAAATGGAGGTCTTTTCTTCATCTTGACAAGAGGCAAGTTCTCAGCAAGTTCTCAGGGGAGACAAGGCTTAGCAAGGCCACAAGATACATTGCCAGTCCCTTCATTAATTCATCCTCTGTCTGCAGAACAGTCCTAGGACCCCTGAAAACATTAGCAAAACCCTCTTCCAGGATTTCTGTAAACATACAACAAGAAAAATCCTTCTTCAGGGCTTCTGAACCAACAGCAAGGTTCCAAGAATTTTGCAACAACAGCACCATCCTTCACCAGTGGACAGTATTCACTCTCTGTCTGCAGAACAGTCTCAGGAGCTCTGAACCAACAGCCAGGTTCCAGAGCTTCTGCAACAACATGACTGTCTTTCACCAGTGGACAAATCTGGCAAAACAACATCAAAACAGACAGACAAAGTACCAGCAAAACAGCCATGTCTCCTCAGTCCTCGGTAGCTCTGGGTAGCAGTTCTCATAGTCCTGGGCAATTCAAAGTGGCCCTCAGCAATCCTCTCAGTCTCTCTCTGCCTCCAAAAGGGTGCTTCCAAAAAGTTCTTCCGCCTCTCTCTTGTCTTGTGTCTCTCTAAATCTACATCACCAGCTCCTCACAGTTCAGCATTCTCTTTTCACGTCAACAAGTCCATCCCACAAGTGGGATTAACAAGCTCTGGGTTTTAACACAATCAAACCAAAAACCAAGCCAATACAGGGGAATCTTTAAATGCCATTACTATTACACTAGGGTCAAGAGAAACATGGGTTCAAATCCTGCCCAGACACTTCAATTTAGGTGCCAATGGGCAACTAACTTAAGTGCTCTGAGCCTGAGTTGGCTCAATGATAAGGTTATAATAATAGCTACAGTACCTAAATCACGAGACTGGCAAGGGCATCAGTACTTTATAAGCCTTGAAAGACTATAAATGCAGCCTCCCTAGCTTACCATTCTCACTATTAATATGAAAATATGAGATACGGAAAGATTTATTTACTGTGAACAACATCCCTTAAATTACTTAGTTCTTGCTCTTGACCTTGAATAGAGTTCTGGGAAGAAGACATAGCATGGCAAAAGGGGAGCCCATGGCTGCCAAAATGGTGGTTTTTTAGAATTTCGTTCCCAATACTCCAAGTGTAGAGCTGAGAAATAGCCAAGGGTGGAGAATTGGAGACCATGAAAAACTGATTTGATATTAGATATTATTATAAAGATATAAAAGAACAATACAGTCCCTGCCCCCAAAGAGTCTATAGTTTAAAAGAAGGTTGCAAGATATTCTCAAAAGTATGAAGTAGTTTTTACCTTTAAAGGAAAAGTTCTGGAGAACTCCAACAGAACAGAAGAAACCCAAAGTGGAGTCATTTGTTTAGGAAGGTAACAGAGTTAGACACAAGAAATCTGTGAATCCCTAGCCAAGACAAAGGAGCTTCCAGAATATTCCCCAACTCTCAGAGATAGCTTTGCGTAATGAGTAACCTGAGTAAGTATAAGTATAAAAATATAAGTATACCATGGGGGAACATGTCAGGGGAGGACTAGGAGGAAGAACAGGTTTATCTGTAAGGTTCCTTCAAGCTCTAAATACAATGATAGCAAAATCTTAAGGTAGAATTAAGTAAGAATAAGAGATTTTAGACAAAATACTATAAAAAGTAGATATAAATATAACAAGAGATAATATAACAAAAACAATAATAACAATAATAATAGCATTTATATAGCACTTTAAGGTCTGCAAAGCACTCTATACATGTTGTCTCATTTGATCCACATGACTCTGGTAGTTATGGCTATTATTATCCCCATTTACATATGAAGAAACTGAGACAGACAGTTTCAGTGGCTTGGCTCAGGGTCACACAGCTAAAAAGTGTTTGGGGCAGCATTTAAACTAAGATGCAACCTCTTTGTGAGTGTAAAGCCAAGCACAAGCAGCTTTCCAAACAACTGCTACTATGAACAGCTTAAAGGTTCTGATAACATAGTATAGTGAACTCTCTATTCAGTAACAAACTGAAACCAAAAGTACAGCATTGACAGAATTGATAGAAACCAAAGTACAGCATTCACAATGTTATGACATAACAATTTATCACTAAAGTGGCCACATAGTTTTAAGCAAAAAATATCATCCAGTAAGTCCTTAATTCAATCATCCTTAAGGAGCAATCCTCCTTAAGGGGCACAAAGTACAAAGGTCAAAGCTCTCCACCCCAGGTCACATTGAATCATGATCTTCTCAGTCGTCATTAAGTATGCAAGAAGAGGTCTTTTCATCTTGACTTGAGGCTGGCTCTCAGATTCCATGGTTTTTCTTCCGTGGTCCTAGCTCCTGACTGAATGTATCCAACTGTCACCTGGATTCAAAAGCAGGCAGCTTTCAGCTCCTTGTCCAGTTCCTCGTCAAGTTCCTTGTCCAGTTCCCATTCCATATGGAAGTTCAAAGTGTCCTCACAGTCCACCTCAAGTCCTTCACAGTTCCTGTTTCTGGGAAGACAATGCTTAACAGAGCCACAATAATATTCATACACATTGCTGGCACCATCATCGATTCACTGTGAATCAACACAGACCCACCAACAAGATCTGAGAACTCAACACAAATCATTAGTATAGAAATTAACCCAGACCCACAAACAAGGTCCAAGAGGTCAACACAAATCATCAGTAAAGTCCCAGGACTGGGGCAGCCAGGTGGTGCAGTAAGAGAGCCAGCTCCAGGGTTGGGAGACCCTGGACTGGTTCTGGCCTCAGATACTTGGCACCCACACAAAAAATAACTGGCCATGTAACCTTGAGCAAGTTACTTAACCCCAATTGCTTTAAAAAAAAAAGTCCCAGGACCGCTGAAACCCTCCTCCAGAACTTCAGACAACTGGAAAATCCTCTTTCAGGGCTTCCAGTAAGGTCCCAGGGCTTCTGTGCAAAGTATCACAAACAAACATCAACAAAGACAGAACAGACAAACAGAGTGCTGGGATACCATACCAGTTTTCTCCTCAACTCTACCACAACAAGAGTTCTCTTCTCAGTTCTGCTCTTTCCTAGCTTGGGCTTCTCCTTATATATGGTTATTAGCTCCTCCGCTTCCTGTTGCATCAGCAGCAGGGATTCGCAAGTTCTGGGGTTCACAAGTTCCATTCCTTAACAAAGACTTGATATAATCATGGGCAAGGCTTAAAAGAAATTTGAACTGAAACAAGGTGTTAAGTACTTCTTTTCTTGTCATTACAGTGAGTAGGGATTGTTCATTCTTTGTACTTGTATCACTAGTGCCTGAAAAATACTTAATAAATACTTGTGGATTGATTAATAACCTCCAACTAGGAAGATCTCAGAAACCTTTCCCAAGGAAGTGGTTGCTGAGCTTTGTCTTCAAGGAATAGGATTTCAATAGGTAGAAGGAGTTAATTTTGAGGATTGGGGACATTTGGTATGAATTGGAAGCATAAGTTTAAGAGAACAGGATGGGGGGGGGGAGTCAAGATGGCGGAGTAGAAGCAGGACCTCCCCACTGCTCCAGCTTCCACCTTCCCCAATCCATGTAAAAAGGGGACTCTAAACAAACTTTGGAGAATCCACAAAATGACACAGAGAAGCTAACCTCCCACTGAGGACAGCCCAGTAGGCCAGCAGAATCAGTCAGCACAGTGCTCTGGGAGCCAAGCCCAGCCCTATGCTAAGGCTTTAGCCCCAGGGTGGGCCTGACCAGCCACCAGCCAAAGGGACTCCAGATCAGCAGCAGCTGTGGCCATTTCCAGATTTATCAACACATAGATGCGAAGGACAAAGTGAGAGGTCAGTGCAGTCTGAAATTTGGGACCCAGTAAGTGGGAGCGCATGGATTTTGCCCCCGGGGTGAGAAGCCACTGAGACACAGGCACAGCCACCCAGCACTACGTGGCAGCTTCAGCTCCTGGCCTGCAGAGTGTAGGGGGACCAAGCACTAGTCTGAGGGGTAATCGCTCTTGCTTTAACCTGCTTGGATCTGGATTGCAATCTAGGGTGGAGGTCCTGAGGTGTATGTCCAGCTTGCCAGAGTGTGTGGAGACTTCAGAGAGGGCACCCATCTAATACCTCCAGGAGCTGAGAAAACCCCAGCATTTGGGACAAAACTCCCCTGTCTTGTGGCAGAGTCCTACTGTGGCAAAAAGCCCAGGGATCAAGTGACTGAGGGGCTACATGACCAGGCAAAGGAAACAAAGCAGACAGAAGATTCCAACATTACACTCCTATTTAGGGGATATAAAGGATCAAAGCATGGAACAGGAGGAAGACAGTGAAGTTAGAACTCCTGCACCAAAAGCTTCAAAGGAAAATATGAGCTAGTTACAGGCCATAGAGGACCTTAAGAAGCAGATAAGAGAAGTGGAGGAAAAGTTGGGAAGAGAAATTAGAATGACGCAAGAAAATTACGAAATGAGAGTCAACAGCCTGACTGAGGAAAATAACACCTTAAAAAAGAGACTAACTCAAATGGTAAAAGAGGCTCAAAAAGGCAATGAGGAGAAGAATGCCTTAAAAAGGCGAATTTGCCATATGGAAAAAGAATCTCAAAAGCTCAATGAGGAGAATCATTGCTTCAGAATTAGAGTGGAGCAAATGGAAGCTAATGACTTTGTGAGAAATCAAGATGCTGTTAAACAGATCCAAACAAATGAAAGAATAGAAGGCAATGTTAAATATCTCATGGAAAAAACCACTGACCTGGAAAATAGATCCGGGAGAGATCATTTAAAAATTATTGGACTACCTGAAAGCCATGATCAAAGTAAGAACCTAGAAATCATCCTCCAGGAAGTTCTCAAAGAAAACTGCCCTGATGTTTTAGAACCAGAGGGCAAAATAGAGCTTGAAAGAATCCACCAATCACCTCCTGAAAAAGATCCCAAAAAGAAAACTTCTAGGAATATTATAGCCAGGTTCTGGAATTCCCAGATTAAGAAGAGAATATTACAAGCAGCCAGGAAGAAACAATTTGAATATTGTGGAAACACAATCAGGATAACCCAGGATCTGGCAGCTTCTACACTGAGCGATTGAAGGGCTTGGAATATGATATTCTGGAGGGCAAAGGAGCTGGGATTAAAACCAAGAGTCACCTACCCAGCAAAACTGAGTATCATGGTTCAGGGGAAAACATGGTCATTCAGTGGAATAGAGGACTTTCAAGCATTCTTGCTGAAAAAACCAGAGTTAAGTAGAAAACCTGACATTCAGATACAAGAAGCAAGAGAAGCATGAGAAGATAAACAGGGAAAAGAAATCATAAGGAACTTATCAAAATTGAACTATTAATTATTCCTACATGGAAAAACAATAATTGTAACTTATGAAGCTTTTCTCAGTAGTTGAAGGGAATAGAAAAAAATATATATATGTCTATATATGAGGGTATATAGGCATATGAATACATATGTGAATGTGTGTATATATGTTTACAGGTATACATAGATAGAGGGCACAGGACCAATTTAACAGGAAGGGATGATACTTAAAAGGTCAAATTAAGAGGTGAGAGAGGAATATAATGAGAGGAGATGGGGAGAGACAGAATGGGGTAAACTATCTCATACAGAAGAGGCAAGGGGAAATGGTTACAATGGAGGGGAAGAATAGGAAGGCAAAAGGGAATGGGTCAACCTTATTCCCATTGAATTTGGCTTGAGGAAGAAATGAAATACACACTAAATAGGGTATCTCACCCTACAGGAAAGTAGGGGGGAAGGGGATGAGAGGGGGGATGATGGAAGGGAGGACAGGCTGGGTGGGGAGGGAGGTTGGAAGCACCCACTTTTGAAAAGGGATGGGATCCAAAGTAGAGAATAGAACAAGTGGGAGGTGGGATAGGAGGGAGGGAAATATAGTCAGTCTTTTACAATATATCAACTATGTTATTGTTTTGTGTTAGCTACACATGTACAACCTATACTGAACTGCTTATATTCCCAGTAAGGATGAGTGACAAGGGAGGAAGGGAATGAATCTGGAATTCAAAGTTTTAAAATCAAATATATATATATATACATATATATATATATACACTATTATTAATACTATTTTACATGTAATTGGGAAATAGATATAAGATACACAGGCACTGGGGCATAGAGATCCACTGGAAAAGTTGAAAGGGGTATGGGAGAAAATATGGGAGAGAGAAGATTGGAGGAGGGGATATTCTGTGGGACTGCTATTTTGGGGCAGTGGGTAGGGGAAAAACAGGGAGAACATTTGTAACTCAAAATCTGGCGGAAATGAATGCTGTAAATCAGAAGTTAATAAAGCATTTGAAAAAAAAAAAAGAGGACTGGATAGTATTAGGAAACAGTAATCTAGTTTGGCCAGAATCAGGAGTGCATGAAGTGGAATGCTGTGAGAAATGAGGTGAGAGTCAAATTATAGACAGTCTTAAATACCATGTTAATGAGTAGATACTGTATCCTACAGGCAGCAGAAAGCCACTGAAGGTTTATGAACAGATCTAAGCCTTAAGAAGAATACTTTGGCAGTCGTGTAGAACATGAATTGGAGAGGAAAGAGATTAGAAGCAGGGAAACCATAAGTGCAATGTGCTCCCAAAGGAGGTGATGGATTTCATCTCATTGAAAGTCTTCAAGAAGAGACTGCATGTCCACTGGTTGGGCTTGTTGTTGTGAGGACTCCATTTCAGTAAGGGCTAGGCCAACTGATTACCAATGTCCTTTCAAACTCTAAAATCCTATGTCTTTGAAATAAAGAGAACAGGAAAAGGATTAATGTAAAATTTAGCTGGAAAGGTGACTTGGAGCCAGGCTATGGATAGCCTTAAAACACACAAAATTAAGAGTTTATATTTAATTCTAAAATCAAAAGGGAGCCATTGAAAGTCTTTGAACAAAATAGTGTCATGGTCAGATTTGTGCCTTAGAAAGTTTATTTGGCATCAGTGAGGAAGATGGGTTTTCAAGGGGACAGACTAAAGTCAGGAAGACGAAACTTACTGAAAACTATTTAATTTATCTATCTAAAACTATTTATCTACTTGGAAGACCAATTAGGAGGTTATTACAGTAGTTGTCTAAGTGAGAGGTGATGATGACTTTAACAGTGGTGGTAGGCAGGTCACTGGGGAGGAAGGAAGGAATGGGAAAGGTACTGCAGAGGTAGGGTAGATGAGAGTTGGCAAAGTGACTGTATAAAACTATATAGTTGGCCCTGAAAAAGTTTTAGAGTTTAAGACTTTATGTTCTGGAAAATAAATTTGTATACTAATTTATCAGTCTGATGAGTTTAAAATTTTGTAAATGAAATTGGTTTCAAGCAAGTAAAGCCAGTAACTAAGTGGAAAAGAAAGGGCACAGAAATGCTTCATTTTATGCAATTCATGTATTCCCAAAAAGTTATACTTTTTTGTAGATATAATTCTACTTTAAACATGCAAGAGCACTTGACTATTTTAAAGTAATCATGAAATAACTATTTTTGTAAAGCAAAGAATTCTTTGTCATAGGGAAATAACCCTTTAATTTATCAATTATATAAATTTAGATTCTGTTAAATTTTGACTTAGGTGGAAAAGAGGTTCAAGAACTTTTGTTTGATTCTAAGGGAACCATGTCTTCATCCAGTTTCTCAGTTGTGACAGGAAGAAATGCATGGATGCAAAGAACAACTAACATTTCCATAGTTCTCTTGATTTACAAATCATTTTAAATACATTATTTGATCTTAATAATAAAAGTATAGAATATATAATAAAGTCATTTATTATACAGAGTATAATACAGACTATTATAATACTTGTAATACAGAGAAGCATTGAAGGACGTATGAACATTTGATGAAAAGTGAAAAAAACAGAACCAGGAAAACAATATACACAATTAATATAATGTAAATGGAAAAGATTACAACAAAATAATTGTTGTAATTAAAAACAAACATTAAAAATAATAACAAATAATTTAAACTGAATGCTTTGAAATTATAATAATTCAAACCTGACTCCCAAAGAAGAGAAGGTACCTCTCTTTCATTCTTTGCAGAGGTAAAGAACTGTGTGAAACACTGCAGACAATATTAGACTTTTTTTAATATTTTGGTTAGTGTTGATGAACATTTCCTTCCCCCCCCTCCTTAATTTATTTTTTTATAAGGAATGGCTCTCGGGAAGGGGAAAGAGAGAATACCTTGAAAAATACATGTAGTTTTATTTTTAAATTTTATTTTATTTAAGTTTCACTTTTTAAACATTTGAGTTCTGAATTCTCTCCCTCCCTCCCACCTATCCCTCATCCATTGAGAAGGCAAAAAATGTGATATCATATATGTGAAATTATACAAAACATATTTCCAATAATAAAGTTGCAAAAACAGTAAGAAAAATAGGTGAAAAAAATATGCTTCAATATACACTCAGACACCATCAGTTCTCTCTCAGGAGGTAGACGCCATTTTTTATTATAAATCCTTTGGAATTGTCTTGGATTAAGTTAAGAGTTAAATCATTCATAGTTGATCACCATACAATATTGTTGTTAATGTGTACAGTGTTCTCCTGGTTCTTCTTACTTCACTTTCATGAGTTCATATGTCTTCCCATTCATCATTTCTTATAGCACAATAGTATTCCATCACAATCATGTATCATAACTTGTTCGGCCATTCCTCAATTGAGGTCCCTCTCTTCAATTTCTGATTCTTTGCCACACCACAAAAAGATGTAGTATAAATATAAATATAGGTTCTTTTCCTTTTTCTTTTATCTCTTTGGGTTACAGACCTAGCAGTACCATTGCTGGCTCAAAGGATATAATGAACAGTTCTATAGCCCTTTGGGTATAGTTCCAAATTGTTCTACAGAATGTTTGGACTAGTTTACAACTCCACCAACAATACATCAGTGTTCTAATTTTTCCACATCCCCTCCAACATTTGTCATTTTCCTTTTATGTCATAATATATGTGATTTTTTAAAAAGATACTAATACTTTTTAAAAGTATCATTGTCACCATTTCCAGTTGAAGAATCTGAGATCTGGAGAAGTGAATCAACTTCTCCAAGGTCAAGCCAGGACCTAAAATGAGGCTTTCAGCCTTCACATCCAGGGTTCTTTCCCCTACTCCACACTGCTTCCTGTACAAATGCTACCCAAGTAACTCCTCTGTTAAAGGAAGGGAGTCATAGAACAATGAGGCTCTGTTCTACACATGTCTAGATATTTGACAACTAACAAATAATGAGGAGATCCTTTCTGACATTTATTTTCTTGATAGTGAACAGAATTTAAATCAGAGAAAGTAACAAAGAAAATGTTTAAGTATAAAAACAAAACTGACTAAAATTACATGAAATAAAGATATATTAAGTACCTACTATGCACAAGACACTGCACTACATGCTAGGGCCATGCAGACAAAAATGAAAAAGTCCTAACCTGCCAGAAGTTTAGAATTTATTGGGAGACAAAATATGAAGACAAACAAGCAAATAAAATTTAATTTGAAGAGGTAACAAATACTAACAACTGGGGGGATGAGAGAAATTCTCATGGAGGTAATGGTACCTGAGCTGAGCCTTATAAAAACAAGTTAAGACCTCAGAGATTCAGAGTTGAGAAGGGAATACATTCTAGGCATGTTTTTTTATAAAGGCACAGAGACTGAAGCTAGAATAGCAAATTCAGAGAGTAATAGCCCATAGATCATTTTGGCTAGACAGTAGAGCGTGTAAGAGTCAATCATGGGATATGTGTCTGGAAAGGTTAGTTGGAGTCAGATTTTGGAAGGATTTAAATATGAGGCTGTATTTTATCCTAGAGGCAAGAAGAAGCTACTGTGAATTTTTTGAACAAAAGAATGACATCATCAGACTTGTGCTGAACAGCAATGTGGAGACTAGTTTGGAAAGGAGAGAGACTAGAGGCAGGGAGGCTAATAAGGAAGCTATTACAATCATCCAAGTGAAAGGCTATGAGATCTGAAATAAGGTAGAAGCAGTTGAGCGTGAGGGCACAGATATGAGATGTAGTCAGAATGTAGAAGACTTGATAACTGATTCTCTGAGTGAGGAGGGGTTAAGAGAGAGGGAAATGTGAAGAATGACTCCAAGGTAAAGAATCTTGGTGACTAAGATTATATTGCCTTACACAGAAAGGGAATTTTGGATGAAGGTTGGCTTCAAGGTGATGAGTTCCATTTCGGGTATGTTGAATTTAAAATGTGAAAAGGAGAGATAGAAGTACCTAGAAATGGTTAGAAATGTGGGATTAGAATTATGGTGAGGAATCAGAACTAAATGTATTGATTTTGAAGTCATATGCATAGATATGGTAAATAAACTGAAAGGAGCAAATGAAATCACCAAGAGAAAGAGTATATAAAGAGAAGAGGACCCAGGAGTATACTCACATTCAGAAAGAAGATGGATTATATTACTGCAGGAGAAACTGAGGCATGGGCAGATAGGTAAAAGAAGACCAAGAGACCCCAGTGTTGTAAAAACGAAGAATATTGTATGGTGGTGATATCCCATATAAAGTAGAATGGGGGTAGGGGGATGCGAAGTAGTGACAAAAAGAAGAAGGGCCAGCTAGAAGAGTCTTACAGCATCCAACTGTGGGATGAGGCCCTAAACTGTGCTTCTTGTGGAAACGGGGGAAAGCAATGTTACAAGAAGCAATAAAAAGGGAAAAATAGATTCTTGGGGACTGATTAGATGTGGGACATAGAAGAGAAAGAAATCAGAGATAATGGAGGCTTTAAGCCTGTGCAACTGGTAGAGATTGACAATTCTCTTTCCCAAGATGTAGGGGAATCCTTTACATCTGTCTAGCTTTCTTACACTTTCCTCCCCTGTGCAAACTCTGTGCTCAGCTATAAAAGCCTCCTTGTTATTCCTTACACACAACAAGCTATCTACCCCAGCTCTGTGAATAAAGCACTAAACCTGGAGTCAAGAAGACCTGAGTTCAAATCCAACTTCAATCACTTAGCTGTGTGACCCTGGGAAAGTCACTTAACCTCCATCTGCAGATAATGATTACACCTCCCTCCCAGATTTGTTGTGAGAATCAAACAAGATGATATTTGTAAAGTGCTTGGTACATAATAGGCATCTAATAATTGCTTCCTTCTTTCCATCCTTCCCATCATCTCCATGCTTCTGTATTTGCTGTCTGTCCCCAATTTCTGGAATGCTTTCTCTCCTCACCTCCTGGCTTCCTTTAAGACAGCTCAGATCCCCCTTCTACAAGCGTCCTATCCTGCATAGCTGCTAGTGCTTTCCCATCTGTGATTACTTTCCATCTGCTCTGTATGGATCTTACATATACCTGCCTCTTTACCTACCATCTCTCCCTCCAGAATGTGAGAGTTCCTAGAAGGCAAAGGTTTTTGCTTTTTCTTTACACCTCCAGCACTTAGCACATAGCAAACCCTTAAGAAACGCTTGTTGATGAACTGACATATATAAAATTGCACATACTATTTCAAGTTGAAGCTACAACTTGGTTTCCCAAAAGGGCATGATAATAGTTTATTTTTTCCTCCAGAATCCTTCTTGATGAGGCTCAGAATTCTATTGACCTTTGTGATTCTAATAGCCCATTGAACTAGTCTTAGGATTCTCTTAGAACCCTACAAAGACTTACCCAGTAGCCACCACTGGTCTTGGATCCCATGTCTCCCATCAAAATCCCGTCTCAGTAGTCAATGCAATATCTTCCTTTTTTTGCACTCAAACCCAAATGTCCTGAATTCTCCAGACTAAGTTAGAGAGTACCAACCCTCACTGGTCCTTTATTCATGAATACAAAACCTTGATTACAGTTTTGAAGTTCAATACAAGGTAAACTATTTTTCCATTTCATACCTTGCTTTAAAAAAAATGTATAAAAAACATCTTTTAAATGTTACTTTCAAAAGTGTCCTAGTTGGCTGCGCTTTCTTCTGAATTTCCTTTTGTTCTCTTCTGTGTATTTAAGGAAATGTTTCATTGGCCCTCTCTTTTTTCTTTTTTTGGCACTGCTATGGGTAATCCACCTCCCTCCCCCCTCCACCCCACCTCACTTCCATTTACCAAGAGAAAGAAAGAAAAGGAAAGAAAGAAAAAAGACCTCATAAATAAGCATAGTCTGGGGGGGGGGGGGAATGTATACAGCAGCCATGTCCAAAAATGTATGCCTCAATTTGTACCTTGTGTCTATTGCCTCTCAGTGAGAAGGCAGATAACAAGCTTCATTTTAGGGCCACGGGAGATGTGATTGGTCATTGCAGAGTTCTTCCATCTTTCAAAGTTGTGTTTCTTTGTAACGTGACTTTCCTTGTATAAATTGTTCTGATTCTCTCCACTCCATGTGTCCATCCCAACTGCCCAGAATACTCTGAAATCTTCATTTTCATTATTTCTTATGGCACAATAGCATTCCATTATATTCAACTGGCACAAAAACGATTAAAAAAAAAAAAAGGAAAAGCTCGTCCACAGGCCTGAACAAGGTTTTTTGGGATTCCCCACAACTAGGAATGGGAGTGTTTGTTTGTCTGAAGTGTAGGCTGAAATGCTCCTTGCAGCTGCTAGCCTCATCCAAAGAGGTGGGGGCTACTCAATTACCCCAAAGAACTCTAATTCAAACTCAAGTTCAAGAAGTTTCCAAGAGACATTAAAAACAATCTCAAGCACTCGTAGTGAATAGTCGGGTACTGTGAACAGAGGAAGACGTAACCCTGCCAACCGGTTGAAGTTCTTGCCAGAAGAGCCCCGCTGTTTCTTAATTGTCCTAAAAGCTTGTAGCCAGCAATGTTCTTGGCTGGGCCGGCTTCCTTTGCATGGTGTTTGTGATTGTGATAAGCAGATCACCGAGGGTCTCGAAGTGGGGGAGGGGACTCCCTCAGGGACTTTCTCTTTACAATCCCCCATCTCACCATCTCCTACAATACAAGACAGCGCCTCCAAAGAGATCAGTACCTTGTAAAAACCAATGAACCAGTACCAAATGCCAGCCAGGTAATGAGAGAGTAGAAAGAAGCATAGCTGCCATGTCCAGGTGAGGAGAATTAGTGAACTTGTTGCCAATGGACAAAGGAAACCTGGGCAATGAATGCCTGCTCCCACTTGATGGATAACTTCAGTTCTGAGCCAGGTTTTCTCAGGGGTTTTTTTTGTTTGTTTTTTTCTTTTATTTTTGCATGCTATGGTTAGCCTTCAAAGGCACAGACAGCAACAGCCTAGCAGAAACAGGGCAGGGCTTGTAGTCAGAGGATGTGGGATCAAGGTCCCACTTATTAGCTGTGGGAGCCTGGGTGAGTCACAGAATCTGCAGAGGCCATCAGATTTCAGGACCCACATTCAAATCAAAGTTCTGTGTTGACTTGGGTGTAACTTGTCTGAGGCTTGTCTGTTTCCTCATTTGTAATATGTGAGGGAGTTGGAATAGATGGTTTTGGAGGTCCCTTCTAGCTCATGATCCTATAATGACACATGCGACCAAGAATTCCCTCTATAGAATCCCCAACATTGCCATTGGGCTTCTCTCCAAGATCTCAAGTGAGGGGGAATCCACTGTCTCTCAGTGCCGTGGCTTTGGGACTGCTCTAATTTGCTGGGAAGTCTGTCACAAAGGAAAAATCGACTTTTCTTCAACTTTCATTCATTTATTCTAGTTTTGTCCCCTTGGGGCAGAAGGGTGAAAGGATAATTAAGCATTTACTTATAACATCCGACATTGTGCTAAAACAAAACAAAAAACAACAAACAAAGCAGTCCTGGCCCTCAAGGGGGTTACATTCTAATGGGTGAGGGGGAAAAACTATAGAAAGGGGAGCTAGAAGGGGTGGGGTCAGGGACACTTCCACTGGGACTGGGTTGAGAAAAGGTGTCTGGGAAACTACAAGAAGCCCTGGTCTCAGGGTTAGAGAAGGCAAGATAAAAAGAGGAACGCAGATGAGAACAAATTTAATGCCCCTTCCAGGAGACATCCCTTCAAATACTTGAAGACAGTTACCATGTTCTGCCTACCCACCGGTCTTCTCTAGGTCCATTGACCTTGGTTCTTAATATTGAATTAAGCTAAACTTTGCAGGACCTAGGTTCTCAGTTCTATACATCTTTCTTAATGTTGCCCTTTTGTCAAGGAGCACCTGCGTACCTTTGTGCCCAGGTGTATACAGTTGTCCCTAGTTATAGTTATCTTTGAGCTTAGCTAGACTGTGGAGGGATGAACTGTTCCAGTATGGGGGTCTAAAAACAACACTTATTTTTTTCTGATTTACTCTTTCTCCATCTAAGACATCATCTATTTCCTGCTCACACATCCTCTCCCTTCCTAGTACTGCTTTCTTGTTACTCTCTCTTTTCTTAAAGATGTATGGCTGTATCTTCTATAGACATAAAAGCTGATTGGTACCTTCCCTGCCTGTGATATCAGCTATAGGAAATAATGATGATGATAGCTAGAAGCACTTACTATGAGCCTAGAACGGTGCTAAGGCCTTTGAAAACATTATCTCATTTGATCGTCACAACCACCCTCAAGAGGTCAGTGCTATTATTATCCTCATTTTGCAAATGAGGAAACTGAGGGAAACAGATGTTAAGTGACTTACCCAAGGTCACATAGCTAGTAAATAGCTGAGGTTAGAGATAAACTCAGGTCTTCAGGATTCCAGGTCTGCTGGTCTATGCCAGGCACCATGCTTAATGTTGGACCCCATCCCTTCCTATAAAACACCTAAGCTGCTCTGATCCTAAAGTTGTTCTGACCCCTGCCTGGACCCAGGAACACCAGTCAGAGCAGAATGTAGGCAGGAACTTAGCCTTGAGAGCAGCTTCTTACATGATAATCTGAGACTGCCTCCTCCTACCATGACCTCAATACTACTGCCCTACAGCTTCCCTAGAGATCTCACTGGTTGTATCCTTCCCCTGCCCTGCTCTGTACCATTTTAGAAGTTATCTATCCTAGCCCATCTAGGAAGGAGGACAAGGAGAGTGTTAATGGTCTGTCCTAACTCATTTTCCTGGTTGCCTCAATTCCTCATGGTGCCTGATGAGCTATTTCCAGTTAAACTGCATGGCTAGACCTTAAACATGTTAAATCAAAAGCTAAAAAAGCAAATAACCCATCCAGGTGACATAAAAAGTCTAAGTGTATTAAATTGTGGAAAGTGTTTTAAAAGGAGCATTTAGGGGCAGCCAGTTGGCTCAGTGAGTAAGAGCACTGGCTCCAGGGTTGGGATGACCTGGGGATCGAATCTGGGCTGAGATACTTAGCACCACACCCAGAAATAACTGGCCGCAACCTTGAGCAAGTTACTTAACCCCAATTGCTTTAAAAAAAAAAAAAAAGGAGCATTTATACACTGAAGCTTAAAATGCTTTATATGTTTTTTTTAAGTACTATGCTCTTACTCTGCCTGAGAGAAGCTGGAAGGTCCCTTCGCTAATGCATTTTGCTCAAGCCTCCATTTCAGTGTGTTCCCTGCTCCTCCCTCCTCCCAGCCCAATTCCATGTAACCAATTAACATCAATTAACTCTTACAAAGGAATATTTACTCTGAAGATGTAGTAAGAGCAAAAAGATAAATTCTCCCCCTCCCCCAGCACCTCAGGGTACACTGTCCTCTCTTCCACCTTGGACCCAAGGGGGAATGGGTTCCGACTTAACATAGGTTCTGCAGGATTGAGCCCCTCTCTTCAAATTCATGCCCAGAGGCGATATCTGTCCTAGAGAAGTGTCAATGCTGGACTGCCTACACAAAGCCAGCAAGAACTCTACTGCTGGACGTCTGGATGGCTCCTTCATCTGAAAGTCAAAAGTCCCTTTTCTCTCTCCTGGTCCTCAAAGTTGGACCAGATGACGGCAAAATCCAACATGCAGCCCATTCTCTGACCTTTTGAAACTCACAAGGTCATAGCCTCTAAACTCATTTACTAAAATGAAAAGAACAAATGCAACACAAAGAACCAAAGTCCATACTCACATGTCACAGGCCAGCTTCATATGGGGAGGACCCAAAGCCTCTTCCCTTACCTCAGAGTCTGTCTTCTCTCATTAGAACACCAACAGGTGGAATGGAAGGATAAAGTTCTGGTCAAGTCAGTGCTTTGTAGGCATACCCTCAGGCCCAGCTCTGCAGTCAATCAAAGAAGCTCCTCTTCGGCACAAGATTAGCAGACTGGACTAGTTACAGAACATCTACACATGCTTCTAAAGTCCCCAAGGCACTTCCAGACTTCTTCACTACTCCTGGGATCCCCAGTTTCTTCTACATGGTGAATTTTACTGTCCAAAACACACTAATGCCTATTTATGAGGTCCAGGCCCATTGGTTAGTCTCCCATCCTCAGATGGGAGATGAGCTCCTAGCTGCGATAATAGTCCATGCCCTTAGGGAATCTGTAGGAGAAGAAAGTGGGTAGGATATTGTAGCATCAACCACACTGGCATACCTAGGATGGCCACTAGTTCAGATTCTTTTATCTGCTTTACTGGGAAAGACTGTTCAAAAAGGTGTCAGTGATCTTCCTTTAATTATATTCATTAGTTCATGAGAAAAGTCAGCACCCTGAACTTCAGAGAAAATCCAAACAAAGGAAATAGAGAAAATATAAGTAGAGAAACAAAGACCAACAGACAGGGTTTCTCATTGTCTGAGAAATTAGCACAGAACAACAGATTCAACTGTCTGACCAAGGCAATATATACATAGTTACTAGAAAGAAGTACCAACATCTGGATTTTTCAAAGCCTGGGGGCATCCTTAACAGCTACCCAGAGTCTCATCTGGTCAAATCACAAAAACACTCTTCCAACAAGTGAGCCCCAAAGCAAAATGCTAACCTCAGATAAATATACTTTTCTTCAGGGTCAGAGGGCATCACAAGCCTTGTGACCCACTGCCTAATTACAAAGTAACAAAAGTTGTGGACCTTCCTGAAAAACAAGCCTCCCCTAATCAAATTTCCCTTAATAGGCACCAAGAGGCCTATTAATGGGTGGGAAGATCTTATATTTTGGGGAAAGAAGACATACAGTCAGGATAGACCTGATTTGAATCCTACCTTTGATACAAACCACAAAGCAAACCCATGTGCATTTCCCATATTGAAATTGTTTTGCATTTACTTGTACATATTTTGAATTTCTGTCTCTGTCTCTCTGTCTCTCCCTCTCTCTGTCTCTCTCCTACTCCAAACTCCAAACTCTCCTACTCCTGTGATGACTCACTTAAAGCTTGGGTGTGGCTTATGTCTATAGTCTTCCATGTAAGAAACAGAAGGATATTTAATGTATAATGTAGGACAGGTAGAGGACAGCTATTAATTTCTACCACACAAAAGAAATGTTAAAAATTAAAAAGGCTCAGAAATATACATTGACAAAAAAAACACCCTAAATGTGAATATAACTACTATTATCCTCTCCTGGGAGGTAATTTAAAACATCACAATTTTGTTCACCTTCTGCTTGACTCTGCACCATCCAAGCAACGACTTCCAATTCCTTCTGGCAAGCCAGGCTACGCATGGGGATCATCCTCCTATCGTGATCATTTTCTATCAAGTCAGTCAGCAAATAAGTATTTACTAAGCACCTACTTTGTGCAAAGCTCTGTGCTAAGTGCTGGGGATGCAAAGAAAGCCAAAATATAGGGGCAGCTAGGTGGCGAAATGAATAGAGCACAGGAGGACCTGTGGAGTCAGGAGAACCTGTGTTCAAATTCAGCCTCAGACACTTAACACTTACTAGCTGTGTGACCTTGGGCAAGTCACTTAATCCCAAGTGTCCTTCCTTCCCCCCTCCAAAAAGCAAAAAAAAAAAAAAAAAAGGCAAAATACAGTCTCTGTCCTTCAAGAAACTCACAATTTAATGTGGGAGACAACAAACAATCGAATATGTACAAATGAGCTATGTATGGAATAAAAAGAAAATAATGGAGGCAAGGCACTAGAATTAAGAGGAACTGGGAAAGGTTTCTAGTAGAAAGTGGGATTTTAGTTGGCACTTGAAGACAGTCAGGGAAACCAGGAGGTAAAGGAAGGAGAAATTTTCAGGCATTGTTGTAG
The DNA here is from genome assembly GCF_028583685.1 of Petaurus breviceps papuanus. Taxonomy (NCBI): domain Eukaryota; kingdom Metazoa; phylum Chordata; class Mammalia; order Diprotodontia; family Petauridae; genus Petaurus; species Petaurus breviceps. Next base: position 105,515,372 of record NW_027186296.1, read on the forward strand.
TTTTAGAGAGTATCTCCCATAATGTAGCCATTATGGAGTAAGGGAGCTAAGAGTCTGACCTCTCAAACATTCATCTACCTCCAAGGTGAGAAGTGTCCATCACAGTATTACTATTTGGTCACCCATCCTCAGGGAGAGAAACACAAAGGAGAAGAGGCAGCCAAAGGTCTGTGTTCAACCTTGCCTAGCTGCCATGTGCAAGCCATGGTTATTTCTACTGAGGGTGTGTTGGGGGATGGAAATCCCAAAGAGAGAAAGTCATGTGCTACATGTTTCATGGCAAAGAATGAAGAGTCTCAGAGGATGGTGACGTTCCTTTTAAAGTCTACTAAATAGGCAGCTCTTTCTGGTTGAGTGACCAATTCCATCTGCCATAGCTTTGGCTCCATGGAACAGCTACAATTATACTTGTCTCTGTATATGGTGTTTCTCCCTAGCAGAATGTAAGCATTTTGAGGGTTAAGGATTATTTTTGTTTTAATCTCTATAGTCTTGGGGCTTAGCAAAGCTCCTGGAAAATAGTACGTGACTAAAAAATTAATTGAATTGAAACTCATGTAGCATGTACTGAAAAACTCCTCTTTCTGCTTGTTTCCCTCCTCTGAATGCTCTCTGGCTCTGGATGATCTTATTTTTGCCGCTTTATAATTTGCCAGGTAATTTGTCTAGGAGAGGCAGTCTGATGTATTAGATAGAAAAAGCCTAATCCAACTAAAGGAGCCCTTCTTAGTTAAAAAATCATTTCAGGTATGATAAAATACTTTTAAAACTATATGAATGTGATCTACAAAGCTATTTTAGAAGATCGATCAGGGTCATTATATTCTCTCCACAGAATTAGCCAAGGAATCCAGAGACAGGGATGTTTAGGGAGCCATGGACCAAAGTATGGAAGCCAACACCAAAATACAAACCAGATATCACAACAAGAGTAGTCAGTCCAAATCGGATGACTCAGAAAAACTAAGATAGGAGTTAAAACTTGAGTCACGAGGAATCCATGGTAGTAGGTAAAACTTTAGAATTAGGTAATGGCTGAACAAGTCGTGGTATATGATTGTCATGGAATGCTACTGTGCTCTAAGAAATGATGAGCTCAATGATCTGAGGAAAAACATGGAAAGACTTGCACAAAATAATGAAGGGCAAAATGAGAAAAACCAAGAGAACAGTGTATACAGCAACAGCAATGCTGTTTTAAGAATGATCTTGAGCAAATAAGTTATTTTGACTATTATAAATACTCAAATTAACGATAAAGAACATATGAAGAAAGACACTATCTGCATCCAGAGAAAGAACTGATGAATTGAAGTGTGCAGAGAATAATTTTATATACATATACATGCCTTTTTGTGTCTAATAGTAGCCATCTTTGGGCAGGGGGAGAGGGAAGAAGAAAAAAGAAATTTACATAATTTTGTTGTATATTTGAAAGGAATAGTAAGTTGTGCATAATAGATTTACAGTTTTGTGTGCAATCATCTTTTTTATTGTATTGTTATGGAAATGCTTGTTTTAGTCTACAAATTAAAAATAAAATACTTTTTTTTAAAAAAAGAATGTTATCCAGAAAGGAGACAGGTTATCACACAATAGTGTGTGCATTTGCTTCATGACCTTTTGACCAGGAGTGTACCCAAGCAGAAAGCCATCAAATAGAAAAAGACAAGTGGGGAAGAGGTAAAACTATGCCATGAAACCAATATTCAGAGACCCACCAGATCACCTCCTGGATGGAAAAAACACTAGGGAAAAATGGACCTGAAGTGTCAAATATGGTTCAGAGGGAGACATGAGCCCATACAAAATGAAGCTTATGGCATAAAGACATTATAGTAAATGGGTTAAAAATGATGATTAACTTATGAAATACATTTCTAAGGAAGCTTCCTAATGTGGCAGCCACAAAGAATGTTCATAAAACCTCTAAATATAGAGACTGCCTCCATGTATGATTACAACAAGGAATAGATCACCCAACTTTGGTTTTAGGGTCAACCACCCAGTGTCAAGAAATGAAAGAATCAATATCATGTGTAAATTTAAATGAAGAGTTTCTATGAAATTTGGGAAAGTATTGCTTTGATCACAATCTTCTCACCTCTAAACATAGATGGGGCCTCAGAACCATCATCTCAGTATCAGGTCTGCCTGATACCAGTTCTCGTCAATGGCCTGAGACCAGTTCTCATCGATGGCCACCATTACTAGTAACTAAACCATCTTGGACCCACTCCAAAATAATTCTGGTCCTTACCTAACTGAGAGTCCTCCCACCAGTAATGTATATACTTACATAGGGACACAAAAAATGAGATGCATCGGTCATGGATCAATACCCAATGTTCTGGTCAAAAAAGAAACATATGCACATGTGTGTGTATATAATAAACATTTATGTGATACATGTATATACATATGTGTGTGCATGTGCATTCACAGGTGGGTAGTACAATAGATAGAACACTGGGCCTGGAGTCAAGAACACATTTCAAGTGCAAATCTGACCTCAGACACTTAACAGCTGTGTGAACCTGGACAAGTCACTTAACAAGTCTGTCTCAGTTTCCTCAACTATAAAATAGGGATAATAATCACACCTACCTCCCAGGGCTGTGGTGAGGATCAAATGATATAATTTTTATAAAGCATTTAGCACAGTGCTTCACAGATGGTAGGGACTTAATAAACGTCTATTCCCTTTTCCCTATATTTTACTCCATAAGAGGAAAAGTACAACAGATCAGGCCAAAAGGGCTCACTACTCCTATCTCTCTTGAAATGATGACTCTAAATGACTCCTCCAAGCTGGATAATGCCCAGGCCAACAGTAAGCAGTAGAGAGATGCCTTTCTTCCATGGTTTTCAAGGTGCTTCTGGAGGGCAGAGGTAGCTACCCTATGGGTGGCAGCAGCTAGTGTTACAGCTGCAGCTGCAGAGGATGGACAGGTTATTGAGACGCTCCATGGCTGTGCCTCCAGGAATGTGATTTCCTCTGCCGCTGGGTGGCCTGGGTGTGCCTATGACAGCTCTGAGCTGCCTTCTCACTTAAACGAGATGCCAAAGTACTGACTGGAAGGATAAATGAAGCATTCACCAAATGTATATTCATATGATGCACAGCAGACCAGAAACCAAGGGGAATGATCTATGTCTTGATTTATGCCAATAATATAGTGATTAGTTTTGAGAAATATGAAAATAGTGACAGAATAATGCATCGGTTGAAATAGAATTTTGAGATAAGAGAACAAAGAAACATCATATATTATTTAGGAAGATTGAGGCAGTGTAGTATAATAGAAAAGGCATTGGATTTAGACAAAGGACCTGCCAGTTACTACGTGTGTGGACCAGGACTGGTGACTTAGCCTCTATGGGACTGTTCTCTGTAAAAATAAGTGTTAAACTAACCTACCTCTGAGGACCCTTCTAGCTTGAAATCCATCATCATATAATTATATGGACTCTGTTCTCATGGAAGAATCTCCTTAAAGAAAAAAAAAAACATGTCTGATTTGTAGGACAATTTTGATCTAGATTCAAAAGAGAAGAGAACCCCAAAGGAAACAAGCTATATGAAGAGTAATGGAAATTCAAGCTGACAACTAAAAAATATCAAGAAATAATTGGAAAAGGTCCCTACATACATACATAACAGGAACAGACATTCTTGGAGCTATAACAGGTCAGGAATGATTGGGATGCAATGACAGAACAATGCGGCCACCCTCTCATCACATCCTCCTGATGCTCTGACCTCCAATAGCTCTCTTTTGACAGCCTAATAAAATCAACCCCCTCAGCTTTGTATACAATGACTCCCACAATTTGAAACCAAACTACATCTCCAGTTCAATCTCACACTGCTCCCCCTCACATATGCTGCACTCCCATAAAACCAACTGTTCCCTCAACATATCCATGCTTTTTCTTCTTTCATGCCTTTGTTCCCATCATACTTTCTGCTTGGAAAGCTATCGTTCCCAACTCTACCCCAAAACTCTTCTCTGTGCTCTTTCCCTTGGAGATTTCCATAGGTCCCATGGATTCAATTGTCATCTCTGTGTGCTTGGTTCCAAGATCTAAACATCCGACCCTAATCTCTCTCCTACCTCCAGTCCTCCATTACCAGTTCAACATTCCCACTTGGATTTTCATGTCATCTCAAACTCAACATTTCCAAGAAGAAAGTCATAATATTTTTCTGCAAACGTATCAGTTCTCCAAACTTCCCTATATTTCCTTATCTCACAAGCCCTGGTCTAGGCTCTTATGATGAGGTGACTGTTCTTGCAAAGACCAACCCTCTCTATATACCTTTAATTCTTCCCAACTCCCCTCTTCAGTAGATCTCATTCCCATTCTCTGTCTCTGTCTCTTTCTTTCTCTGTCTCTCTCTCTCTGTCTCTGTCTCTCTGTCTCTGTCTCTCTCTCTCTCTCCCCCCTCTGTCTCTGTGTCTGTACCTCTGTCTCTGTCTGTCTGTGTGTGCACCCGTGTGTGTGAGTCTGTCTCTTTCATCTCCAATTTCTACCTATCTACCAGTTCTTTCCCTGCTACCTACAAACAGCCTGCAAATGACCTCATTCAACTAAAACTGCCCTCTCCAAAGTTACCAATGATCTCTTACTTATATTGTACTTCGTCCTTTGTTTTGGACATCATGGGGTGATGTCTTGACTTGCATATGAATTGGACTTAAGTAAGGCAGAGTCGCCCCAAGCTGTTAGCCTCACCCTCTCTTTCAGAGTTATTAAAGTCCAGTGGCGAGGCGCATGTCAGGAAGACGAATTACAAGTCTGATGACATTTCCTTAATCCTTATCTTTCTTGATCTCTCCATAGCATCCCACACTGCTGATCACCATGTCTTCTCTTGCATCTGTACCCTTTTGCCTGGGCTATTGCAATAGACACATAGTTGTTCTTCCTGTTTCCAGCCTTTCCCTATTCTAAACTACACTCTACAGCAGCTGATAAATTAATATTCCTAAAACACAGGTCTGACCATGTTGCCCCACTGCTGGAAAATCTTCAATGACTCTTTACTGACTCCATGCTAAAATACAAAGTATTCTTCCTGGCTTTTAAGGCCCTCCACAATCTGGCTCCAATCTATTTTTCCAGTCCTGTTTCCTATTATTTACTCACTTTCACACACTGTGTTCTTGACAAAGTGGCCTGCTGGCTGTTTCCCATATACAACATTCCATCTCCTAGAGCCGTGCCTTTGCTAAAGCTATTGCCACCATGCCTAAAATGTATGCTCCGCCTCACCTCCCTAGCTTTCTTTAAAGCATAGCTCAAGTTCCTGCTTCTTCAGAAAGCTTCTCCTTTGCCAGTTGTCAGCACTCTCTACTTTGCACTATTATTTGGTAGGAGAGGCAACGGGATGGCTCAGAAGACAGATCACTGGGTGTGGAATCAGGAAGACCTGTATTCAAATCTGGGCTCAGACACTTACTAGCTACCTGACCCAGGGCAAGTCACTTAACCTCTATTTAACTTAATTCACTGGAGAAGGAAACAGCAAAGCGCTCCAGCATCTTTGCCAAGAGAACTCCATGGACAGTATTGGCATTCTATGGTCCACAGGGTCATAAAGAGTTGGATAAAGATCAGCCACATAAAGTGGCTGAACAACAACATTATTTGGTATATAGTTTGTATTTAATTAAGTTCAATATTCATATAGTAAATAACTGCTATGTGCCAGCCGCTGTCCAGCTTGAGGACAGAGACAATTCTGACTTTGTTTTGGTATCTCTGTGACGTACACATACTAAGCACTTAATAAACGTAATCTTGAATTGGATCATGTCCTTTTTGAAGGGACAAATCAAATGCTACCTCATGAAGCTTTTCCTAATTTCCCTCCTCCTGAACAAAAAGTGACTTCTTCCTCTTCTGGACTCTTAGCACTGTTCTACTTATGTAGTTATAATATTCCTATTTACATCACATTTATTCATGAATATGTGTCATATTTCCTGACTAGGTCATAAACTCCTAGAGAGTCAGAATCTGGCTCCTTTCTAATGCTTATAATGTCAATCAATAAGCATTTCTTTATGCACTCACCATGGGTAAGTACCGGGTAGTTGCTTTAAAAAGTTTGTGTGAACACAATATCTAAAGAAAGGACTTCCAATCCAAAAAGAGTGAGCTCCCCGCCCTGTCCTGCCCTACTTTGCCCTGCCCTGTCCTGCCTTGCCCTACCCTACTCCAGCATGTATCTGACTGGGCTGTCTTTCATGCAGCTCTAAATGGCATCAGAAAACTCAAAAGAAATTTTAAGCCCTATGTCACTGGATGATTGGCTAACTTACCTAACATTCTTTGCCCAGCTCACCTTAGGATCTGATATACCCTTTGATGGCAAATCATATAATCACTGGCATCTCTAGGCATGTCCAAGCATAGCACATGCACCTGGTCCATTAGGATGTTATAGACTCAAAAGCTTCTTAACCATCTCTAAAATGAATTTGCTGCAGAAATATATCTCAGCTTCTGCTATTTTATGAAAATCATGCTAAAAAAAATAAAAATGCTTTATGAAGTTGAATTCATAGAATTGTGACTAGCAATATAAAGTGGAGAAAAAATTAAATGCTAAGTAAGAATTACATGAATCTGTAGGCTTCTGAGTATCCTGGAATCACAGATTTGGAAAGAGCCTTAAAGGTATGAAACTGAATTCCCTCTTTAACATCCGTGATGAGTGTTCTTCCAGGCTCTCCTGGAATTCTTCTGATAACAATGAAGTCACTACTCCTTAAAGCAGCCTCTTCCACTTCAGGAAAGCTCTAATTATTTTCCAATTCTCTGACTATAATTTCTACTCCCTGATGCTAGTTCTATCAAAAACACATTGAATTCCTCTTCCAAAAGACATGTTTCTCAGCTCTTCTCTTCTCCAGGCAAAACACCCCCAGTTCCTTCAGTCAATCCTCATGATCTGATCTCAAGTCCCCTAATCTCAACCACTCCCTTCTCCAAACTCCACTTTATAAATATCTCCATTAAAATATGATACCCAGAATTTAACAAACTTCAAATTCCCTGTGCTACCTTAGGCAAGTCATTTCCACTGTCTGGGACTTAGTTTCCTTACCTTGGTGGATATAGATTATCTCTTAATTTCCTTCCAGTTCAAAATTCCAATATCCTTTTATCTTCTATAGATATGGTCTGACCAGTGCAGGATACAAAATATAGAACATGAAACTCTTTGTTCTTTTTTAAAAAGCAGAATTACTCTCCATTCAATTCCTTTACCAAGTATTGTTATTCATTGATCTGTAACCCAAGGGGAAGATAATGAGTGAAGTTGTACTAGCCCTACCAGCAGATGCCCTAGTCTGATTCTCAAAAAATAGTCACTCCTACAACTTGTGAAGGTTGGGAATTCTTTATTCTTTAGATCCTTGTCAACTCTTCTGTTAACCTGCTCAGGACACCAGACTCCTTAGGAGATTATCAATATACTTCAAATCCTTCAAATCATGGATTTCTTTTTTATTTTATGGCCCTCTGACAATGTGACACTTACTTGCTCTACCACTCTTATCCTTCCTTCCACTCCAGGTTTCAACAATTTTAAATCCCTCCCTAAATGTTTAGGGGGGACTGAGTTAAGAATGAAGGAGAATTGGATAAATTTGAATTAATTATCTCACAGTGCCTGAAGACCTAAGAGTGCCAAGATATCCTTCGCCATTGAGACTATGCCATCAAAAAGGAAAAACAAACAAACAAACAAAACCAAGTACCTTTGAAAGAGTATTGTTGTTAATTTAGAAAGGGAAATTTGATTTTCTAGATTTAGCTCTGAATTTGTGACAACCTCTAAAAAACTAGACCAAATTCTTCCTTTTTATGAATTGAAGAAGAAAGTAGAAATGATGTGAATCAGAGTGGGCAAGAAATATTTTAAGAAAAGAGCCCTAGACTTGAGTGAAGAGACACAGGTTTAAATGTTACCTCCAACCCTGACTAGCTGTGTGATTTTTTTTAAGTAATTGGGGTTAAGTAACTTGCTCAAGGTTACATGGCCAGTTATTTCTGGGTGTGGTGCTACATATCAGAGCCCAGATTTGATCCCAGGTCATCCCAACTCTGGGGCCGGTGCTCTTACTCACTGTACCACCTGGCTGCCCCATAGCTGTGTGATTTTGAGTAAGCAACTTCATCTCTTTTGATCTCAGTGTCCTTATCTGTATAAATGGGATAATTTGCACATCTAAGTGTTTTTGTTGTTTGTTTGTTTTCCCAATTTTTATGTAATCAGAGGCTCAGGCTCATTTCCAGACTCTTCTCATTGTGAAAATTGATTATTTGATGTTCCAAACCTAGAGCTGGTGACATCTTACAGAGAGCTTGCTTCTGGCTTCTCACGTAGAGAGAGAAAATCTATGGTTCCAGATTCTCTTAAGGGAGAGGTCCTTAAAGGGAGAGACTGTGGAGAAAAGTCTTACAAAAACATGAGCTCTCATTAGTAGATTGCTATTGAGTGGGATAACCCTCTACTCCATGTATTAGTTTCCCTTCCATGGTTCCTGCATTTACACAAGAGAAACTTTAAAATATGGAAAGATTTGTTGGCAGAAAACTGCAAACCATAAGTTACTCCCATATTAGTGAAGTTGGCATACCAAGGAACATAGAGAGAGCCTAGCACTGAGTTGATCCAAATAAAGGGCTTACTAATGGTATGTATACAAACCAAGGTGATTTATATATATATATATATATATATATGTGTGTGTGTGTGTGTGTGTGTGTGTGTGTATGTGTGTGTATACATAGGCATATATATACACATATACATGTATATATGTATATGCATATACATACAGAGAGACTCTTAGAAGAAGAGAATAAGACATATGCCTCCCTCAACTCATGGACATATCAGATCTCTGCTTTGGTTCAGTTCAGGGAAATAAAACTACATGCAACAATGGTTGAAATCCAAGATACCAGTTCTTGGTGGCCATAGATATGAAGGAAAGTGCAATTTTAAACTGAGGTAGATAAAAAGAGACTTATCACCAATGCACCAATTTTAAAGTAAGTGGACTTCAAAGCATCATTGAATACACCAATCGTGACTGTGTCAGACTTTTTGAGGAAAGGGATATAACCCTTTCTGTCCTTGTCAGCACCTTGTACACAGTCTAAAGCTTAATAGATATTCCACTGGTTGTCTGTGTATGTGTATGTGTGTGTGTACATGTGTGTATACACATACACATATATGTACATAAATAATATACATATTTATGTTTCTATAGCTTACTTACAATAAGTCATCTATATTTGTTTATTTGTGTTTTTTAGTTTTTTAGTTATTATGAACAATTCATACCTTGTGCCTTAGGATTACAAGGTTGTGGGTATGCAAAAGTTTCTCTCCAGAACTAAGTGGTGATCTGAGCAAACACACTCATATATTCAAACTATTCACATTGATAAACAATGTATAAGTTTCAGTAGTAAAAGTAATAAAGAACTACCAAGCCCTGCTCAATAGCATATCTCTGTCATTTTGTCATCAAAAGATTGCAACACATTCCTGAGTCTTTGGCTAGATATACTCTCTTTAAGACCTCTGTAGCAACTCAATGTCCAGTGGTATATGACCTTATAAAGGCTGCCATAGGATGAAGGTTGGAGTTTGAAAGGCTTCATTTTACATCTTACATAGTACATCACGCACAAGATAAAGTCAAAAAACTAGGAGAACAAGAAATAGTTTACCTGTCAGATTTATGGAGAACAGAAGAATTTATGACCAAACAAGAGGTAGAGAACATTATGAAATGCAAAATGGATAATTTTGATTACATTAAATTAAAAAGGTCTTGCATAAACAAAGCTAATACCACCAAGATTAGAAGGGAAGCCTAAATCTGGGAAACAATTTTTACAACCAGTATCTCTGATAAAGGCCTCATTTCTAAAATATATAGAGAACTGAGTCAAATCTATAAGAATACAAGTCATTCCCCATTTTATAAATGGTCAAAGGATATGTATAGGCAGTTTTTAGAAGAAGAAAATAAAGCTATCTATAGTCATATAAAAAAGTACTCTAAATCACTGTTGATTTGAGAAATGCAAATCAAAAGAACTGAGGTACCACATCACACCTATCAGACTGACTGACATGACAAAACAGAAAATGATAAATGTTGAAGAAGATATGGGAAAATTGGAACATTAGCATTGTTGGTGGACTTGTAAACCGATCCAACCATCATGGAGAGCAATTTGGAACTATGCCCAAAGGATTACAAAACTGTGCATACTTTTTGACCTAGCAATATCACTTCTAGTTCTGTAAACCAAACAGATCATAAAAATGGGGAAAGGACACATGAACAAAAATATTTATAGCAGTTCTTTATGTAGTGGCCAAGAGTTGGAAATTGAATGCATGCCCACCAACTGGGGAATGGCTGAACAAGTTGTAGTATATGAATGTAATGGAAAACTATTGTTCCATAAGAAATGATGAGTAGATGGACTTCAGAAAAACCTATAAAGTCTTACATGAACTGATACTGAGTGAAGTGAGCAGAACCAGGAGAACATTGTACACAGTAACAGCAACATTGTATGCAATGACTAACTTTGAATTACCTCTTCTTAGCAATGCAAGGATCTAAAACAACTCCAAAAGACTCATGATGGAAAATGCTATATCCAGAAAAAGAAACATGGAGTCTAAATGCAGATCAAAGCACACTATTTGCTCTCTTTTCATTTGTTTCTTCTTTCTCATGGTTCTTCCCATTGGTTCTAATTCTTCTTTACAACATGACTAATGTGAAAATATGTTCAATATGAATATATATCTAGAGCCTATATCAGATTGCATGCTATATTGGGTTGGGGAAGGGAAGGGAAGGGGGGAAAATTTGGAACTCAAAATCTTATGGAAGTGAATGTTGAATACTAAAAATAAATAACATTTTTTAAAAAGAAAGGCTGTCTTGTACAGTGGAAATAGCACTAGCTCTGGAGTTAGATGATTTTGGTTCAAACTCTGGTTTGGCCACTTCTACCTGAGTGACTTAGCCTGCCTGGGCCTCAGTTTCCCCATCTGTGAAGTAAGGGAGCTGAATTAAATGCCCTCTAACAACACTTCCAGCTATAATCTATGATCCTATGGTTGTTCCAAGTTCCAGATTCACCTCAGGAGGGGATCTAGGCTCAGTCCACTTTGAGCAGGATGGTCTGCCTTCTTTCCTCTGAGACTGGACTCAAGGAGAACCTTATCACATTGTAGCACAAAGAAGGATAGTTACATATAGCTCGGCATTATCCTATTTGTAACTATCTGTACAACCACTTGCACAAGGGAAGGAGAGAGTAGCCTCAGTTTGCTAGACGATGTATATGAAGACTTTTTGCAGACAAGAAAGAAGTATGCTATCACTTATGTCTCAGAGGTCCCAGAAAGCTGGGTTCAGGCTATACCTCCACAATCAGAAACTAAAGGGTCCTCTCCTTTACAAAACCCTACTAGACTATGAAAAGAAGTAGATTGCAGGGCAGGGGTGGAAACAAACATTTTTTAGATACCTACTACATGCCATGAATTATACTTAAGTACTTTATAAATATTATCTCATTTGATAATGTCAGACCAGGAGTTAGAAAGACATGGGTTCAAATGTACCTCTGATACTATACCATGGTTATGTTCCCCTTCTTAGCTTGGTCATAGGCCAGTCTTCCTGAGCCTCAGGAAGAGTTCAACAATCCAATCTTTCTTTTAAAAAAAATCCTCTTCCAGAGCACATTCCCCTCAAAAATCTGTGAAGCCTCCTTTACATATGGGCTCAATACAAAAACTACCCTCAAATTCTACAGGGTCACATTCATTCAAAACTATAGCTCCTAAGCCCTTTGTATGTGTTTACTTTTTCACTAGTGAATATGATTGTTATTCAATCATTTCAGACTCTTCATGACTCTGCTTGGGGTAGCCAACACAAGTTTTCCAGATTAGGAGCTCCCTTCATCACTACACTGTTGTTAGGAGACTTTCTTGGAGGAACATGGGGATAAAGAAGAATAGAATTGTTTAAGCTGGAAAGAACTTTAGGAATAATCGAGTTCAATTCCCTTATTGAAGAGAGGAAGAAATGGAAGCCAAGAAAAGTTGTCAGTTGCTAACTCCTTGAGTCATTAGCACTGACACTGTATAAATGAGAAAATCAAGAAAGTTGCAGATTTTAAAGTGTAGGAAACATTATTGCCATAGTAGAAATTCTGTAACAGAAGAGAAATGGTTAAAAAAGAAGCAAAAGAAAGTTCAACTGCTGAGCTTGGAATAAGATATTTTAAAATGGCTCCCTCCTGGTAATTTCCCCAAGGTTCTGAATAGTGATGAATCATTTGAACATCAGAATTATGAATGAGCACATGGGAAGACTCTTCATTCAACAACTGTTGATATAACTGAGGGGCACCTAACAGGCTCTCCATGTCCAGTGGAGAATTGAAGGTCCTTATCTACATAAGCATCCTTTGAATTAATACTGAACTTAATTAAGAGCAATCTTTGTTGCATCCTGCTACTATTATAGTTTACTATACCATTAACTCTATGACTCATTCTCTCTGATCACCCCATCCCACACTTAAACTCTTTCGGCTCAATCTATCCTACATTCTCAATCCATCCTACATCCTTGCCATTTAAATCTTTATAATATTTCAACATTAATCACTCCCCTGCTCAGAAACATGCAATAACTCACTATCGCCCACCAAATAAAATCTGAACTCCTTAGCATGGAATTCAAGGCCCTCTACAACCTGGTCTCAACTTGCTTGTCTAGCCTTATTTCTTCATGCATACTCTGCTCCAGCTAAATTGGACTACCTGTCATTCCCTGCTCTCCTGCCCTCTTCCCATCTCTGTGCCTTGCTGCAGTGCATAGTGTACTGGGCTTGGAGGTAGGGAGCCTTGAATTAGAATCCTGCTTTAGACATTTACTAGCAATGTGACGCCAGGCCAGACATTCACCTCTCTGAGATTTAGTTCCTTCCTCCATGTAACACCCATAACAGCAGTTAGAGCAACAGTTGTTATGTGGAGCAAAGAAGTTAACAATATATGCAGAGGGGTGGCCAGGTGGCACAGTGAGTAAGAGCACCGGCCCCAGAGTCAGGATGACCTGGGATCGAATCCGGGCTCAGATACTTAGCACCACACCCAGAAATAACTGGCCATATAACCTTGAGCAAGTTACTTACCCCCAGTTGCTTAAAAAAAAAAGAAAAAAATATATATGTAGAGCACTTTGGAAACTTCAAAGCATTATGCAAATGTCATGTAGGCTTTATTATTCTGTCCCCTACATTTGGAATGTTTTTCTATTCCTCTGTCAGACCATTGCCTATTGAAATCATTTTCCTTCAAGGTCTAGGTCATGTACCCTCTTCTCCATGGAATTTTCCCTCCTGAAACCTCCCAGAAAGAAGTGATCTTTTCAACCTCAGATTTCTCAGAACCATTTATCTGGACCTTTCTATACTCTTAGCATGTTCTAGCTTCTATTTATATCCCTGCCTTATCTCTCCTTCTAGATTGTAAACTCTTGGAGAGCAGGAGTAGTGACTTATTCACTTTTGTATCCCTAGTGTCTATGCCTTGGAACCATAATAGATAGGAGAGAGGGAGAGGGAGGAGAAAAAGGGAGAGGAAGAGAGAAGGAGAGAGAGAGGGAAGAGGAAAATGGAGAAGGAGAGGGAGAGAGAGAGAGAGAGAGAGAGAGAGAGAGAGAGAGAGAG
>NW_027186296.1:105529289-105529561 GCF_028583685.1 Petaurus breviceps papuanus
AGAGACAGAGAGAGAGACAGAGAGACAGAGAGAATAAGAGAGAGAGACAGAGAGAGAATAAGAGAGAGAGACAGAGAGAGAGAGAGAGAGAGAGAGAGAGAGAGAGAGAGAGAGGGAGAAAAAGGGAGAAGGAGGGAGAGGGAAAGGGAGGAGCGAGAGAGAGAGACAGAGAGACAAAGAGAGAGACAGAGAGAGAATAAGAGAGAGAGACAGAGAGAGAGAGAGAGAGACAGAGAGAGAGACAGAGAGACAGAGAGAATAAGAGAGAGAGA
>NW_027186296.1:105529961-105536181 GCF_028583685.1 Petaurus breviceps papuanus
AGAGAGAGAGAGAGAGAGAGAGAGAGAGAGAGAGAGAGAGAGAGAGGAAGGGAGGGAGGGAGGGAGGGAGGGAGGAAGACAGAGTTGTTGAATTGAATGAAGTTTGTACCAGGACCTTAAAGAAGGAGACATATTATCAAGTTGGTCTGCCTGCAATTTTTTCCAGAAGACAACATGAAGCTGATCTGTAGACATGCCCTCCCAGATTTAAAGGGAAAAAAAATACAGCTCAACAAACAGATCTGTAGCACCAAAGTCCCCAAGACCCTCTCCAATCTATGTCCTGTGCTTTAAGGTATGTTGGACTTTTCACAGCCTTCTGGTTTCCCTGCCAAAATTTGAATCTGATTAAATGTCTATAGGAGCCAGTCTGGGCTTCTGCAGTCCCACTCTAACCCAAAGCTTCCTGCAAAAATAGCAATGTCAGTGCCTAGCGATGCCACAGCATGCCAACTGATATTGTGACCCAGAGGATCTGGAGAAAGCACTCCAGCTATGCAGTAGTCTGGCAGGCTGCCATTAGCCGATGGGAAAATCAGTCCTGTGTGATAAGACAGTGACAAATGCCTTCCTTGTGACTGCGATTAAAAACAGAGAGCCTGCATTATGACACCAGGGCTCCAAGAGCTGCATAACATTCATTTTGGCTAAATATTTATATACTTGTTTTTACTGTTGAGCTTTGGGTTAAATCAGGGAGTTCTAAATTCCAAGGAGCAGGCTCTTTCTCTGGGAAGAAACCTAGGGGTTTTGCAGACGTGGGGAGATAGAGATGGGAGTGGAGGAGTCCAGGAAGAAATGGAGAGCACTGTTGGCATCTGCTGATAGAACTCTTAGGAAGACATCCAAATCTGCCCCAGGAGAAAGGAGCTAACTGCTTCAGGCATGCATACCCCCACTGAGCCCTGGGTCCCTCATTCTCTGGTGCATAGTCTAGTATTGACAAAGATGGAGTGATATGCTATGAGCAATTTTGATTAATGTGATTTTCTAATGGGGGGGGAGGTTTAGACTTGTGATTTTATAGGGAGCTACTGGTGAAGAAACTTCCTCTTCCAATGCAGATTAACAACTATTTTGCAACATAGTCTTAGAAAGTTGCCTGTACTGATGAGTGGATAAGCGACTTCACCAGAGTCATATGGCTAATATGTATCAGAAGTGTAACTTGAACCCAGGGCATTCTGACTCCAGGGTCATACTGTATCTCAGCAGGAATTGATATAATAAAGGACTATTTATATATACTTTGCAGTTCATATCTATTAGCTCATGTGATCCTCTCAATAACCCCAGGAGGTAAACAGAATAACAATAATAACAACAATATACAACAATAATAAAACAAAATAAACTAAAAACAACAATAATAAAAACACCAACAGCATTTACATGGCATCTTAAGATTTTCAATGTGTTTCACAAATATTATCTAATTTTATCCTCACAACAACCCTGGAGGTAGGCACTATTATTATCCCAGTTTAACAGATGGGGCACTGAGGCATACAGAGGTTAAGTGACTTGCCAAGGGTCATACAACTAGTAAGGTTCTGAGGGCAGGTTTTGAACTCAGGTGGATATGTACTATGATTCACTTTCCTTTGCTACCATTTCTTCAATACCTCAAGTCAGTGAGCCAACTAACATTTATTAAACACTTACAATGTACCAGGCATTGTTTTAAGTACTAGGAACATGAAGAAAGGGAGGCAGGAGGAAGAAAAAGGGAAAAAAGACAGTTCCTGCTCTCAGGGAGCTTATATTTTAATGGAAAGGACAGCATACATACAACTATGTATGAATATTGGGATGTGGAGTGTCACATTCAAGAACAGTCAGGAAGCCAGTATCACTGGATCACAGAGTACATGGAGGGGTGTAAGAAGATTGGAAAGGTAGGAAGGAGTTAGATTGTGAAGGATTTTAAAAGCCAAAGAGGGTTTTATATTTGTTCCTAGAGGTAATAAGGAACCACTGGTGTTGATTGAATGGTAAAGGGGATTTGTAATATCTCTGATTTCATCCATGGTGCCTCCCTCCATCAATGCTGATCAAAATCCTTCCATATCTTAATAAATGGGCTTAGTAAGTTGCTATGAAAGGTGGCACTGTGAACAGAGTATTTGACCTGGAGTCAGAAAGATTCCTTTTCCTGAGTTCAAATCTATCCTCAGATACTAGATATGTGACCTTGGACAAGTTACTTAACTCTGCTTCAGTTTCCTCATCTGTAAAATGAGCTGGAGAAGGAAATGGTAAACCACTCCAATATCTCTGCCAAGAAAATCCCAAATGAGGTCACAAAGAGTAGGACACAATTGAAACGACTGAACAACAAATGAATGAAAATATTTCATCTTGTGGACCACTTGAAATTGAACCTCTCTGAACTTAGGCTGGTCCTCATAATACAACAGACCCATAGTTTGTGTCTGACCCCTACTCAAAGCACACCCAGTCTGAGAGTATCTACCAGAGCTCAGTCTTCTACACTATTTCAGGGCAAGCAGACAAGAACAACTTTGTCATTTCATAGATGAAGAAATGGAGGCTGTGATTTCCTCAGAGTGCTGGTTCTGGGGCTTGAATTCAAATCCACTGGCTGTTAGTCTAATGGTCTTTCTCCATCATCCCATGACTCATGATGGAAATCTGCAGTAGGGCTTTTTAACATTTTTTATGTCTTATACCCCTTTGGCAAGCTGGTGAAACTTCTGGACCCCTTCTCAAAATAATGTTTTTAAATGCAAAAAATAAAATATAAGATTAGAAAATAAATTAATTATTTTGAAATGCCATTATCAAAATATGTTTTCAAGTCATTTGCCCCAAGGTAAGATTGCCTGTTCTAGAAGGACAGCCCAGAAATGCATAACTGGAAGAATCCTTCAGTGGAAGAAGTGACTACTCCATGCTAGAATGCTATCTCTCCTCATCTCCACCTCATGGCTCTGCTGGCTTCCTTCAAGTCCCACTTAAAATTTCACCTTCTACAGGAAGCCTTTCCCTATTCCTCTTAATTTTAGTGCTTTTCTTCTTTTAAAAAAAATTTTATTTATAATTTATGGAAACAAGTATTTCCATAACATACTATAATAAAAAAAAAAAGCTGATTGCAATGAAACTGTAAATATACTATGTACAACTTGCTATTCCTTTTAAGTATATAATAATTATCATGCAAATGTCTTTTTTCTCTTTTTTACTTCCCTCTCCCCCTTCTCTCAAGATGATTATCATTAGACAAAAATAGGTATCTGTGTATGTGTCTGTAATATATGTATATGTACCCACATATGTGTGTATGTAAGATACATAGGTATACATATATTATTCTATACATTATTCTATACATCTACTTATCAGTTCTTCCTCTAGATGCAAATAGTATCTTTCTTCATATGTCCTTTATAGTTAGTTTGGGTATTTATAATAGTCAAAATGACTTATTCACTAAAAGTCATTCTTAAAACAATGTAACTGTTAATATATACAATGTTTTCTTGGTTCTGCTCATTTCACTCTTCGTTATCCTATGCAACTCTTTTCATGTTTTTCTAAGATCATTGAGCTCATAATTTCTCATAGTATGATAGTTTCCATCGCAATCATATAACACAACTTGTTCAGTCATTCCCCAAATGATATTAATTACAATGTATCCTGTATATTACTTGTTTGTACGAATTTGTTTGCATATTGTCTCCCCAACTGGAGTGTGAGCTCCTGAAGAGCCAGGACTGTCTTTTTCTGCTTAGCACAGTGCTTGGAATAGAGTAAGTGCTTAATAAATGCCTATTGACTAATTGACAAGAGATGACTCCATCTAAACTCTAAGAAATAACTTTGTTTATTCCTCCCTAACTGGTTCTGATAATTACTTTGGTCTCAAACCTTCTCTAGTTGATTTCAAGTCTCCCCAACCTGGCCAACAGGAGTCCCAAACATATCTAAGGCATAATGGTGTCTGATAACACAATATAACCACAGAATTTTGAACCTGGAAGGTCTTCAGGACACTTGCCTGATCAAGAATCAAACTTTAAAACATTCCAGAAAGGGGTCATAAAACACTATCTTTAAAACTTCCAGTAAGGGTAAAACTACTACCTCTTATGGCAGTCCATTCCACTTTAAGGTGGTTCTAATTGTTGAGCAGTTTTTCATTATATCAATCCTAACCCCATCACTCTACTACTCATTGTTTCTACTTCTAATAGTGTTAATGAAAACAAGTCAAATCCTCCCCCCATTGACAGTTCTTCAGATATTTGAAGCACACCCTCCCTCCTGTCAATTCTCCAAATTAAAATTCACTTTCTTCCATCAAGTTTCCTATGAATTTATTTGTTTATTTATTGTATGAATTATCTAGTCCTCTAATCACCCTGGTTTACCTTCCTCTGGATGGATAAATTCTTACTTGTCAATGTCCTTTCTGTCATTTGGTACCTGTTGCTGAAAATAGCATGATACTGCCGCCATGGCAGGGGGAGGGAGGGAAGGGAGCAGAGGAGAGGGAGGGGGAGAATATTTTGGAACTCAAGGGATTGTGGAACTGAATGCTGTAAATTAAAAGTAAATAAATAATTTTTTTAAAAAAGAAAATAGCAAGATACAGGTCCTTGGAGAACAATAAATTTTGGGGCTTCGATATTATACTTTTAATTGCTTTTGAGCTTAAATTCCCCTAAAGTTCCCAGATATATCTTATAGGAATTACTTTTCTAGTTATGCCTCACCAATCTTTTACTTATGGAAATAATTTCTTGAACCCAGTTGTAGAACTCTACATTTTTTTCTTATTAAATTTTGTCTTTGGTCTATTGTTATATTGGGATCTTTTTACATCCTTATTTTGTCATGCACCACAATTTCCCTCCTTTTTTTTTTTTGATGTCTACAAATTTGATCAGTAAATCATCTGGAGGTTTTAGGCAAAGATTAGATGACTATTTTGGTATTTTGTTCAAGAATCGGTTGAACTAGACAGTTACTGAATCCCTTCCAACTCTGAAATGTAGTGTTTCTGAAATACTGTGAAGGCTATCTGGTTTAGCCTGTAAGAGGTCCTTTGGTAGGCTGGGAAAAATGAGTTTCAACAGCGTAGTGGCCAGATTTCAAGAGGGTGGTGATGAAATGGAGACCCTGAGTATAGTCTATAATCTATGACAATTCTTTCTAAGAGTTTGGTGATAAAAGGAAGGAGAAATATAAGACAATATCTTGAGAGGAAAGCAGTGTTAAATGAGGGTTGGTTTGTTTGTTTTCAGAATCAGGTAAACCTAAAGCATTTTTGTAGACTGGGGAAAAAAGCCAATAGCTTAGAAGAAACTGAAGATGGGGGGAAAAGAGAAGATAGAAAAAGTATAGATAGGGATCTTGAAATGCAAAGTAATTTAGGGGGCTTATGATTCATGCCCTCCATTTGTTTTTGTTTTTTTAAATAAAGTAGGAGGTCAGGACATCTGCTTAGAGAGAGGTGGTTAGAGGTGATATAAAGGATTTGTGAGGAAGGAAGGGAAGATTTACAACAGCACCTAAGGTTATATGGTCAAACTGTGATGAAGTTTCACTCTTCTTTCTCCCTTTTGTGCCCGAGCCTTTCAGTTCCCTTCCCCCCATCCCCAGTCTGCCAATCCCTGCCTTGTTTCAAATCTGGGTGCCACGTTTTAGGAAGGGCTTTGCCAAGTAGCAACAGATCCAGAAGGGAACGGTCAGGATGGTGAGAAGACTGGGAACCATCCCATTTGAAGATTGACTGAAAAAATTTATTTTTAGTTTGATATAGCATAGTTGATAGAAAATCAGCCTCAGAATCTAGGTGACTTCAAACACATGCTCCTCACACATCAAGTAAACATAATGACCAGAATCAAACCTAAATCTCTTTAAATACAACTTTCCAGGTTTCTAATGCAAAGTGATTTATCCAAGGTAGATGCATATCTCCACATCTTTCTTGAGAGCCCTTTATTTACAAGCACTTCTAGTCAACAAAATGTTACTAAAATCCTACTTCATGTCCAATACTGTACTAGGGGTAGGATCTGTGGGCAATTCAGATAATTAATTAGCTCCTTGATTGAAGATGTCATATTTTCTTTATATCTCCCCCATTGCCTAACATAGTATTCTTCACATGGTAGATGCTGAATATACAAGGGAAAAAGGAAGGAAGGAAGGAAGGAAGGAAGGAAGGAAGGAAGGAAGGAAG
>NW_027186296.1:105536191-105562599 GCF_028583685.1 Petaurus breviceps papuanus
AAGGAAGGAAGGAAGGAAGGAAGGAAGGAAGGAAGGAAGGAAGGAAGGAAGGAAGGAAGGAAGGAAGGAAGGAAGGAAGGAAGGAAGGAAGGAAGAGAGGGAAGGAAGAGAGGGAAGGAAGAGAGGGAAGAAGGGAAAAAAGAAAGTGAAGGGAAAAAAAGGAAGAAAAAAGGAAGGAAGGAAGAAGAGTTCCTTGAATCTTAGAGAACTGCAGGTTTGGTTGATACTAATTACTTCAAAGGATCTAGAATATAAAGGTGGTTTGGGAAGATAAGATAACCATGAATGGACATCACTAGCCTCAAAGAATGATAAATCAGCTTCTTTTTAGCCCTGATGATAAAGAAACCTTGCAACTTTGGAGCCTCTCCCAAGTTCCCATGAATCCTATGGGTCACCACACACCTAGATAATCCCTTATAGCACAGAGCCAGGAGTTAATAATGCCTGTCTCTCAAAATATGGGTTAATCTTCCTTTAGGAAAATATGATCAGTGATCTCTGGAGTAAGAAAATAATTGGGATTTAAGTTTAAAGAATCAATAAATCCATCAGTCCAAGAAAGTCCCTGCTGAGGATATCACACCTACCAACTATCTTGGTCCCTTAACAGTGTTGTTTCCATCACCCAGCATAACACAGCATTCAAACCTCATGTAGGCTCTCCTACCATTGGCCTTAAGCTGCCTCTTGCCCAAATCCTTCCAATTCATATATGTCTGTATGTTTCTTTCTCTGAGCCTCAGGTTTTTCTTCTGTAAAATGGAAGGGTTAGACTAGAGTCTCACTAAGATCCCTTCCATCTCTGACAGTTTTCTGAGTGCTATTTGAAAAATAAGTAGAATAGTTCTATATCCACCAACACCCCCTGAAAAGGAGCCAGGGCTCTATAGGAAGCATTAAAATTGTTTACCTTCCTTAGTATAGATTTTCAGAGCGCAGTTATGGAGCCTTTCATTTCAAAACAAAATGAAATTAATTCTATGAATCATAATGAAACCTATTATGATTATTTTGAAACCCATTATTTTCTCTATAGTGCACATGAAACTCATGAGAAATTATTGAATCATGCCACTGTATCACACACCCAATTAGGGCCCACAGAAGCATGGCTGATATGTTCTCATCAACCACGATCTAAGAGGGATAATGGCCCCAGGCCATGCTAATGTTAGGCAAAGGAGTCAGTCTTCTCAACCCTCTGAAGGGTCCTCTGGTCCTACTGAATCATTCAACTAACAACAGCAGGTATTTTTAAAATTTTGAACTTATATGAAAGACCTAGAAAAGAAAGGTTTTTGTCACCAAAGTCCTTTGTACTATCAAATACTTCAAGATGAGAAACTGATATGAATTTATCAGATGGAAAGGCTGTCAAAGAAGAGGCATTTTTACCATCTGCTTTGCTACTGCTTCCGAAGGACAATGGAACCTTTCCATCTGATTTGTAACTGAAACCTTTCCTATGTATTGTCTCTCCTGTTGGAATTGAGTTCCTTGAGATTAGAGGCTCTCTGACTTTTCTATCTATATCTCTAGCACTTAACCCAGGGCTTTGTACATAATAAGCATTTAGCATATCCTTCATTCATTCATTCATCTATGTTGGGGGAGAACCAAAAAAAGGAATAAGATAGAAAGAATATGACAATGAAAAGGCTAAAATACTCAACCTTTATTTTGCTTGTTTTCTTTTCCAAGGAAACTATTCTTCAGACTTGCTACGGGAGAACAAAAATCATTCATAGACAGCTGACATCAAAGCTAGATTTTCTCAATGAATTCAAGTTAACAGGCCAGCACAAGCTATATCATAGGATAAGGACAGAACTGGCAAATGGAATTTCCAACAAACATTTAAGTACCTACTATTTGTCAGTCACCATTCCATGTGCTGGGGATACAAATACAACGTATGAAATAATCCTTACTCACAAGAAATGGGTGAGACAACAAGGATACATATAAGTATGTATATATATATAGTAGAAAGAATAAGTATAAATGTTGGGAATTGGGTTACATAAATAATGTAGCTAAATATAAGATACTTTGAGGAGGAAGAGAACCAGAAATTGAAGTTTCGGGATCAGAAAAAGCTAAAGCTGTTCCTTGAAGAGTGGGAGGAATTTTGTGGGGCATAGGTAAAGAGAGATTGCTTTCCAGGGATGAAAGACAGTCAGAACAAATGCATGGAGACAGGAGATGGAGTGTCACATATGAGGAAAATAAAGAAGGTCAACTTGGCCAGACGGTAGACTTCAGGAAGTGGGTAATGTACAATCAGGTGAATGAGAGAAGTGATGCAGGTTGGAGAAGGGCAAATGACTCCTTTTCCCAAAAGGGAAGAGGATGGAGTCTTTAAACTGTAGACTAATAGACCTTCTATTTCTAGCAAAATTCTAGGATGGTATTCAAATTGTAATACTTGAATCTGAAGCTCCCTCTTGAAACAAAGGTCTTGGGTACACTTTTTTGGACCTCAGTTCTCAAACTCATTTCCTCCACCTAGGTTGTCTAGGAACTTCAGTCATTAACTTCTCCAGGGGTAGATATCATCTTCTCTGAGGAGTACACAGTCTCACAAAAATCAAAACAGGAACAGCTTTATTTATGGGTAAATGGAAACACATAGGACAAGCATTTGAGCTCACAGAACATAAAAGCACCCGACCAGTGAGTAACCCTCACCCCTAAACGCTGATACATGATAGGACTTAGGAAAGGCTCCAGCTAAGGAAAGTTGGAAGGTTTCTTTCACTCTGTTGATGCCACCATCAGCAATCCTCCTGTCTGCATAGTATTGCTTGCCTTCAGCAGTTTCTGGCTTTTTACCTAGCTCTGTTCCTCATCACTGTTCCCAATTGATGTCTTATTCCACAGTTCCATTGTACCTTTCCTCAGTTCCTGTCAGGAAGCAGTAGTCTGATTATCAATGCTGTCCTCTGCAATTCCTTGGTTCCTGGTGCCCAGCTGTGGCACCATCTGCTCATGTAGCACCCTGTTCTCTGCCCTTTTAGGTTTTGCAGTTCTAGTCTCCTCCAGTAGATGGCATTTATCACCTTTCCCAGGGGAATGGCGCTTTAACACTGGCCAATATGAAGACATCAAGACTCAAAGAGTTGATTTTGCAGCTCAAAAAACCCCACACTTCCATTATTCAATTCTTTTTAGTGAAACAAGAATTTATTAAGTGCTTACTATGTACCTAGCACTGAACTAGGTGCTTAATATAAAAGACAAAAACAAAGCAGTCCTTGCCTTCAAAGATCTGGTGGGAAGAAACATGTACACAGATAAGTAAACATATATATATATATATACATATATATATATTTAAAGGAATTCAGAGACACACTAAGAACTGTAGGAATCAAAAAAGGTTTCTTGAAAACTGTAGCCCTTGAGATTAGTTTTCAAGGGAGTTAAGGGTTCTAAAAGGCAGAAGTGAGGAAGGAATGCAATTGAAATAAGGGAGACTACCTGTATAAATACATTTGAGATGAAATGTGATATGTGGAGAACAGCAAGTAGCCAGTTTAGATAGAACATAGCATTCGTGAAAGAGAGAGTGACAGAAAGACAGGGAGAGACAGAGACAGAAAGAGACACACAGAGAGACCAAGAGAAAATGGTGGTAATCAGCTTGGAAAGATAGCTTGGAGCAAGATTGGAAAGGGCACCAGAGAGCTACTAATAAGGTAGTTAATGTGCTTTAGGAATATCACTTTGGCATCTACATGGAGGATGGATTAGATAAAGGAGAGACTATATGTAGGTAGATCAATTAAAAGGTCATTGTAATAGTCCGGGTGGTGATATCC
This sequence comes from Petaurus breviceps papuanus, assembly GCF_028583685.1. NCBI lineage: Eukaryota > Metazoa > Chordata > Mammalia > Diprotodontia > Petauridae > Petaurus > Petaurus breviceps. The sequence continues at coordinate 105,540,019 of NW_027186296.1, forward strand.
TGAATTAGGGTGGTTGGCCACATGTAGAGAATGAGAAATGTGAAAGATATTGTAGAGCTAGAATTGACAAGATTGAGCAATTTATTGGCTAACATAGTGAGTAGCACTACCAGCATGAAACAGGGAGAAATCTACTTACCAGAGGCATTCATCATTGTTGTGGAGGATTCCCTGTGCAAAGAACCAATAGAAAAGGAAGTCCTGATTGATAAAGATGGTCTCCAGATGCTTCTGTTTTCAGATGACATTGTACTGATTTCACTGAGTCCTAGAATATTAGCAGGCTTCCTCAATTCATGCCAATTTCTTCATTTTTGCTTTCCCAGTGGGAGGGTAGGAAGCTAAGGATTGTTAGGGATAGCATAGAAAAAGAAAAAGTAAAGGGGGTCATTAAGGAATATTTTAATGGAGAGAAAGGAATAGGAAACCAGGTAAGCAGGACAATTTTGAAAACTATAGGTTGATTTTATCACATAAAAGGCAAACTGTACATAATAGAGCCCTGAAATTTCATGTATACTGTTTTTTCTCATTCTACTATATATAGGCAAATACCCCTTTTATTTGATATTTGTTAAATTAAAAAGTAAAATTAAAATTAATTTTTAAAAAAACTCTATGACCAATTAAAGAAAACAGCCTATCAATTCTCACAGGAAAAAAAAAAAGCCAGTGGAAGAAAAATGTATCCATAGCCCAGATTGTAACACAGTTATATGGACAGAATATTGTCGGTTTACCAGTATATATATTAGACAGGTTCTACAGATACCTAAGAGAAACTACCCAACATTGAATATAAGGAAGAAAATGGAATTTATAACATTTGGAAAATTGAGTTATGCATTCAAAGATACCAAGATGCTTGCTGACACAAAAGTCCATACTTTTAAGATCAATTTTTTCCTAGTGATGCTAATTATGCACACCACAATCTCAGAATAATCACCATCACAGGTAATCCTAAAGGAAATAGAAAGATACATGGACATAGTATACCATCACTGATGACTTACACATGAGATAAGCTGATAAAGGGAGTGCATTTTTCTTTCCTTTGATGTCATTTGCATATCAGCAGAAAGCAAGGTTACAAAGCTAGTAACTGAAATCTGCCCCTTCCATGGACATCCCCCAGACCTACACCTGCGTTTTTTTCTTTCCTTGTGTCCTCTTAGTGACAAGGCTTGTCTGCTGGAGTGGGAAGGAGAGAGAGAAGGAGAGGAGGAGGAGGAGGAGGAGGACGAGGAGGATGAGGAAGAGAGAAAAGGAAAAGAAAGAACATACAAATATCAGAGATCCAGAAAGAGAATGATTTTAGAGAATTAAGGGTGATCCAAGCATTGTGCTAAGTACCTAAGTTTCAGTCCCTGTCATACCACTTAACAGATGACCTCAGGCAAGTCACTGGTGCTTTCAGGCCCTATCCTGTAAAATGGAAAAGCTGGGACAGAGGTTCTCAAAGCATTCTTCACCTCCAGCATTCTATGATTCTAGCAACATGAGTAGTTTTATCCTGGCTCTGGCTGTACATTCTCTGCGTTCAGTCTGTTTCTCCTCTTGATTTCCTGACTGCAGAACTATTCCCTTGGTGAGCCTTTTCTGTTGTTGCCAACAGCTCTCAAAGGGATAATTCCAGTGTTCTCCTCTTTTGACTGTCAATCAGTTGTCAGTCCTGCAGTGAAATCCCCCATCTGCAGACTTCCAAAGAGGCTATCAAAATTTGCTAGGCTGCCCAAAATTGTACCTCTGTAGACCCAGCTCAGTGGGGACCAAACCTGGACAGGTCCAGAAAATTTCATGAGCTTGTTTCCTCCTGTGCAACAGTAAAGAGAGTCTTAGTTCCCTCTCTGTAAAATGAGAGACTAGAATCGGGTGACCTCTAATAGCTATTCCAAATCTGATATTTCATGATTCTTTTAAAAAAATATGCTGTGATTTCTAGTCTACCGTATACAGAATACTAGTGTAGCTTCCATGAAATAAATTGCTCTAAATGTAAGATATGGGCACCTATATTAGTACTTGCTTAATAAATATTTGTTGAATCTACATACCTGAAACCAGTATTTAAATGGTTGTTTTGGCTCTTCCATTAAAGAAGAAAGTAGACGGTCACTGACTTTGGCCTGGGTCTCAGTTAACTGGGTGGTAAGAAGTAATAATAATAAAGCTATATTTGCCTTGGAGGCAGGTAGGTGGCTCAGTGGATGGAGCATGGGTCCTGGAGTCAGCATGGACCTGATTTCAAATATGGCCTCAGATACTCATTAGCTGTGTGACCCTGGGCAAGTCACCTAACACTATTTGTCTCAGTTTCCTTAGCTATAAAATGAGTTAGAGAAGGAAATCACAAACTACTCCAATATCTTTGCGAAGAAAACCCCAAATGGGGTCACAAAGAGGCAGACTCAACTCAACAACAGGGAGAGATGGGAGTCAAGGAATAATAAATAATAAATTCAAATTTACATAGTGCTTCATGGTCAAAAAATGCTTTCATATGCATTAACTTTTTTGATCTTCACAACATCCCTTGCATATAAGTGATACACAATTTTTACATTTGAGAAAACTGAGATTCAGATTGATCATAAGAATCAGAACTATGAGAATCACATAGTCTCATTCTCTCATTTTATAGACAAGGAAACCCAGAGGCCCAGAGAGATTAAGAGGCCTGTACAAAGTCACACAGGTGGTGACAGTCCTAGAATCTGAGCTCAAGGTCTTCTGACTTGCAAGGTCACCCAGCTAGTAAATGATGTAACCAGGATTTGAACTCCAACTCCAAAACACTTTCCACTTTATCTATTAGGCATTGTGGCTGGTACTAACAAGAAGTTTCTAAGGGCAGCACTTAATGGCAAGTAACTGGGACCAAAGTTACTGGCTCAACCTGGAGGAAGGCCAATGATTAATACCTCAACAAATCATGAAAAGAGAGATCAACTGCCCTTTCTTGAAATCATATTTGAAATTGATTGGATTGTAGTAACACACAAATGTTGACTGACCTTTTTTTTTTTAAACAGAGAACCATTTGCTCCACCCTTTTCTTTAGGTTATAAAACTACATATATAAGAAGCATTGAGTTTCAGGCATCTCTTTCTTACTCCCAAGGCAACTGGATTAGCATTTTGTAATTTTACATTTGTTCAAAATGGAGAGCAGACTTTTCTAGACTGACAGTCATTCATTTCTTTCTGTCCTACAGACATAACAAATGAGAAACTATATGAATGCTTTTGAAGAGAAATAATTAGTTCCTCTGTTGCTATTTCTAAGGCACAGTAATATAGGGCTTTCTGACTATGAATTTGAGAGAATTTACATTGGCCTGAAGGAACAGATAGCAAACCTTCCAAGAAAAAAACTGCATGATGCCTTGTACTGGCCGAGCCAGGCAACATTGGTTTAATATTTGTAAAATTAAGAAATATAATCATTTCATTCTAAAAGTCATCTTTTAAAAGTGAAAATGTGAGTCTGCAACTAACTATACATACATTTGCATATGTACATATGTACATTTGTACACACATATATAGGCATTTTAAATACTCATATATGTGTATACATATACTCAGTCATATGTGTATGTATATATATATATATATTTATATATGTATGTTGATGTGTTCATACACAGATATACAAATCCAGCAGTAAAATTCCTGCATCTACAGAGGCAATTGTGATTCACTGGGTTTTCCACAAAAGCATCTCTAAGGACTCAGACCCAGTGGGGACTAAGCTTGGAGTGATTCTGAAAGCCTAGCAGGTGTCTGCTTCCTCCTATGCAACAATAAAAAATAAGTATTATGTACTGATGCACACGAAATAACTATCATTTATAGAAAGCTTACGTGCTGCAATACATTTTACATTTATTATTTTACTAGATTCTTACAATAAGGTGGGAGGAAGGGAAAAGGAATGGGAATAAACATTTGCATAGTGTCTACTATGTGCCAGGTACCATGCTAAGTGCTTTACTGTGAAGTAGATATTATTATCCCTATTTTCAGATGCGGAAACAGACTTAGAGGGGTTAAGTAGTCTTCCCATGGTCACATAGCTAAAACTAGAGCCCAAATCATCACCAGATGATAGTTAGACTAGTATGACTGCTGTTCTCTCTCAAGGGAAACCTTCATTGGTTATCAATCCCAATTTCTCATAATCTCTATAATTCATAATTTCTTCCTAAACCTTATCTAAAGCTGTCACAATACAACTAAAGTTAGTTCTCTCTTGCTCTGTCTTTAGTATGTAAGGGTGGAGGTTATTGAACCAATCAATCAAAAAGGTGTCAGAGTTAAGAAGGGTGGGGTGATTGACTCCCACCCTTACAAGAAGAAGCAGAGTAATGCTACACAAAACTCATACATTATCCCTTCTTCGTATGCTATTAAATATTTCCTTCCTTCTTCACTTAAAACTTAATTTTCATTTACTGAGCCTTTCTATGTATAAGACACTGTGCTAGGTCCAATGAGGGAATTTAAAGATAAATAAGAAATGGTTTCTAACTTAAAGGTGATACAGTAGATAGAGCTATGGACCTGGAGCTAGGAAGACCTGAGTTTAGATCCAACCACAGACACTTACTAGCTGTGTGACCCTGTTTGCCTCAGTTTCCTTGTCTATAAAATGGGGATAATAACAGTACCTACTTCCCAGGATCGTTTTGTGAGGATCAAATGCAATAATAGTTGTAAAAAGTTTAGCACGATACCTGGCACGTAAGAGCTATATGAATTATTCAAAGAGCTTAATACTGCATCTGAGCCACTGGTATCCAACCCAGAAGGGATTAGAAGAGATACCTAGGAACTGCACAGGGTGGGAGGTTGATGGGGAATCAATAACGGGCAAAGCAGTACTGTGGCCAGCATATGATGCCCATTGTCAAGCAACTGAATGGTCCACTGCAAAAGCGTCACATGAGAGAGAGGAAAGAGGCATGCCAGGAGAGAAGGCTAGATCACTACCATGGGAATGGAAGCCAAAGGCAGTAGCCAAGATTGAAGAACCATTGAAACGAATCAAGGGGTCACTCACAGAAGTGCCAATTAGCCCAGTAGAGAGCAAACTAACAATTTGTCAATTGCTTCACCTATAAAAGAGAAGTGATGATAAAACCAACCTCACTGAGCTGTTGTGAGCATCAAATGAGATGATGTACATTAAAGTCCTAGGTAAACATGAGCTTTTGTTACTGATTCGTTTGTTGGTTTATCGTCGATATTTTGACAGGCTGACAGTATGCTCTGGTGCTCCATCCTTTTGAAAGAAACTCATGTTTGCTAGGTACTCTTGCTTCTTGAAGGTAATATGCTGTCAAATGACCCACGTCATGTCTCTGAAATGTCCCTTGTAAACTGAATGCAAGTATATTTGGCTTTTTCTCCCTAAGATCCATCTACCTGAACTATTGGTTTTATTGTATTCTTCTGGATCTACTCTGTGTGATCAGGACCTCAGATAAAGGTTTACATAGGCTATGTTCAATTTTGGAGAGTTTCTCAATAATCACTCTTGTTGGCTTATTATGGCACCTAGGATTTCCCCCTGGGAATATCTGAATTTGGCTTGTGTGTAGGTTTTTCCAACAAGGGGGTAAGGTGTCGGTCCTCAGATCTTGTGCAAGTACCAGGCTAACAATACATTGATAACTGAAGCTGATTCCCTCAAATGTTAATGTTCTCAAGTCCCTTCCCTTTTAAAATTCATATATGTGTATGTGAGTGTATAGCCCAGCAGTGGGTTAAGCTCCACTAGGCTGAAGTCATGGGGGCTGGCAAACTGCCCTCACAGTTTGCCCTAGATCTATTGCCTCAGGGTCACTGTTTTCTTCAGTAGAGAAACTAGGTTCCCAGTGCTTCAATTCCACCCCCATTTTAGGTTCCTCAGGAATTATCCTTTTTTTGTCTCTATTCTAAAGGGTCCTCTCCAGCATGGGGGGTGGAGAGGAGTGAGCAGGAAGGAAAAAAGATAACCAGAGTACGAACAAGAACAGTTTTATTTCCAACAGAAAAGGAAATGTTGAGCAATGAAAATTCACAGAATGATTACAATCAGTCTAGAGGCTAGCATGAGAGACGCATACTTTACATTTCACCTCTACTGATGGGGATCCTGATCAACACCAAATAAATACCTTCTTCTCTTCTGTGTTCTGTCCCGGTGGGTGGCCACTCTGCTTCCATGAAGGTCTCTCTCTGCCACAACAGCTTTGGTAACTGACAGACTCTTGCTCAGTGGCCCAGGAAGTAGAAGACACCAGCTACTAATTCTACTATAACAACAGATAGTATTCATATAGCACCTTAAGGTTTGCAAAGTTGTTTACATACATTATCTCATTTGATCCTCTCAATGGTCCTGTGAAGTAAGTGCTATTATCCCTATTTTACAGATAAGGAAACTGAGGCTGAGAAATTAAGTGATTTGCCCAAGGTCATACAGCTATCTGAGGTGGGATTTGAACTGCCATCTTTCTGTCTCCAAGTCCAAAACTCTTAACTACTGGGCCATTTATATGCCTACATGCAAAGCCCTATATAAAACGGATCAAGATGCAAAGAGGAGGAACCTCCATCTCAGACACAGGCTTTGTCTAGGAGGCTATAAACACTTTTCCCCTCCCCATGGCACAACCTTCCAAGACTCAGAGCTCAACCTTATACTTCAAAATCAGTAGGAAGAAGCATGAGGGAATGAGGATTTAACCCCAGAGTTACAGCTCAGAAGCCAATGAAAAGAGACTCTCAATCTACAGGAAGCGGAGGAAACCTGTGCCCACTTTGAAGTTGGGGTCAGAAGGAAAGACTTTTCAATAATGCATGTCCAATGGGATGATACACTCATAATACACATACGCAAATACACACATATGCTGCTCAAAGATACAAAATATCTTGCATAGAGTAGGTGCTTCTTGGATTGAACTGAAATGCAAGACAGGTTTTATAAAACAAACACAGAAAAACCACAGAACAGAAATGACTTGCACTTGAGCTTGTGAATGGTCCGGCAACCCTCCCTGGCTCCCCATTTCTCCAGTGATCTCCTCCTTCCTCCAGGACCCAGACCAACACAGAATTCACAGAATCTTTGAGTAAGGAGGGTATCATATATCCCCAAAGTGTTAATCCAGTCTTTGACTGAAGACTTCTAGCAAGGGGGAATCCATTCCCCCTTAGCTAGCTCATTCCAGTTTGGGATAGCTCTAATAGTTTTGAAGTTTTCCCTCACATCTAAGCTAAATAGACTTGGGCTTTTGCAGCTTCTACCCATTGCTTATAGTTCTGACCTCCGGGACCAAGCAGAGAAATTTTATCCCATCTTTCACATGATGACCTTTTAAAGACTTGATGACAGTTATTTCATTCCTTCAATGTTTTCTCTTCTCTAAAGCTAAATATAGGATCATAAATCATACCTGCAAGAGAGCTCAGAAACCCTCTAGTTGAGTGCTTCTCATGTGTCACGACCCACAGTTTAAGAAGTGCTGAAGGGGTCTGGAGTGGGAAAAGTTTAAGAAACGCTGAAGTCCAAAATCCATTCTACAGATGGGAAACTGAGGACCATACAGGTAGTAAGTATCAGCACTAGGATTTGAACCAAGGTCCTCTGACTCCAAAGTCAGTGTCCTTTACCCTGTATCCTTTACAGATCCTTCAACTGATCATCTTCTGGGTGGCATGGTCTCAAAGCTTTTCATCACCCTGGTTGCCATCTCCTTAATGTTTTCCAGCTTATCAATGTCCTCACTAAGACATGGTACTCCAAACTGTATACAACCCCTCAGATGTGAGATTATAAGATATTGCCTCTCAATGTAGCCCAATAACATTTTTTGGCTTTCATATCATGTTATTGACTCTTAGTGAACTTGGAGTTCATTAAACCACCCCCTCCCAGATAATTTTCATTGTAATAGCTATTTAACCATGGCACACCCATTTTGAATCTGATTTGTACAGGAATTTAAATTTGCCCCTATTAAATTTCATCCTCTGAGGTTTATCACAGTGTGCTAATAACTTCTCAAGGTCTTTTTCAGAAAGGAGCATGGCACAGTGGATAGAGCTCTGGGTCTGGGGTCAGAGAATTTGGGTTCTTATTATCTGTGTTTCCTTGGGCAATTTGTTTAACATCTCTGCCCTCAGTTTCCTCATCCATAACCAGTTAGTTAATCAACAATCATGTATAAAGTGTTTAGGGGAGCAGCTAGGTGGCACAATGAATAGAGCACAGGCCCTGGAGTCAGGAGGACCTGAGTTCAAATTTGACCTCAGTTACTTAACACACATGAAAAAAACAGCCATGTGACCTTAGGCAAGTCACTTGACCCCAATTGCCCTACCTTCCCTCCCCCCCCCAAAAAAGCAAACAAATAAATAAAGTGTTTACTGTGTGTCAGAGATGTAGTGTCAGAGATGCAGAGAAAAGTAAATGATGGGGAAGAGACTAACATTTCTTTTAGTTCTAACTCTAATCTTATGATCTATCATCTAGTATATTAGCTGTACTTCCCAGATTTATGTCCTCTTCAGATTTAATGAGCATGCCTATGTGTTTATGGTAAGCAGTACTCTAGATGGATAGTACTACCCTAGGGTTGAGTCAAGGGAAAAACATAAGGTCACTAGAAAGGCTAACTCCTTTTATATGGCCAACCCCAGCTAGGAGTACAGCTCTCTTGATTTTTAGGATTGTCCTGGAGTCTATGCTACTATATGTTTATATAGATAAGATAGATACTATACTATACAGTATATCCTACTAGAAGGGGAATTTTTTTTAAAGCAATTGAGGTTAAGTAACTTGCTCAAGGTTACACGGCCAGTTATTTCTGGGTGTGGTGCTAAGTATCTGAGCCTGGATTCGATCCCCCAGGTCATCCTGACACTGGGGCCGGTGCTCTTACTCACTGGGGCTAGTGCTCTTACGCTTACCTGGCCACCCCTAGAAGGGGAATTTTTAAATAAATTTTTAAAATTTATTCCCAATCACTAGACTCACACAGTTGATATAATTCACAATGCCAATGAAGGACAAAGTTTAGGTTGGCTCTTCTATAAATATGGCTTCCAATCATTACTGCAACTGGGTCCCTTTCCCATAGGGTAGATCTAAAAGATATATCTTTACAAATATTAAAAATAAAAAACAATATGGCATACAGAAACATCAACATATCATTTATTCACTACCATTAGGAAGGCTATAATAAATACTGATTTGCATTGGAAAAGGATACTGTTTTTATGACATCTTTTTTCCCCCTCCAGATTGCCCTTTTGCCTTTGTTTCAGAAAAACCTCATAAGCTGGAAATTTGGGGCCAAAGTAAGCAATATTCTCCTTACCTCCTCTCCCAGGTCAAATTTGACCAAAGAATGTGTCTAACATTGTTTTGTAGCTCACAATGATTCATATGATTTCCCAGGTAGTACTTGATTCCTCATGAGTAGGGAAGATGGAAAATACAACAACAATTAGAATAAAGTTTTTCTTCCTACATACAGATATGTCCCTTGGCCATCACTGGCCTGAGTAAGTACAAGGGGGAATGTGCAATCTCCCCAAGTCACATGAGAGAACCAGCTTCTGCCTCCATATAATCATAAGTGAATATTATCTATCTATGAGGAGAGAGAAGTCTTCAATCATATAGGTAGGCTTACATGAATTTGGCCTCTTCTCATTCCCCTATCCTGTTTTCCCCTTCTCTTAACATTCCACTCCCTCCTTTTGAAAGCTTCCTACCTCTCACACCAGGTTTCATGCTGCATCTCAGATCTTTCTTCACATACATATGGAATTAAGAGGAGGAGGAAGGGAAATGAAGTCATGGAGGTATAGAATACCATAGCTGAAAGGAACCTTCACAATCTATTCCATCCCCTCATTTTACAATGCAGGAAACTGAGTCCCAGAGAAAGAAAATTACTTGCTTAAGATGACACAGCTAATCAGTGGAAAAGCTAGAGCAGAACCTGATTCCTCAACACTTAGTCTTATCATTTGAAAATTAAAAAAAAAAAAACAACTTGGAGGAGAGGGTCCTGGGAAGATGGCAGAGTAGGTCAGAAAATTCCAAGCTCTCAAGATCTTCCCCAACAAAAGAGTTAAAATAGCACCTTAGGGCAAACAAAGTGAGTGGAGATAAATAAGAAAAGGGGCATAAACCCCGTCCTCCTGGGACAATTTGAGAAGATCAGAAGAAAAATCCCAGGACTTTCCTGTGAAGAGTAAACACCTCCAGGCTAGGTTCCATTTTAACCTCAAGCTGAAAGCCTCTTAAACAACAAACGGCCAGCCCTGGGGTTAGTTGGTTGGAGAGGCTGCCTCAGCCCCAGCCACTGCAACTTCTGCCCCTGGGATAGTGAGTAGAGTTGGGCATTCAAACCCAGAAAGATCAAGGGGAACTTCTGCTGACCTGGAACATCAGACCCAGCTGTGCTGTGTAGAGCAGCCGGGGCAAGAAGGAGCCAGCACATGACTGGTGAGTGCAGAAGCAGTGGGTCAGAAAGCCCCTGGCTATGGGCACTTACAGGAAATTGAAGGTTTGGCTTTGGTTTCAGGATAGAGGGAAAAACTGAAGATCTGGGGCAAGAGGCACCATTTCCCATACCCCAGGGTTAGAGGTGACTACAAATAATTAAACTATTACCACAAAAAATGCACAGGCAAAGGAGAAAGAATCCAATCATAGGAACCTATTATGAGAGTAAAGATGAATGGGGTTCATCTTCAGAGGAGGATATTGAAATAAAGAAACCCCCAAAGAGTAATGTCAAATGGTCACCTGCCCAAAAAAGAATTTATAGAAGACCTTAAAAAATACTTTAAAGATCAAATGACAGAGATAGAAGAAAAACTAAAAAAAGAAAATAAGAATAATCCAAGAAAACAAGAAAGATATGAAAGAAAAATCAACCATCTAGAAAAGGAGATCCAGAATCTTAAGGAAGAAAATGATACTTTGAAAATTAGAATGGGGCAAAAAGAAGCCAGTGAAATTATAAGAGATCAAGAAATGATTAAACACAACATGCATAATGAAAAAATAGAAGAGAAAGTGAAACATCTTATAAGAAAAACAACAGATTCAGAGAATAGATCAAGAAGAGGAAATACAAAAATAATTGGACTAACTGAAAGTTACAATCAAAAAAAGAATCTTGATACAATAATACAAGAAATAATTAAAGAAAATTGTTCTGAAGCATTAGAACAAGGGGTGGGGGGGGGGGGGAGAGTAGAAATAGAAAAAATCCATCAATCGCTACTTGAAAGAGATCCTATGAGGAAAACTCATAGAAATATAGTCAAATTCCGAAAACCCCAGCTCAAGCATAAAATATTAAAAGCAACAAGATTAAAACAATTTAAATAAAATGGTGCCACAATTGGAATTCCACTAGACCTAGCAGCAGAGACATTAAAGGACCCGTGGTCTTAGAATACAACATATCAAAAAGCAAAAGACCTGGGGCTCTGGCCAGAAATGTCATACCCTGTAAAGTTAAGTATTATCTTGAATGAAAAAAAGTGGATACTTGATAGACTTTCAAGACTTTGTTAAAAAAAAAATCCTGAACTTATTAGATGATTCGACATACAAGAACCAATAGAAATATAAGGTATATAAAAAAGACTGATTATAAGGGATCCATAAGGACAGATTGTTTACTTCATATATATATATATATACATATATATATATACATATATATATATATATATATAAAATGTGAAATGTATGTCTAAGATGCTTACTAATAATTAGGTAGTTCATAAGAAAGATTTGGGGTAAACCTGAGTATGATATGAATTTAAAAAGTAAAACCATTTAGGAACAGCTTAAAAGAATAATTATTTTATACAAATGAGGGCAAGAGGGAGAATTGACACACAGGAATTAGATGGGGGAGGAGAGCTGGTAGTTCTGGTAACCTGCTCTCATCAGGAATGTAAGAGGGAACAAAACATATATATTTAAAAGAGCTTAAAAGTCTTCTAAATTCAGAAGAAATAAAATGGTAGGGGCATAGGGAGTGGGGAGAGGACAAGGGAGGGATCTTTAGAGGGAAAGGTGAGAGAATAGGTAAATAAGGGTGTAGAAGGGTGTTTAGATTTATGGGATTGGGAGGAATAGGGGAAGGATCCTTGGAGGGGGATAGGCAAGTCACAGGAGGGCCAGGTAGTGGGCAAAAGTAGAGAAGGTAGGAGGGATAGGAAACAAAAGATATGCATATACATCAAAACAAAGATCAGGAGTAGAATAGATTTGGGAAAGTATATGTCTGTATATATGTATATGTATATGTGTATGTATATATCAATAGCTATGGAGAAATATATCTAAACATTATTGTAGCCTTAGGGGGTGGGGGAGGGTATGTATATATATATTTATAGCTATAGAGAAACATATCTAAACTTTATTGTGGCCTTCTGGGGAGGATTTGGGGGGAGGGGGAAAAAAGAACAAAGTAAAAAAGTGCACAGCAGAGGACGAAAGAAAACTCACCAGGAAGCAAAGAAAAGAAGGACAATTCTCAACACGAATATTATTTATCATACAGGCTTTCTTGAAATGAAAATTTATTGTTACATATTTTGAATCCTCTCTTATGTTCTGCTATGCACACGACATGCTTTTTTTTTTCTTTCTAACTTTGTATTTAAGTTCCAATATTTGTCTATGATATATGTTTTTGTTTCTTTATTCTCTTTGTGTGTTCTGGCATTTGAGTGTATAACAAAATTTTGAAAAAAAAATGTTTAACTCAAATCTTAAAGCCCAAAAATGATACAGATGGATGATAGGTCTAGAGATGGAAAGAACCTCAGAGGTTATTTAGTTCAACTCCCTCATTTTACAGTTGAAGAAACAGGCCTAGAGAGATGGAGTGACCTACCTGAGGTCACACAAATAGCAAGTGTCAGAGCCAGGATTTGAACTCAGCTCTTCCCCATCCAGTGCTCTTTTCACTGTACTGGATTGTGCCTTAGTACAGACTCCTAGAAAAAAAAATTCCCCAAATCAATAAAAAAAAAATCAGTCTAAGGAAAATAAGGCATGGAAGTTAATACACATACATGCTGACTAATATCTACTATTTGTTAAGTATATTTAAAACACAAATTCTCTTTAGGGTGACATTTGGCTGTGTCATTCCTTTTACCTTCAGACACTAGAAATTTCATGCCTGTTCACATATATTCAAGCCAAAAGTGATTCCTTGCTTTTTCCTCTTGTTGTCCTTACTTTTTGCTGTATTTGTTCTTTGATGCTGTTTGTATGGAAGCCAGACCCTGCCTGCTTTTCACTTTCACTTTCCATGGTAACAGACTGTAATGTCGGTGCATGGAAAAGCTGAATTACAGACACCCTGTAAGATTGAGCAGAAAGAAATGTTTCTACTGCAACCAGGCTTGGTCATTGCAAGTATTTAAGCATTCAACCCCAAAGTTGAGATCTTTCCGACTAAATAAGGCTCCATGAAACCTTCTCTTACCTTATTTTGCCTCCTTTGCAGATTATTTGAGATCTTGAGAGACAAAGTCCACTCTCTTTTTATTTTTAAAGTGCCCACTCACATAGGACTTAGTCCCTCAGCAGAAGCCCACGAGGCAGTTTCTTAACCTGGGTGTTCACCAATCCCAAAGGCCTATGAATAGATTTCAGGGGGTCTGCCAACTTGAATGGGGAAAAAAAGTACATCTTTATTTCTTTTCTTTTTTTATTTTTTGGAGGGGAGAAGGTAGGGCAATTGGGGTTAAGTGACTTGACCAAGGTCACATTGCTAAGTTTCCATGTTAAGTTGTCTGAGGCCACATTTGAACTCAGGTCCTCCTGACTCCATGGCCGGTGCTCTATTCACTGTGCCATCTAGCCACCCATACATCTTTATTTAAATATCATTGCTTTCCTTTGCAATCCCATGTATTTTATTTTATGCAACTAAAAACATTATTCTAGTCCATCAGCTTTACCAAACTGGTAAAGGGGTCTTTGACACACAAAGCTGTTGAGATTTCCTGTCATAAGGTAATAGAGATACAGATAATCAGTGTGTTGTTAGGGAAAGAGCACTGGACCCAAAAGATAAGGAGATCTGAGTTTCATTCCAGGCTCCGCCTCTTACCACCCATGTGGTCTTGACTAAGGCACAATTTCTCTGAACCTTACTTTCCTGTACTGTGTCTTCTCAGTAGATGAGATACATGGAGGGGGAAGTGTGTTGGGATGATGTGGAAAACATGGGATAGGTACATGGTGAGGAGTCATATTAGAGATGAAGAGTTAAAGAATGATTAGTGGGAAAAGGACTGGAGCTGGAGAATAAGGAAACTAATTTGAAGGGTTTTAGAGAAGTTGTAGAGAAAACCAGATTTGACAAAAGGAAATTTATGAGGATTTAAGGACAAGAAAGAGTATTACTCTGCCTTAAAAAAAAAAAAAAACTTGTACTAAAGGAACATCCCATGGTCCTCCCCTCTCCCATTCACTTAGTTGAAAACCTTGCCTCCAAATCTATAACTATAAAAAAGGGAAGAATCAAGGGTGACTCTCAAGCCTCAAACCTGGTTGGCTGGAAGAATGGTGGTAGCATCAACAGAAATTCTGTTGTCATCCTTCATTCTCAAAGAGGACCATGATGTTAGGAAGATGATGCCATGACTTGCAAGTGAATTGGACTTAAGTGAGAGAGGGTGTGCAAAGTCACCAGCCTCACTCTCTCCTTCAGAGCCATCAAGGTCCAGTGGCCAGATATAGATCATGATGACTGGAGGTGGTTCCCAGCATCGACAAAAATGTGGAAGTTTAGAAGAGGGATGGATTTGGAGAAAATTTCATTAGTTTTATTACAGACATATTGATGCCATCTTGTCCAGAGTCACATTACCAATCAATAAAAGAACTTAGACTCAGATTTATCCAAGTTCCATATTTTTTTCCACTGCACCAAGCTTTGATCACCCAAAATAAGCAACTTCTTTTGGCCACTCAGATTATATAGGACCATAAAGGGCCAAAATAGTCCAGCATGGGACCCATAAAAATCCAAAAACATTGAAGAAGTTGGAAAGTTCAATCAATCTCTGTTGGGAAAAACCCCCCAAACCTTAAGGGTCATACTAAGGTACTGGTAAGTTTCATTCATCTGAAATGGAAAGCGGCCAAGTAGTGAAGTGGCATGGGTTTTTCAATTCTCCCACAGAATTAACTAATAAAATGTAAAGACAGAAAGTCTGTCATCTTCCCTATTCCTGAGGTTAGCAAACAATTGTAGTGAGATGCTAAGTCAGGTGAAGACTTGGGATTTTGCTATAGTTTTGCACACACATTCTAAAGTTACTTTCTCTCCCTCTATCCCTCCTCTCCTCATTTAATGCAGAGAAATGACAATGAGTCAATGATGGAACCAAAATTAGAATTTCTATCTCCATACCCCTACTCAGGTACTCTTTTAACTACAACATTATGTCTGCCATATACCATATACAAGAATCATCCTAAAGAGGAAGAAAAGGACCAATAGTCCATTCAGACCCACTCTTCCATTTTGGCAGAGCTACCACAAGATATTAGGATCTTAGAATTTTAAAGGAGTGGAGACCTTAGAGACCTACTCCACCCTTTTCATTTTACAAGTGAGGAAGCTAATGATTAGACAGAAACTCAAGGACATGTACTGAGTTAGAGTCAAAGAGCTGTGACTAGAAACCAACTTTCTTAACAAGTAGTCCTTTGCTTTTTCTAGGAGCATTCCTTTCTGTTCAATAACTGCCTTTAGTATGAGGTTTTGCAAAAGGCCTTTAGAAAGTCTAAATCCATGAAATGAAACCCACAAATGTCCCTTGTCTATTTGCCTAATTTTCCTTAATCAATACTTATTCCCTTCCCTATTAATACTGGATGATTGTAACAGCCTCTGCACTGGTTCTGCCTTTAAGCCTTTACGTGGCTTCTGGCCTCTCCCCTCTTCAATTTATGCTCCACAAAGTTGCCAAAGTACTCTTTCTAAAGTATAGATCTGAGCATGTCTCTATATCAATATCTCTATATTGATACATGACCATTATATGTTTGTCTTTGTGTTCTCAGTATCTAAGTTCAAATCTATTCTCAGACACTAACTAGCTGTGTGACCCTAGGCAAGTCACTTAACCCCCTTTGCTTCAGTTTTCTCATCTATAAAATGAACTGAAGAAGGAAATGGCAATCTATATCAATCTCTATATCAATAGGGAGCTAGTGGCTCCCTATTGCCTCAAGAATAAAATACAATCTTCTCCATTTGACAGATAAAGCCCTTCACAAATTAGCCACAGCTTTCCTTTCTAGGCCTATTTTATATTTTACTCCCCTTCACACATTCTATAGTCCAGTCAAAGTGGGCTATGTGCTGCCCCCTTACACATGACATTCTATTTACCATCTCTATATTTTTACATAGGCTGTCCCCCATATCTGGAAAGCCCTCTCTCTTCAATTTGACCACTTAGAATCCTTACATTATTTTCAAAATTCAGCTAAACTAACATCTCCTACCTGAAGCCTTGCCTGATTCCCCTATCTGCTAGTAGGCTCCCCTACTGAAATTACCTTTTATTTCCTTGGCATACATTATAAATGTTGTCTCCCATAACAGAATGTAAGTTCCTTGAGGACAGGGACCATTGTATGTTTGTCTTTGTGTTCTCAGTATCTAAGTTCAAATCTATTCTCAGACACTAACTAGCTGTGGGACCCTAGGCAAGTCATTTAACCCCTTTTGCTTCAGTTTTCTCATCTATAAAATGAACTAAAGAAGGAAATAGCAAACTTCTCTAGTATCTTTGTCAAGAAGAGTTGGACACAACTGAAATGACAGAATAACAACAAAATCTCAGTACCTGACATAGGTTTAGGAATTTAATGATGTTTATTGATAGATCAATACTTTGATAGTTATCTGACCTCTGATACCTGGCCCTCTAGTATTCTGGTGCTTGATGTAGTCAACAAGGTGCTATTTACCCAAAACAAAACAAAAAAATCTAGAAGGCCTCACCTTTTATAAAAAATATTTATTTTATTTGAATTCTGTATTGGACACCCTGCATACCAGTAAAAATACTTGGAGGAGTTTACTTCTCACTATTTTATTAATGCACCAAAAAGTTATTCATTCACCTCCTGCCAAGGAGGGGATGAACTTAAAATGCAGAGATGTCATGTGGGGGTCTGGCCAATGTGGGATTTCACTTTACTGGGCTATGGATATTTTTCATAAGGCTATTTTTGTTGTCCTTGTTGTTAACGATGTTATTCAAGTGGGTAGAAAGGACAGATTATAAATAGATGTAAAAATAAATAAATAAACAAAATTTAAAAAATTTATTTAGCATGACCATGTAAGAAACAAAAGATTAAAAAATTGTTTAATATTAGGAAAATCATGAATATATAAACAAGGCAAAATATTTGAAAATCTATTATATCAAAAGATATTTTAAAAACTGATAAACTGTCAATTTATGATTAAAAAAAAACATACACAGGAAAAATTAACATTATAAAAAAATCTACCTGAAACCAAGTCAAAATTATATGTCACAGAGAAGAACTAGAAAGAATTTCATTAAAACAGTTGCAAAAGAAATATGCCCATTCTGGTCACTTCTATTTGTCATAGTACTATGAATGCTAACAATACAATTAAGAAAAATAAATTAGGGGCAGCTAGGTGGCACAGTGAATAGAGCACCAGCCCTGGAGTCAGGAGGACCTGAGTTCAAGTCTGGCCTCATAGCCATGTGACCTTGGGCAAGTCACTTAACACCAATTGCCCTGCTCTCTCCCCTCCAAAAAGAAAAAAAAATTAGAGAAGTTAATACTGAAAACGAGCAAGTCAAATTAACATTATTTGTAGCCAACACGACTGTGTATATAGAAAATACAAAGGATTAAATACAAATGTTAATTGTAACAACAAATGAGTTCATAAAGGTAAACCCACAAAAATAATTCAAATTCTTATGCAATACTGATAAAGAACAAGAAAATCATTGAAAAATAAATGCCATTTACAACAAATAATATAAGGCATTTTGAAATGAATTTGCCTACCTACACTGGGGAGCTTTAAAAAGATAACTACAAAAGTATTGATAGAAATAAAGGAAGAATTGAATAAATGAGTGGATATCCATCATTCATGGATCCTTCACACACTGTTTCAACACAACAATTATCAACATTCCAATGCATTTTATAAAAATAGAAATGAACAAAATCTTGACAAATTTATGGAGAATCTCAAGTATTTTGGGGGAACAAGGAGAGTTAAAGGTGAGGAATTTTATCTCCCAGACATTAACAATTATTATAAAGCATTTGTGATTTAAATGTGTACAGACACAGTATGTTACCAAAAACAATAGAATGTAGTCCAGTGAAATAATAAATAAATACACTCCAATACATGCAAAAGATTAGTGTTTTTTTTAAAAATAAACCTGTAGAAAGTGAAAAGTTTGGAAATGATTATTATTTTGAAAGTTTTGTTAGGAAAACTAGATAGCAATATAGAAAATAATTATCCTGTTTTTCAACTTATTCCCTATAATAAACTCTAGTTAAATCAAATTGCTAAGTATAAAACAAAACTATAAAAAGGTTATAAGGAAAAAGAATAGTAGTAGACTTCTCTCAGTTATGAATGGAAATAAATTATCTATTAAATAGGGAAAATTTATTAGGGAAGAGATGGAAGGATTCGAGTTCAGAAAAATAAAAAATGAACATTAAAAAGCAATCTAACATGTAAAAAGAAAAGAAATTGAAAATGTCTTAGCAAATATATCTGATAAAACTTGACATCTAAAACTTATAAGGAATTGACAAAGATATTCAAGGCAAAAATCCATTCTCCAAGGGATAGTCTAAGGATATGAATAGACAATTTATGCAACAAGACAAAAATTATAATCATCATAAAATGTTCAATATCTTTAATAATAAAAGAATTTCAAAGTAAAACAATTCTGAGAGACTAATTCATATCTACCAAATTGTCAAAAATAGAGAAAATGATGAACCTAATAGGGATATATTGGTAGTGCTTCAAATTGATGGCATCTTTATGGAGAGCTACCTAGCAATATTCTAAAAGAATTATAAAAATAAGCATCTCCTTGGATAACACACAATCCCAGTTTTAGGAATATACCCTAAGAGTATTATTAAAAAAAAGACATCTGTATTAAAATATTTATAGCTACATTATTTGTAATAGCAAAAAGCTGGACAAAATGTGGATGCCCAACAGTAGGAGAAAGGTCAAATGTTATATTGCCATAATGGAGTGTTATAATGCCATCAGGAATAATCAATAAGAAAAATTAAGTACAAAAAGACTCAGAAAAATAGAAAGTGAAGAAAACAGAACTAGAACATTTACACCAAACAAAACTATTTTTTTTTTTTTTGCTTTTTGGAGGGCAATTGGGATTAAGTGACTTGCCTAAAGTCACATGGCTAGTTTGTGTGTGTGTGTGTGTGTGTGTGTGGTGTCTGAGGCCGAATTTGAACTCAGGTCCTCCTGACTCCAGGGCCGGTGCTCTATTCGCTGCACCACCTAGTCACCCCTAAACAGAGCTATTTTAAAAACAAGAGTTCTTAACCTTTTTTGTGTCATGGGCACCTTTGGCAATCTGTTGAAACTTATAGACCCCCTCTCAGAATAATGGCATTAAATAATTGGAGGAAATGCTAAATTTGAGTCAAAGGTTATTGAAAACAAAAATGTGTTTTTCCCCACACAAGACCCCCTGAAATATGTCCATGGATCTCAGGTTAAGAACCCCTGATATTATAGATATAGATATAGACATAAATACATAACGCATATATATGAACATACATGGATGGATGGACAAGAAAGATTGGAAAGAGATAAGAAGCAAGTAATTGATAAATTATTATAGTCATTGTGTGTCCAAATTATCATTTAATGTAAAGATTATAAAATATTTCGTTGACTATACTGGTGATGTTTAAAGTAGAGTAATCTATTTATAATGGACAAAAATAGTAAAAAAAAATCCTCCTGTACCAATCAGGCACCAGACTTCCCTTGCATAGTTCATAGTCCTCTGGAGGACCTTGTTAGGTGTTTCTTGAAATCTTCAACTCATCTAATTTCTGGTTTATAGTTGATTTGTTCCACTTATTGTACTTTCTTCTTCTCTTAACTTGGGTTTATATTGGGGGGGAGGATCTGTCCTTTTCCATGACTTCTCTAACTTTTTCATTTAGCCATGCAGAGTTTTTGTCCCAGAGACTAGTTTAGATGATTCATAATACACATTTTCCTGGACTTTCAGTAAGGTGTATTTAATCTCTCTTCCTGATTTCCTTTGAGTTTTATTCTTTTTAATAGTACAGACATTCCTCCTAATTTATTTCTAACTAATTCCACATTTTATTGTAATTTAACTCTAAATTAATACACCTTGATGGACCGGAGGAATGGTGTGTGTGTGTGTGTGTGTGTGTGTGTGTGTGTGTGACTTTTATTCCCCTGTGGCACCATTGAACTTAGCTCTATCAGTTCCTATTTGTTCCTTAAGACCAAGGTCAGTTTATCTCCTTTCCTTATGGGTTCTAATACACCTTTTTTTTCCTTGAAAGCAGCCATTTGTCTAATCTAAGTCTCCTTCATAAATTATTGAGTTGATATTTCACCAATCTGCATGGCTAATTAAATTTTTTCATTGTTACTTGTTCTGATTTTGTGCTTTCTCCAATCTCCCATCTCATTGCCAACTCACACTTGTTATCATGCTCAAGTGGTCTATATAGAACGGCCCTGTTGGCCCAGCCTCACAATGACCTCTTCTCACTTCCTGTTTATCAGTTTCAGTACTACACTATTTTCCCTAACTAGAAATGAGATCTTTCTAAATACTATTACCATTTATAATCATCAGAGCTGATCTCTATATGCCACTTCAGAGATGACATTATGTTTTATGTTTTGTAATAATAGCATCCTCCACTAAAATTCTATTCCAAAAAGATTGGAGCTAATTTAGAAGTGACTGTAAAGTGCAATAGAGCAGTGACTATTTCATTCTTGTCTTTGTCTAGAACCTAGGAGAGTTCCCGGCACACAGTAGGTGCTTAATAAATTCTTAGTATTTGATTGACTTATCGCCAGGTGAAAGATTGTATGGCTGTGTTCTAAGGACTAGCTTAGCTAAATTAGGAGACTGAAGGGTGATGAATTATTGAGCCACAGAATCTCTTAAAGACCAGTCACTAAGAAGCATAGAGGTTTTCATCTTTAAGGTATTGAAATAAGAGTAATAACAACCAAAGAAAGGAGGCATCCAGCTATATAGTTGTATTCCAACGATGGACAGGATTCTCCAAATGGGAACAATTAAGGACAGGACCTGATGGCCATTATTGACCCAAACAAGAGCATTAAAAGACTCATCAAGGCTTCTGATTCTGAAACAAAGTCTCACATAGCTAGTATGAAACACTAAGCTAGTATACTGGTATTCTGAATCAGCTCTGAGGACAGACATTCCCATACCACCCTGGTTAGCATCTGTAAGTCATCAAGTCAATAAGTATCTTGCCACATTCAATCACCATTCTAATTTCTGGGAATATATGTGTATGTATGTATATATGCATATGTGTGTGCATATACATATATGTGTATGTGTGTATATATATGGAATAGTAAGGAGGTGAGTATTCCAGAATCATAGAGTTCTTATAGAACATTAAAGTGTAAGAGAACTAGAAAGGCAAGAAAGGTCCAGGGCCAATTTGTGAAGGGCTTTTAGTGACAAACAGAAGACTTGATATTTGACCTTGGAGGTCACAGCAAACAACTGGAATTTAATGAATAGCAGGGGATTGGGGGAGGAGCATGATTTGTGGTATGACATGGTCAGACTTGTACTTTTGTAAAAATCACCTTGGCAGCTGAGTGGTGGATGAATTAGAATGAATTAAAATTGGAACGGGCAAGGCAGGGAGATCAAACAGGAGGCTATTGTAATAGTCAAGGCAAGAGATCATGAGCAGTCTATACTAGACTGGTAACTATGTAAGTGAAGAGAAGGGAAAGAATTTAGTGATGTTGTGAGGGTAAAAATGACAAGATTTGACAACTGATTGGATATTTGGGATGAGTGCTGGGAAGGAGTCAAGGATGCCACTGAGGTTGTAAGTTTGGCTGACTAAGTAGATACATGGTCATGCCCTCAACAATAAAAGGAAACTTGGGAAAAGCAAAATGTTTAGGAGAAAGATAACAAATTCCATTTTGAACATGTCAAGTTTGAAATGCCTACTGGACATCCAATCCAAGACATACCAAAAGCAGTCAGTGGTGTGGGACCCAGACTCATGAGAAAGATTAGAGATGGATATATAGTCAACAGGTCAACTAGTATTCATTAAGAACCTACTATGTGCCAGGCACTATGATAGTAGATAGATAGATAGATAGATAGATAGATAGATAGATAGATAGATAG
>NW_027186296.1:105562609-105570944 GCF_028583685.1 Petaurus breviceps papuanus
TAGATAGATAGATAGATAGATAGATAGATAGATAGATAGATAGATAGACAGACAGACAGACAAATAGATAGAGATATGAAATTATCTGCATTGAGCTGAGAGTTGAACTTGAATGGGGCTGGTAAGATCGCCAAGATAGTATAAAAAGAATGGAGAAGGATCAAGACTGAACCTAGGTAGGGGAGGGGTGTGGATACCCAAATTGATTAATGTGATCTGGATGAAGATCCAGCAAAGGAAGCTAAGAAAGCACAGTTGGACAGGAGAATCAGGAGAGAGTGGTCCCATCAAACCTAGAGAAGGGAGAGTATCTAAGAAAGGAGGGTGATTAGTGGTTTCAAAAGCTGTAGAAAGGTCAAGAAGGATGAGGACTGAGAAAAAGTCATTAGATTTGATGGTTAATGGATAGAGAAAAGAACTTTAATGTTGGGAGGTCTTTCACTGGGTTTCAACAGATCAAAAAACAATTTCTTCCAGGCTAGGTGACCCCAAGCACTTACCCAAAGCTCATCATATCAGAATTGTTACCACTCTAGACAGCATCTTTCTCCTCGGGCCAGCTCCTTGACTGAGGAATTCAGGTAGGTATCTTCTAACTCTCCTAATGGAGTAATCATAATATTCATGGGTAACCTCTCAATTCAACTTAATTCACTTCAAGGGAGCTAGGCGGGCAGTGGCTAGAACTCAGGACCTGGAGTCAGGAAGAACTGAATTCAAATCTTGCTAACTGCGTGATCTTGGGCAAGTCACTTACCTTCTGTCTGCCTCAGTTTTATCACCTTTAAAATAAGGACAATAATAGCACCTACCTCACAGGGTTGTTATGAGGATTGATTGGGGTGAATGGGGTGCTCAGAGAGGACTAGCACCTCTGGGTTGAGGGCTTACTGAGACTTTTGCAGGCTTGTTCATATACCTTTGGTAGCTACCTGGCACCCAACTCTCACCTGTGGCTCCAAGAAGCTGGAGTATACACAAGCAACCTCATCCCTGTAAAAGTCTTGGCAGATAGGCTGAACCAGGTTGAGGGTAACTGACAGCCTTCAAACCCCTGAATGAATTGGGGGGTGTCTACCCTAAATATGTGAAGACTTCCCTCAGAGGAATACGGGGATGAGAGAAATGCCATGAAGGCAGCTGAATCAGGCACTGGGGGATGCTTAAAGCTTTGTCAGACATCAAAGACGTCAAGGTCATCCACTGCATCCTGGGTCATTGCCAATCATCTTGACTTTTTGTCTTGCCACTGGACTTCAATGACCCTTGAAGAGAGTGAGGCTAACAACTTTGTGCAATTCTGCCTAACTTAAATACAATTCACAAACAAATCAGAACACCACTCTATGATATCACTGGTCCTTTTCAACACACAAAGGACAAATGACTATGACGTTTAAATGAGATAATATTTGTAAAGTGCTTGACACATAATAAGCACTATATAAATGCATTTTCCCTTCCTGCCCTTCAATAAGGGTTTATTGAATGCTTGCTATGTACCAGGCACTGTGTTAGGTGCTAGGGATATAAAACATAAAAAATAAAACCAAATACAGTCCCCAGACCTCCCTAAAGTAGGGCAGCTAGGTGGCACCATAATGGATAGAGTATCAGGCCTAGAGTCAGGAAGACTTCTCTCCCTGAGTTCAAAACTGGCCTCAGACATTTACTAGCTGTGTCACCCTGGCCAGGTCACTTAACCCTCTTTGCCTCAGTTTCTTCCTCTATAAAATGAACTGGAAAAGGAAATGTCAAGCCACTCCAGTATCTTTGCCAAGAAAACCCCAAATAGGGTCATGAAGATTTGGACACTACTGAACGACAACAAATTTTCTAAAGTACCTCACATTTTATTGGTGTGAAAACATGTACACAGATATACATGCAAAATATATACAGAGAAAAATAAAAAAAAATTTCAGCGTGTGGCAGCAGGACAAGAGAGCATTCTCAGATGACTATTATTATTATTGATCTACCTCAGCTAAATAGGCACAAACATATCATTAGGGTCCTTATTACAAAAGCTTAGAATAGGACTTTAGGCTTCCCTGAATAAGCATATTGATCTATGAGAGATAGGAATCCTGAACTCAGCTTCACAGAATCATAGGATTTTAGAGCAAGAAGCTATGATCTACTGTAGTCTAATCTCACTTCACAAATGCAGAAACCAATAGTCAGAAGGAAGTAACACCCAAGATCACACAAGTGCCAAGTTACAGAACCAATACCTAAATCCAAATCTTTGTAGGTATGTGGGATTTGGGGTGACTAGTTTAAAAGAAAAACAAGGTATTCCTTCTTTGATAGTGGATAGAGCCAGCCTGTCTCAATTCTTCCCTTCAACTTACACCGGGAGTCAGATCCTCTCTGAGAGGGGAGCCATCCGAGAACAATTACCAGCAAGCAGCAAACTTGCCTCATACACCTTCCTCTTAGGGAATCAGCTCCTGTTCTTCACTCCCCCAGACTCCTTTTCAGTACTTAAATCTGCTTAGTCATGACTCAGTCTTTTGTCAGGGGGAAGACCTCAGCTTTACCTTTTCCTCTGCTTTGGAAAGTTTATAAAATGTCATAATCCTTAAGATTCTCTTTCTTTTATCTGGGGAGTAGAAGTTATAATAAATCCTGCTGATTTGAGCACTGGATAAGTATACCTTTAAAAAAATGAAACAAGATAGGTAGAGAATGGGGTAGTGAAGAAGGTACACTCATATGAGGGCAGCTAGATGGTATAGTGGATGGGGTTCCAGGCCTGGAGTCAGGAAGACTCCTCTTCTTAGATTCAAATCTGGCCTCAAGACACTAGCTGTGTGACCCTGGACAAATCACTTAACCCTGTTTGCCTCAGTTTCTTCATCTTTAAATGAGTTGGAGAAGAAAATGGCAAACCACTCCAGTATCTATATTGCCAAGAAAAGCCCAAAAGAGTTGGCCATGACTGAAATGACTCAACAACAACACTTGTGTTAGGAAATTCAGGAATCAGAGCAGGAAAGTATGGTGGAAAATACTAAGGTGAAGGCCAAAGGAGAAAGGTCTAGAAGTAATTTTTGTCATTGCGGTAGACTATAGATCACCTAGCTATCAAGAAAAAAGAGATGAGGAATTTGAGAAATAGACTGCAAATCTGGCATGGGGGCATAAAACAGTGGTGATAGAGAGAACTTTGATTATCCAGACATCTGCTGGAGATCTCTCTGCCCAATTCAGAGCAACCTTCCTGACTTGTTTTAATGATAAAAGGATGAGAAGCCAACAAGGGAAAATTCTGTTCTAAATTTGATTCTCATTAACAAGAAGGGACTGGTTCCTGTGGTGGGAATGATGGGCACTTTGGGAGAAGTGACAATTCCATCCTAGAATTATTCAAGAGAAGAGGAAAACTGAACATGGTGTAAAATGCACTATAGGTTTTAGGAAATCGGATTTCAGTAGGTTCAGAGGAAAGGTAGCTAGGATCCCATGAACTAAAATATTTCAGAGGAAGTCTGCCCAGGAGGAAATGCAGATGCTCAAGACTGAAATTCTGGAAACACAAAGAGAAACAATTGCATGAGGAGGGAAAATGGGATCTGTCTGAAAAGACTGATATGGATGCTCAGGGAACTCAACAACCAACTTAGATTTTTAAAAATGAATGTACGGAAGATGGAAGCAAAGCCAGAAGATGAACATTGGAGAGTGTGATGGTGCTATAAAAATAATGTCAAGATGCTAAAGCACAGAATGAGCTGAGACTAAGGAGAGCAAAAAAAGAGACTGTTTTAGCTATGTCGGGAGTAGAGTAAAGACCAAAGAAAGGTTCAGTCCTATTCTTGGGGTAAATGGGACAATTATAACTAATAACAAAGAAGGAGAATTGTGGCATTACAAGGTGTAGAGGCCCTGATTGGTTTACCAAGAAAAGAGGAAGTTCAGAAGTCAGCAGCAGTAGCAATGTGGTTCAGACCCCAAGAGCAGAGCAGTTTCTCATTTCTAACATCTAGCCCAGCCTACAAAGGAAAACAAAGTAGGGACCCCAGATGAAAGGGGAGCCTACAATTCTGCCACTTTGACATAAGGGGCAGAGTCCAGGAGCAGACTACTCTTGCAGAAACCCAAATCCATTGGCAGCTAGATGGTACAGTGGATGAAGTGCCAGGCCTGGAGTCAGGAATACTCCTCTTCCTTAATAAGGCACCAAGAAACATTAAAACAAAATTAAAATGCTGAAAAAGTAGAAGAAAAAATAAATTATCTTGGAACAAAAGCAATTGACCTGGAAATCAGATTGAGGAGAAAATATTTAAGTATTATTGTATTATCTGAATGCCATGATCAAAAGAAAGAGTCTAGACATTGTATTTCAATATATTTTAAAAGAAAACTGTTCACATCTCTTAGAACCAGAGGGCAAAGTAAAAACAGAAATAAACAAGGAAACTACCCCAAAATAAAATTTATCAAGAACATCAAAGCTAAAATCCAGAGTGTCCAGGTCAAAGAACATGTGCTGTAAGCAGCAGGAAATAAAGAATTCACATACTGAAGAGCCACAGTTAGATTACACATGATTCAGCACCCACTACTTTAGAGGAGTAAAGAGCTTGGAATATGATATTCCAGAAGTCAAAGGATAAGGGGCTTATAGCCAAGGATAACTTATACAACAAAACTGAATATAATGCTACAACCAGAGTTGGGTTTGGGTTGGGGAAAATAAACCTTTAATGAAAGAGATTTCTAAGCATTCCTGATGGAAAGACCAGAACCAAGGAGAAACTTTAAACTTTAGTTCTGGGCATCATAGTTTAAGAGGACATTGATAAAATGAAGAAAATACAAAGAAGGACAATAAGGATGGTGAAGGGTTTCAAGTTCATGATACAGAAGATTCACTTGAAGGAACTATTGCACATTTAGCCTGGAAAAAGGAAGACTCCAAAGGATTATAATTATGCTCATATATTAGAAGCGATGCTCTGTTAAGCCCCCAACAGGGAAAAAAAACCAGGAGCATTGGGTGAGGACCACAAAGAGATTAGTTTAATCTTGTTATCAGGGAAAACCTTCCTCACAATTAGGACTGTCCAAAAGTGAAATGACTTCCCTTGAGAAGTGGTGGGTTTTCCCTTCCTTGAAACTTTTCAAAGTACAGGCTGGACAAACACTTGTCAGGTGTGTTATACAGGTTGTGTATGTGTGTGGCTTAGATGGTCACTGAGGTCCCTTTGAACTCCCAAATTTTGTGATTCTGTGAACCTCAGTCACCTTTTCTCTCTTACTTTGCCACTGTCTCCCCCCATCATTTTCTCTGCCTTCCACTTCACAACTCACAAAATACTAAAACCAGAACAGTTATTATCAATCGCTTAATATAGCCAGTTAATTCAAAACTAATTAAATAAAATTGAAAAATCTAATTTTAAGAGCAGAAGAACTTTTGAGTCTTACATACATCCTCCTGATGGGAGAAAACAGGGGGAGGTGGAGGTGGTGGGGGGGGGAGGGGAGGAAGACAGAATATTGCAATCTGGATTGCAATATTTCCTCGAAAAGGAAAGGTGGAAGGATTTCAGCACTACCAGACTTGCCTCTTGGTTGGTTTAAAGGCATGGCCTATCTCATCCAAGGGAAGCAGAACAATGGTAGCCTCTATGCCCACTTATATAGCATCCTGACTAGCCATTATACTCAAATGCAAGCAAAACTGAAAATGAAACTTCCTCAAACTACAACCCCCTCATGCTCTCATGATGTAGCTCAGTTCAGATCTCCCAGTACACTTGCTTCCTCCCACAAGAAACCAGTTTTGGGGAAATTAACATTATCTATCCCAGAAACTCATAAGCTAGTTGCTGACAATGTTTTTCTCTGCTCACAGAGAATTGGCATCTAAAACCCTGTTAAATCTTTCTGACTTCTGGAGCAGCTAGGTGATGCACCTAGCCCTGGAGTCAGGAGGACCTGACTTCAAATCCAGCCTCCGACACTTGACATACTTACTAACTGTGTGACTTTGGGCAAGTTGCTTAACCCCAGTTGCCCTACAAAAAGCAAAGAAGAAAACTTTTTCTGACTTCCAAGTTCTTCATACTTTGACATACTGGTTTCTAACCATACTCTCTGGGCAAAGACTCTCATGTTCTTCTGGTACACACAGCAAGATGTCAGGCACCAAAATAAATTCCTGTTGGTCTAACCTTTTCAGTTATTTTTCTACTGTGCTACTCAGGCATACTCTAGTGAATGAAATTAGACAATTAGTAGAGATGCCAGTGTCTGGGAATGGTGGTCATTGAGATTTTCTCTATCATTTTCTCTGTCTTCCTTCTTTCTCTCTGTCTCCTTCTGTCTCTGTCTCTCTGTCCTCTCTGTCTTTCTTTCTGTGTCTCCTCTTTCTGTTTCTCTTTCTGTCTCTTTTGTCTTTCTCTCTATCTCTTTTTGTCTTTCTTGTCTGTCTCTCTCCCCCTTGAAGACAATGTCCATTTCCTCCCCTAAGTTTTCCATTTCTTCAGGGTAAACATCCCTAAGACTTTAAAAATAAGCTTCCCATGGCGTCTTGTGTGCTCCCTCACCATTCTTGTTATTTGTCTTCCTCTGAATGTGCTTCAGTATGTCAATGTCCTTCTGAAAATGTGCTGCCAAGAATCAGATGCAATACTTCAGATATGGTCTGAGCACAGTAGAGAACAGCAGAACTTTTTACCTCCTTTCTGGATATTAATCCTCTGAAGACTTTTCTCATACTTGAATCAGAATGAAGTTGTTAGTTTAATTTTCTTTTTGACAATATTTGGTGCACTGACATATAGGGTACCAGTTGATCCAATTAGGAACCAAAAAGTAGAAGCTTAAAAATATCCTAACAGTGGGGGTGGCCAGGTAGCACAGCAAGTAAGAGCACTGGCTCCAGTGTTGAGAAGTCCTGGAGATCGAATCCCAGGCTCAGACACTTAGCACCCACCCAGAAACACCTGGCCGTGTAACCTTGAGCAAGTTACTTAACCCTGATTGCTTTAAAAAAAAAATATCCCAACAGTTACTTTCTTATCCTGGAGGGTCTTTACCCCTAGGGTCTCCCTCTCCTTCTTGGTAACTACCTTGTCCAGATTGTTATTTCTGGAAAAAAAAAAACACAGGCATGCTTCATTTCACTCTCATCTGCCTAACCCTCTCAATGACAATATTTTCTTCCTTCCCTGCCCCTCCAAATCTGGAGCCATGAAGCATGATCAAATCAGCCCTGCCATTGTACCTGAATAGAGTGTATCAAGCTGTGTCACCTTTCACCATTCCTACAAATGGCTGGGTTTAAATGCCTATCATTCTCCTTTGTGTGTTATCTTCCCCTATTCAAAGGGAAGCTTCTTCAAGGTAGGGTCTGGTTTTGTTTTTTGTACTTACATCCCCAGTACTTGGCACATTGTAAATGCTTAATGGTTTGTCATTCATTCAACAAAGTCCAAATCACATTGCATTTTTGTTTTTGCTAATATTACTTTTTTGACTGACTATTGTCTCATAATGAGCTTGTAGTCCACTCCCTGCCCCCATCTTTTTCACCCCCAAAAACTTAGCCATACCCTCCCTCCATTCTATAATTTTACGATTGAATTCTGGAGCTCAAGAGTAGAATTATATATTTGTCACTATCGATTTCATTTTATTAGTTTAGCCCATTGTTCTAGCCTGTTTGGATGTTGACTCTTGTCCAGTGTAATAGCTGTTTCTTACAGATCTGTATTACCTGTCTGCAAGCTATGCCTTCATCCAAATTCACAAAAATGTTGAACAAAAAAGGGGCAAGGAGAGATCTCTGGGGCACTCCCTTTTATGTTGATATCAATTCGCTAATCACTGTTCTAATGGTCTTGTCATTTGATCATTTCCTAACCACATAATGAAACTGTCATCCAATCCACATTTCTCCATTTTGTTTGTGAGGATATTACAGGTAGATTATGATGAAAGAGAGTAAGATAAGACTCTGTCCATAACTAAATATCTGACTTATATTTTCTGAAATGCCTTCCTCTCAGGGCTTAAGGGATAGGCAAAGAAAAATCTAAGACCTTTTGATACTAATCACATCTGCTTTTAACTCGAGTTTCAATTCCCTGTTAACCTCCTTTATTTTAATCTTCCCAGCCTCAAGGTTATGTCTTCTTGGAAGAGAAGGTAGAAACAAGAGAGAGAGAGAGAGAGAGAGAGAGAGAGAGAGAGAGAGAGAGACAGACAGACAGACAGACAGACAGACAGACAGACAGACAGAGAGACAGAGAGACAGAGAGAGAGAGAGAGACAGAGAGAGAGAGACAGAGAGAGAGACAGAGAGACAGAGAGA
>NW_027186296.1:105571044-105571259 GCF_028583685.1 Petaurus breviceps papuanus
AGAGAGAGACAGAGAGACAGAGAGAGAGACAGAGAGAGAGAGAGAGACAGAGAGAGAGAGACAGAGAGAGAGAGAGAGACAGAGAGAGAGAGACAGAGAGAGAGAGAGAGAGAGAGAGAGAGAGAGAAAGGAAGGAAGGAAGGAAGAAAGAGAGAAAGAAAGGAAGGAAGGAAGGAAGGAAGGAAGGAAGGAAGGAAGGAAGGAAGGAAGGAAGG
>NW_027186296.1:105581259-105593775 GCF_028583685.1 Petaurus breviceps papuanus
CCTTCCTTCCTTCCTTCCTTCCTTCCTTCCTTCCTTCCTTCCTTCCTATATCTCTTTATATGACATTAAAATAATAAATATTATTATACTATGTGCTATTTTATGGAGAACTTTCTTTTATATTAATTATTTCATTTGATTCGTCAAAGAACAAAATTATTTCTATATGGAAAAAAAATTGCTTCCCAAATTTACCTTGAATTGAATAAAAAAAAGGTTGAAAATGCTATTTGTGTCTCTAATGTCTTTAGTAATAGGGTGGTACCATCAATAATAATCCTCTCAAGGAATAAATCATCCTCCTTGATACATAGAGAATAGAAAGGCATTTCTTCAGTTCTTTTACCTTCTCCTTTAGGAGGAGAAACTACCAGCATTTTGTGCTCAAGTGGCTGTACTGACATGGGCAGAAAGACAAAGTATCACTCTCTGAAGGTCCTCAGATGTTCCCCTTGTTCTGCCAACTCAAGTCAGTGCTGCTAGCTCTCATGGGGAGCTAACTCTTCTGGTTAACCACTGTGGCAAATTACTTGCTATGCCAATTTACTCTGCTATGAAATTAATCAATGAGGGCTTCTGTAGAATTATTCATGTGTCCTGTTTTCTTCCTTTTTCTCATGAAATGATACTAACCCCATAATCTAATGCATTTGATGTTCAATCAAAATATTTTTGCTACAGCTCTAACAAAAAAAGAAATGCCCTCCAGCTAGTCATAAAGATCTTCTTTAGTCATTTAACTTCCAGTCACTTTTTATCTTCCCATATACTTCTCTTCTGGCTGCTTATCTTTGACTGCGACTCAGACCTCCAACATCTTTAACCATGGTGCAATTGAGCTCTGGATTTGGATTATTTGCTCCTTACTATGTGATTTGGGGCACTTTTTCTCTGCAGGACTCAATTTCTCATCTATAAAATGAAAAGACTGGACTCTCTGACCTCTAAGGCCCCTTCTAATTATAAATAAATGATCTTTTGTTGCTTATGTTTGTAGTATAATATAATATTCATAAAGTGTTTAGCACAGTGCCTGGCATATAGTAAGTTTTTTTTTTTCTTTTTGGAGGGGGGAAGGCAGGGCAATTGGGGTTAAGTGAGTTGCCCAAGGTCACACGGCTAATGTTAAGTGTCTGAGGCCAGATTTGAACTAAGGTCCTCCTGACTCCAAGGCCGGTGCTCTATTCACTGTGTCACCTAGCCACCCCCACTGTAAGTTCTTAATAAATGTTTGTTCCCTTCCCTCTTTGATGTCTCACTATTTTTGCCAAGATTCATGGGTTTTCATAGTCTTTACTTTACTTTGTCTCCTTTAATTATCTTTTTGGTGCTTCAGTTTTCCTCCTAACTTCATCATTCAACTGAAATTCCTCTCTCCAAAGTTACCAATCATCTCTTAATTGTTCATTTTAATGGCCTCTTCTCAATTCCCATCTTTCTTGCCCTCTCTGCAGCTTTTGACACTGTTGATTATTACCCTCTTATCCTTGGCACTCTCTTGTATCTGGGTTTTTGTGACACTGTCTCTCCTGGTTCTCCTCCTACCTGTCTGACTGCTGTTTTTCAGTCTGCATTCCTGGATCTTCATTCAGGTCATGCCTACTAATAGTGGGAATCCTACCAAAGTTCTGACCTGGATCCTCTTTTCTTCTACTTCTACATTCTTTTGCTTAATTTTCCCATAAACCTGCATGAATTCAATTATCATTTCTATTCAGATGATTCTCAGATTTATCCCACCCTAATCTTTCCTGACCTCCAGCACAGCATCTCCAAGTGCACATTGGATATCTCAAACTGGATTCCCATAAATATTTTAAATTCAGCATGCCCCAAACTGAAACCACTATCTTCCCCACTACCACCCCTCCTCTCTTCCAAACTTTTCTGTCACTGTTCAGGGTGTCACCATCCTCCCAGTTCTTCAGGCTAACAACCTCCATGTCATTCTCAACTCTTCACTCTTTTCACTCTCATAGCCAATCTGTTGCCAAGTTCTGTTGTTTCTGTCTTTCATAACTTCCATGTTGTTTTTGCCCCTCATATATGCTCCCTTTTCTTCTTTGACATTGTCACCTCCCTGGTCAAAGCCTTCTCAACACCTTATGCCTAGACTACTGCAATAATCTGCTGACTGGTCTCTTCCTCAAGTTTTTCCCAAACAGTACCTCTTCCATTCAGTTGTTAAATTCTAAAAGTGCAAGCTTGTCCACATCAACTTCTCTCCTTCCCCTATTTAACAAACTCAAGGTTCTCTCTGTTGCTACTAGCTTAAAATATAAAATCCTCTATTAGGCCTTCAAAGCCTTTCATAAAGTAGACCCTTCCCACCCTTCCAGTTATCTTATGCCTCACTCACCCTCACAATCTCTGCAATACAGCCATACTAGTCTCCTTGCTAATTATTGCATAAGACGTTTCATCTCCTGACTCTAGTAGTTTCACTGGCTGTCTCCCATGCTTGGAACTCATTTCCTCCTCATATCCATCCCCTGCTCTTCCTTCAGTCTTCCTTGAAGTCCCAGCTAAAGCTCTACCTTTTTCTAAGAGCATTCCTGGTATTTCTTCATTGTAGTGCCTTCCCTCTGTCCATTAGCTCCAGTTTATCCTGTATATATCTTGTTTGTTCATAGATGTTTATATTTTGTCTCCTCTATTAGACTTTGAGCTACTTGAGACTAAGGACTGGTTTTTTGTTTTGTTTTGTTGGGGGGGGGGTAGGAATCACCATGCTCGGCACATAGTAGGTACTCAATAAATCCTTGTTGGGTAACTATTGACAATTCCAGTCTTACATATATACTATTTCATTCAATCCTCTTCAAAACACTGGGAGATAAGTAAGTAGCACAAGCATTTTTATTCCCATTTTACAGACCATGCAAACTACATGATTTACATGTAAATGTAAATGTAAAATTTACATGTGAATTACATAAATTACAGATTATAGATTTACACCTGAAATGGCTAGTTTAGAAATTACCCAGTTCAACCCTCTCATTTTACTTATGAGGAAATAGGAATCCATAGGTAAGGTCACTGATGGAGTAAGTGAAAAAGCAAGATTTGAACTCAGGTTTCATGATTTTAAGCTCAGTGCTCCAAATTCTGTATTCTTTACCAGCATTATGGTACGAAGAAGGAAGCTGAGACTGAGAAAGATTAAATGGTTTGCCCAAGGTTATACATTTAGGAAACAGCAGAACTGGGATTCCAATTCCTATTCTCACTTGGAATCCAGTGTTCTTTCCACAGAATTTATGTTGTCACAGTATTATACTCTTTTCTGTGTATCCATCCCTATCTTTCCTACGGTGTTGTAGCCTGGCA
The DNA here is from genome assembly GCF_028583685.1 of Petaurus breviceps papuanus. NCBI lineage: Eukaryota > Metazoa > Chordata > Mammalia > Diprotodontia > Petauridae > Petaurus > Petaurus breviceps. Next base: position 105,584,593 of record NW_027186296.1, read on the forward strand.
GCTCTTTTATCAACTGGGTATCCTGCTTTTGCCAAGTTTCTGAGACGCCATTTGCATCAAGGTCCTCACTTGCTGCCAAGCATTCTAGTTCATTCAATTTATTATTATCATGTCTGTCACACCTTCTGTTCGAACGAGCATATGCGAAATTCCCAGCATAGGATGCTGAGTGTTATGTGTCACATATGCCCGCTGCCAAGCATCCTTCTCTAGGGATGGGAAATCAAGAGTAAGCTCAGATGGTACCATTCAGATCAGGAACTCTAGCCTGGATCTGACTGCAGCTTTCATCAGTACTTACTTTCCAAATCCTGGCAAATGCTGTATGTGGGCCATCAGCAGCATGAGCCATGACCATGAACTGACAGGTCCCTCCTAATAATAAAAGAAGTGGAAGCATCCAGGACTATTGAGGTGCATCACATCTGTGCTCCTCTTTCTTGCCTCAACCAGTCTCTTTCCTACACTCTCTCTGCTCACCCTGCCCACCAAGCACAGGGAAATTCAATCCAATATCTGTGAACTCCCTTCCTTTTACCTAGCTCCCTTATATATCCTGGAAAAAAGTACTGGTGCCTTTGACTGACACTTGCTTTAGTGGTTTCTTATAGCCCTGGTGGGGCCAGAAGCCTCCCAAGAGAATGCCCCATTTTGCTACATATAATGCCATCTTAGTCTTCTTCTGACTTAGGGGCCTGGCAATATCCCATTCTTCTGAAATTATTTTCGTTACTATTCCTAAAGAAAATCTCTCAAAGATAACTCTGCCGTGTCTATTTGTATCCTATATTGGCATAAGACTTGGTTCTACTTTAGAGTCCACTTCTAGCCTTAATAGCCTACACCTATTTCCATGTCTAGGCAACTAGGTGGTATAATGAATAGAATGATGAACTTAGAAGGAGGAAAATCTGAGTTCAAATTCTGACTTATATACATACAAGTGACATTTCACTTCTGTCTATCTCGATATCCTTATCTATAAAATGGGGATAATGATGGCACTTATCTCACAGGGTTGTTATGACCCACAATTGAAAGGTTATGTAAAGAATTTTACAAAGCTTAAAGGGTTATATGAATATTACTTGTTTCTTCTTCTCTTCTTCTTCTTCTTCTTCTTCTTCTTCTTCTTCTTCTTCTTCTTCTTCTTCTTCTTCTTCTTCTCCTCCTCCTCCTCCTCCTCCTCCTCCTTCTTCTCCTCCTTCTTCTATCTTCATCTTCTGATTGTTATCACCAGCCCAACCTGAATAGGTGAGACTACAAATATGATATGAAATGCAGGAATGGAAGATGGAGTTTAGAGGAAAGAAAACAAGATGGAGAACTGAGAGCCAGAGCTAATGCACAGCTGTACCTGTCTCCCTGCTATAATAAGTATTAGGTTTGTGCCAGTCAGGTGGTGCCCTATGGGCATCAGCCTTTGAGACATTTGAGCAGTGCCTGTTTTCAGTGCCCAGGTTGAAAGAATAGAGAGTACATGAGCCAGATATAGAGTACAGCTCTGAGGTCTTTGGAGCTAGGGATTCCTCTGTCATGTTGGCCCATTCAGCTGTAGTTATGAGAAGCTTCTGTGATGCTTTCCAACCTCAGTGAGAACAACCTCTTATAAATTAGCTACCTGTGTCCCATTCCTGCATTACTGGGCTATAAGAGGTCTAGTATGAAACATTAAAATTATAGAATGGTTCTCTCCTATTACTATACTATAGTTAGGAGACTAAAGAGGAAGGAACTGTACTTCAACCATAGAGACGGTTTCTATCTTGGAAATGAGAAGTAATTAGGATATTGCAATTATGATACATGTGCCTGTGTCTTTCTTAATTCTTACCTGTCATATATACCCTCTCAATAAATGGTTGTTTACCCATGGCTACAGAGTTATAAAAGACTGAAATGACTTTGAGTTTGGAAAGAATGAGCATGGTTAATAGGTAGTTGAGCAGCTGACTGAAAAGTCATGGTTGACATAGAATCTGGGAGGTAACAGTGCAACGTGAGATTCTATGTGACTGATACTTTATTTGTCCCATACTTATGACTGCTACCAGGTTCCCTTGTCATATTGTGAAAACTCTCCTGACCAAATGTAATTTCCTCTCCTGGAATTTCTACAACTCCTTTGGGCATTGAAATAAACTGAAAATATATACATTATGAAGCGCTTATAATTCATTGCTACAATTCATGGATTGCCTTAAAGAAAGTAACACCATGAAGGAATAGAACATGGGACAGTTAAGTTTTCATGAAGGGCTGGAGGGGAAAGGTCAGAACTGTAGCAGTGATTTTTCTCAGTGGGTCACTGTATTGTGGAGACCTTGGTAGCTGGGAATCAACATGGGGTCAAGGATACCTTGGGAGGTTTCCCAAAGGGAGGAGAGAAATGCAGACTAGTCATGGAGATAGAGGGATTTTAGAGACAAACATTGCCTACTTTACAACCTAACTGGGAGTCAGATGGTTGTGAAGCATTTTCTTCCTTGACTTCCCTCTTATCTACCCTCCTAGAAATAATGATTCAGAAGGGGCAACAAAAAAAATTGCCCGAATCTATCTTTTAAACTTACTATAGTTGCTTATGCACAATTTATATTTAATGATTTTTTTTAGAGGATGATATATGTTCAAAATGGATCATAGGATTTAGAACTGGAAGGGGGTTTAAATCATCTAACCTAAATATTTCATTTTGTAAAAATTGTTATATATTATATCATATCACATCATATCATATTGTCAAAATTTGAACTTGACAAACATCAACAAATTTGTACATTTTATTATACAATGAACAGAAAAAAATAGGATCGTACATGAAGTTATGAATCTTTTTCATGCATTGCTTTTTTAAAAGCATATATTACATTTCACATGGTAGTACTAACATTGCTTGTGGCCCCCTTCTTTTGAACTTTCTTCTATTCTCCTCTGAATTTTTAAAAGATTTCATCAATGCTCTTTTGTTTCTCTTCTTCTTTTTTTTTCCCCAGGGGGATGATAATTCCCCTCTCTCCCTCCTTTCCTACAGCTTCTTGTCTGAAAAAAAAGGGGGGGGCAAGTATAGGTAATAAAAAACAAACCTGTAAGTCTTTTGTGTTTTAAGGATTTGTAGCAATGGAAATAATAGTTCTATAACTGCTTAATTTTGCACATTGAATAGTTTTCCAGGAGGGACCCTGTTGGTCCTTTTGTGGGACATGAGCCATATCTACATCTTATTTTAAAGATTTTCCCCAGAGTTCCACTTTGGGGTAATAGTGCAATAATCCAGAGAATTCAAGAAAAGCCTGCTTCCCCTCTTTTAGAAGTTAGGCCCTTTAGGGTCACAAATCTGCCTGATCTTGTTGGGCCAAGATCTGGGATCCTATATGGCTTGAGAGGGCACACCCTCATTTCCTCCCACCCCCACTCCCACCTGACCTCGGGCCCCTGAGGTCATGAGTCTTACATCAATATACACATTTAAATCCTGAATGCTGACCATTAAATTCTTATTATATGTCTATTATTCTCATGATTTTTCTTCAGTAAAATCACGTAGTAAGATTGGATTGGATTATAGAAATTATATCATCCAATCATCTTATTCTACAGGTATGGAAACTGAGGTCCAAAGAGAGGATGTGTCCAAGGGTTGGTAAGTAGAATGACAATTTAAATACAGGTCCTCTGACCCCAAATACAACAATTAGCCTTGGATTTTTAAAAAGGGGGAATATAAGCAAAATGTTCATTTTCCAGATTCATCAAGCACCATTTTCATATTCCAGTTCAAATGCTTGACACAGCAGACACAGCTTCTGCTCTTAAGAAATATTCTAAATAAGAGCTGATTACACAACTGTTTGCTTTAACAATGAACAAATAAACTATCATACAGTACCTATATATCTTCTGACATAAAAACAAATAGACAAGAGCCTATGAATGAGAAAAAACAGACAGACAGAGGCAAATTGAGAGAAAGACAGACAAGAATGAGACAGAGATACAGGGAAATAGAGATAGTGCCAGAGACAGACAGACATTTATAGATGGATGAACAGATAGAGACAAAGTCAGAAAGAGAAAGGGAAAGAGACAGAAAGAGATAGAAGGTCATAGAATGAGAAAGCTGGAAAGGAGAACTGAACTCCCCAACTCCTATTTCTTCCCCTCCAGTCTATTTCCTGTTTTAGGCTCTGTCCCTCTAAGTTGTGATCCATTTCTTTCTTTTCTCTTCTTGATCACCAACATGAACACTTTACTCTCTATGCCTGCCTTCACATCTCTCTTCCAAATCTATCCATCTCTCCTTTCTGTCTCTCCCTTTCCCCTTACAGAATTTTAGAGTTTAAAGGGGGACATAAAAGATTGTTTAAAACAGGAATTCTTATCTTTTTGCATGTGTGTGTCATGTACCCATTTGGTAGTGTAGTGAAAAAAACTAGGGACCCCTTCTCAGACACAGGAAATGTCAGATGCAAAAATTCAAACACGAGGTGGAGTATAGAAAAGTCATTGTTTTGTTTTCTAGTGGTCCACCTAATTCTTGTGATTCCCTATAATTTGGCTTTCATCAGATGGAGATCCTGTTCAACAAAGGTCTTAACAAAGTAGTCACGAGAACTTTCATTGGCATGCTCCAAGAAAATGGGAATGACAGAGTAGTTGATTTACCAAATCCATCAGCTGACAGGTGTGAGAAAGTGGCAAAAGAAGGCAAGCCAAAATACATAAATAAATGCCTTATATACTTATGCCAGAAGGTGAAATAAAAATTTTTTACTGGGAAGTTTGGACCTTTGACTTCAAGTAGGGACCTTAACTAGTATCTCAGAAATTTGATGGAAAAAGGATCAATGGAATTTGGTGCTACCACCTTACTAGCTCCGTAGGGAGAAAAATCATAGGTAAAGGGACAGGATGGAAAAATAGTTTAAAATGTAAGGGACAAATAAGTAATGTAAAAATCTTACTGGGCAAAAGAAGTACAATATAGCTATAAATTCCATGCTTAAATAATAAAAATGTGATCACAGCAATATGCTATAGATAAGGGATCAGAAAACTATAGCCCACATGACAGTGTGCTGAACCATGCATGGACCAATACAGATTCTTGACTATTGATCAGGACAATGAGATTTCACTAGAAATTCATATACTGGGAGAGTTAACTAATTTGGCCAAGTAGTAATAAAAGGGATTGAAGTTCGGAGATTTCAATTATTCCAAATAAGGTGAGGTGGAAAAAGATATGGAGACAAGATTAAATGCAAGGGACAGATGATGCTTCCCAGAATAAAGTTATATAACCTACAGAAAGGAAATATACTGGGCTTATTTCTGAGCAAGTGAACAGGAACTGGTACAGGAAGTTTCCACGGGTGAATCATTATATAACAGTGATCACAACACAACAAAATTCAACATTCAGGCAGGAAAGAGAAACCCAAAAAAGTCTATACGGCAGCTATCCAATTTTAGATAAAAAAAATATCTATGACAAAATGTGAGTACCAATTAGACAAAAATAGGAAGTTACAGTTTTAAAAATCAGTAATACATGAAAGTCTAAAGACTGCAGAAGCTTTGTGACTATAAAATGATATATAAATAAAACTGATAATTGTGAAGTGTGGGATAAAGGTATGCCAGAGATTAAAAAAAAAAGAGCTCAGGCATTAAAGGTAAACAAAGACATACACACACAAAAAACCATAAACAAAGTCCTTTGAACTGCTAACTGCTTCTGAAATAAAGATTATCTTTCAGGGAGAGTTATCTTTCAAGGAAGAGAAAGGTTATGACAAGTGAAGAAAACAGGAAAGTTTAAAATGTGAATTGAGAAGCAAGCTAGAAATCAAGGAAGACAAATGAATTCAAGTAACTGACAATGGATCAGTCTAATAGTTATAAATTCTGTAGATAAATTAAAAGAAGGAAGGTAAATTAGGTTATTTCATGATCATAATGAACAAGTGCTTTCAGAGCTAAAAATATAGTAGAGAGTAAATGTACTACTTTGCCTTGTCCTTTTAAAAATGTGGTATGATGCTTTAAAAAAAATGCAGCTGTCATTTTCCAATTCCTCTTTCCTATAGAGTCCTTTCATGTACCAGTGAAATAAAATCATACAAACCAGACCAGATGATCATGTCTGACATAGCATGTCTCAATCTACATCTGTTGTTCACCAATTCTCTATTGTGTTTACTGGAGTCAACTGGTCATTATAATGATGTCTGATCTGATACTTTGTTTTGTTTTCTTCTATACTATTTTGATGATTGAGCATATAATTTTCTTGATCATATATTTTCTCTTTCTTTTTCTCCTTCCCTTCCTTACGCCATTCTTTTTCTTCCTTCCATTCTTTCTTTCTCTCTTTCACAAGCTAGAAGTGCAACAACCACTCACTGACCCAATCCCACTACTGATTGGCACTGGAGTTTTGACCTGTTCCATTTCTGACCTTGGCTGGTTTACTCCTCCTTAAGCAGCATGATGTCCCCATCCTCTGCTCATAGGGACTCACCATATTAATTCCAGACTCAGTGTAGATGCCTAAATAGCTTTGGTCCTACTGCAGCTCAGAACTTCCAAGTTCAAGTAATCCACTGACCTCAGCCTCCCCAGTAGGAGGGATTACAGGCATGTACCATTACACTCAGCCAGTTGATATTTTTGCCAAATTTCTCTAAATTCATCATCATTTCTTTTTTTTTTTTTTTAAAGCAGTTGGGGTTAAGTGACTTGCTCAAGGTTACACGGCCAGTTATTTCTGGGTGTGGTGCTAAATATCTGCTCCTGGATTTGATCCCTAGGTCATCCCAACACTGGAGCTGGTGCTCTTACTCGCTGAGCCACCTGGCCGCCCCTCATCATCATTTCTTAAGGCAAAATAGTATCCTATTACACGCATATACTAAAATTTGTTCAGCAAATCTCCAAAGAATGGGTGCCTGCTTTGTTTCCAGAATTTTGCTTTGTTTTGTTTTTGCTAACACAAAAAGTTTTGCCTTAGTCTAGGCAAACTGGGAGGGACATTCCTATGTCAAATTGTCATTTTCCATAGTCTTATCTGAGATATATAATTTTTTAAAAGACTAAGTGCATGGCATCTTAGAGAGCCAATCAACAAATAGGATGTAGATAAATCACAGGAACTTAATGGCATCCAGTGAAGACTTAGGAAAGATGTTAAAGTCAGAACTGTGGCCAAAAAATTCTTTAGTTTCTCACTACGGCTACAGCACCTGAGAGACAGTCTCCAGAGAATAAATTGAGAAATACAGAATCAGGACACAGTGATGCTCCCTAACACCAGTGTCTGTGTGTGTGTGTGTGTGTGTGTGTGTGTGTGTGAGAATTTCTTTTGAGTAGTGCTTTCAAGTGTCATAGATGGACAGTACAGAAACTACCAATTCTCTTACTAAAATAAGTTTTAATTTAGGAAGGAAGGAAAGAGAGTTTTCTCACATCTTCAGGGAGTGGCAGTAAACCTTTCAGAGTTGGGAAAACTGGGCCAAACTTGTCAATGAAAAACCTGGATGGGGCATTGAAAAATGTGATTTGAGCTTGAATTTCTATAGCAAAATGGAAATGCTTCATGGTTACTGTCAATGATATCTATGCTATATTATGATAATTTGTAGTTTGTCTTCTATGCTCATCAAAGGAGTAAGCAACTGGAGGTAGGAAAAGTGTCCAGATAATATACAGATTTTTAAAAAAAAACTGTGTACATTTTTATTATTAATTTTCATATTTAGTCCATAGTTTCCTGTTCCAAAATTGGATGACTGTCCTGTAGATGGTCTTCCTGTGTCTTGGTCATTTTCCTACCCTTCTCTTATCTTCCAGTCATGAACTTACTACTTTTTTTTATTCTCTATTTTATTCTTCCTTTGATCTCCAACTCCTATTTCTTTCCCTCCAGTCTATTTTCTGTTTTAGGCTCTGTCCCTCTAAGTTGTGATCCATTTTTTTCTTTTCTCTTCTTGATCACTGACATGAACACTTTACTCTCTGTGCCTTCTCTCTCCCAAATCTATCCATTTCTCCTTTCTTTCCATCTCTCTCTTTCCCCTTACAGAACTTTTAGAGTTTAAAGGAGGACATAAAAGATCATCTGAAATAGGCATTCTTATCTTTATGTGTGTGACCCATTTGGCAGTCTGATGAAACCCAAGGACCCCTTCTCAGACTGTTTTTAAGTGCATTCTAAAAATAAATAGGATTACAAAGGAAACAAAATACAGTTAGCAAAATATTTTTAAAAATTCAGTCATAGACTTCAAGTTAAGAACTCCTGATCTAGATCAGGTCCTCATTTTCTGGAGGACATACAAGAATTAGGTATTTTATGCCTTCATGAAACCCCATGGATCATACTGTCCATGGGGTTTGCAGGAGTAGTTTGCCATTTCTTTCTCTAGTAGATTAAAAAAACAGAGGTTGGGTGACTTGCCCAGGGTCACAAAGCTAGTGAGGGTCTGAGGCCAGAGAATTCCAGTCTTCCTGATTCTAGGCCCAGTGTTTTATCCACTGAGCCATTTAAAGGCCCCAAAGTATCACATACATGTGAGCTTTGATTATTTTATGTTTGTATACCAAGTGTCTACCACAACTTAATAAATGCTTCTTGGACTAGTTTGGATTGAAAATTTTTTTAAAAAAACCCTTAGTCTAGCAAAAGAGGCTGATATAGTCTCAAATAACTATAGCACCAAATGATAAAGTGCCAAAGACATGTACAGGCAAAGTACTAAGTAAAGTTCAGTGGCAGAAAGGTCATTACTAACTGAAAGGATCAGGATCAACTTCCTGGAGGAAAGATGTGTAGGGAATCAACAGGCATGTTTGTGTGTAGCAACAGGCATTCCCTGTGTAAGGAACATCATGAACAAAAGCACAGTGATAAAGTGCTGAGTATCTCTGAGAAACAAAAAGTGGTCCAGTCAGATCCATGAGAATGTGGAAGAGAGTAGAATGTTAAGGAAGGAAGGAGAGTGACAAAGATTGTGGAATCTTTAATGGCACAGGGCTGAGGAGTGATCTAACCAAATAAATGAACAAGGGAGAAAACTTTGTGGTGGGGGGGGGAAGAAGGAGGGAAGGAAGGGAGAGAGAGACAGAGAGAGAAAGAGAGAGAGAGAGAGAGAGAGAGAGAGAGAGAGAGAGAGAGAGAGA
>NW_027186296.1:105593785-105663095 GCF_028583685.1 Petaurus breviceps papuanus
AGAGAGAGAGAGAGAGAGAGAGAGAGAGAGAGAGAGAGAGAGAGAGAGAGAGAGAGAGAGAGAGAGAGAGAGAGAGAGAGAGAGAGAGAGAGAGAGAGAGAGAGAGAGAGAGAGAGCCATTAAGAAAGTATTGCAATAGATCAGACAGGTGGTAATAAAAGCTCATAGCAGGGCAGAAAAGACAGGAACCAGTGGTGAAGTAACAGGATAGGAGGAGAAAGGGAAAGCAGAGTCAAAGGTAAGACCAACATTTTCAACAGTAGAGATTGGGTGAATAATGGTAGTGCTACTGACAGAAACACCTTGTCAGTCTGAAAAATCAGAAGCAATAGGCTTAGGGGGACAGTTATTTTGGCAATTTTTCAGGTTTGGGTATGTTGAATTTGATTTGTTAGTGGGACATCTAGTTTGAAGGTGGCTGTTTGAAACTCAGGATTGAGAACTGGGCAAGAAATATTGATTTCTGGAGAGAGTTGGGAGTAAGTTTGGGAAGGAAAAGAGGAATGCTAATGGAAGTGTGAGTAGAGGTCGGTGAATTTAGGAAGAATGGTAATGAGGAGAACAGGGTGGGAGGGAGTTAGAATACTGAAGAAGAGGACCTGTGGAGAATTCATTTAGAGACAATATAGAAGGATAGGGAGACAGGTTTTAGGGTCTTCTACAGAAGCAGAACAATAGAGAACAGTCTAGGATAATTTCTTGGACAACTTCCCTCTCAACTGAAGTTGTGCTGAGTCCCAAGCTACGTGATCACAAACTGTGTTCTCCTTTGTGATGAGGACAACTGTCTTCCTTAACTTCCTTTCAAGCATGCAGGAAAGTACAGGTAAGGGGGGAAAGTGAGGAAGAAAGTACAGCAGAACCTGGAAGGCTAAAGAAGAGAGGGGAATTTAGGGGAAAGTGAAGAGGAAAGGAGGGGAGGGGCCGAGGGGAGGGGAGGAGAGGAGAGGAGGAGAGAAAGAAAAGTGAATGGAATTCGCAGAAAGAAAAGGAGACAAAAAAGAAGTAAAAGAAAAGGATAAGCAGAGGAAGGGAAAAGAGGTTAAGAATGAGAGAAAGAGCTGGCTCAGAGTGGAGGAATCCCTTGAGCCGGCTCTGAGGGTATGCCTAAGCCAAGCCACGGTGAGCTGCCTGGGAGCCAACTTTATTCCGGAGCCTGAGTGTATGTATGTATCTGGGCTAATTTAGCCCTCCCGTCAAATGACACTATATTTATTAGTGGAGGAGAGATTCTAAAGCTAGTTCTGCAATTTAGAAGATTGGTTCATTTCACCTGCCTGGGCCCAAGTTTCTTTTCAAAGAAAAGGTTTGGGCTCAATGACCTCTAAGTATTTTAGAGTGGGAAGGGAATGAGTGGAAGGTTCTTCAAGGAGTGAAAATTGGGTAGTTTGCATTGCCTCCTAATCTGACTAAGGTCTACGGCCTTGAGACAGCCTCGGGACCGCCTTGGCCAAGGTCGGGCAATTACAGGTGGGAGAATCATAGACAGTAGGATGTCCGAACTGGAAGGGACCTTAAAGGTCATCTAGTCCAGCCCGTTCCCTGCATGGAGGGGTGGGTTCGGTCGGTGGGCACCAGGCAGCCCCCACAGCTGGCTCTCCCCCCGCCTAGCCCGCACGGCCGCCCGCTCCCCGCCTCGGGGAGGCCGCGCTAAGCAGCGGAGTGCCAGCGGTGCCCAGCAGGGAGCCCAGGGAGCTGCGCGCTTGCTCTCAGGCCACGCGGGCAGCAAGAGGCAGTGCCCCAGTTTGTGGCCAATCAGGGAGTACGGGCTGTGCCCCGAGCCGGGCGGGCAGCGGTGCGTAAACAAACCCACGGAAACTCCTCCGCCCCCTCCGCGCTGCCTCGCTCGCCCCGGGCGCCTCGGTCTCCGCTCTTGCGCGCTCCTGCCGTTCCGAGCTCTCCCTCCTTCCCCTGCCGCTAACACACCCTACTCCTCCTCTTCCTCCTCCCGCGAAACTCCTCCGAGCCACTGTTCAGTTACCTACCGCCTCCCCACGCGCGCGCGCGTGCACACAATCCACACACAACCACACGCGCAGGCACACACACGCACACACATTCACACACGCACACAGATCATGGCCTTTGGAGAGCAAGGTAAGGCAGCTGCGAGGTGTGGGAGCCTTCTTCCCTAGCCTGGGCGGGCCGGGAAGTTTCTTGCGTAGTTCTTTTTCTTGCTCGGGGGTGCGAGCCGGGGGAGGGTGATTGCAGGGGATCGCTGGGGGGCTGTGGCCGCGGGGCTCTCAGGCAGGGCCGGGCCGGGCCGCGCCGGGAGGGGGGCGGGGGGAGAACGGCCGCCCGGCGTCATGTGTCACAAGTTGCCCAACAAGCCTGGGGCCGCGGCGGGGCCGTGGGGCCGGGAGGGCTGCCACCGAGGGGCGGCCAAGTGCGGCCGTGCGGGCCGCTGGCGGCCACTAACTTTGTCCTCCGGGAAGCCGGCGGTTCCACCCCGGCCGCCCGCGGCTCCTGCCCGTAGTTGTGACCGGAGGGAGCCAGGCGATGTGTTTGAAGAAGCTGACGCAGTTGGTGACGCTCGCAGCTTCCTGATGAGGGACCGGGAACAGCCGCACATTCCCAGTGTTGGGTAACAAGCTCCGCTTTTGGCCGCTTCCCCCGTTCGCGATTGTTCTAGCAACGCGCCCCGGCGGCTAGTTAGGGAGCCGCGGGCCCGTGTCCAGAGCATCTGTTCCCAGGGTAATTATCTCTGGCTAATGTGCCATGGCAGCGCGGTTCGCTTCCGTTTTGATTAGCTCGGATTATTATATAAGATGTCACAGGAGGGAGGGAGCAAGGCAGAGGGGGAGGGAGAGCGAGCGGGCGGGCGGGAGGCGCGTTGCGAAGGCATTTTTTTTCTCCTTTCGCAAGTTGTGGGGGAGGGGCCCGCGGGAGGGAGCTGGCGAATCGCTTGGGGCTGAGGACCTGGGGACCCACCTGTGTGCCCTCCGGCGCCTCTCCCTGGCGCATCCCCACGTGCATTAGCGGCTGGCTGGGGAGGGGGAGGAGCTGGAGCGGGAGGAGGAGGACTGTGGTGATGCATGTGTGTTTGTGTATGTTTGTGTGTTCTCTAAGCGCTTGTGCGGGAGCCGTGCCGATGCCCTCCCCGCGCCTTACGCCCCCTCTACGCGCGTCTCACTTGAGGTGTGTGGACCTTAAAAGCTCAATTTAAATATTAAGAAATCTGCGTGTGCGCCCGTATAGTACGTACGGAACGTGTGGCCGCGCTCTGAAAGACGCGTGAATGAATCATCGGCTGCCTGGAATGAGCGGCGATGATTCACCCGGGCGAGGTACACACACACACAGACACACACACGTACACACGCGCTCGTATACCGTGTGTGCCTTTATTGACAGTTAAAGGAGAAGAGAAGCCTCCCAGAGTTAGGGCCAGGGGTTTGCACATCTTCGGGAAGTGTGGCTTGGAGGGCGGGGAGGAGGGGGGAGTCCTGGAACGTTTCTCAGCCTCCCAATCTTACTATGATTCCCTAGGGTGTCTTAATCTAAGTTACCTGATCTGGTTCACAGCTAGGCTGTCTTAATTACATTCAGAATTCACTTAGTTTGGATGTCCTGTCGACATTCACAGGGCTAGATTAGACTGGTAACATCTATTTTCCTCTTTCTTGTGGGAGAGGTGGAGTAATTAAGAAAAATTCGAGAAAATAATTTCGGCAGAGTTCTGCTGATAATTTAGGGAGTTAGATCATTAGGTGAGTCAAATAATCTGCTGTTCGACTCAGCCTTAAAGAATTGAAGTATGCTCTTTTTGCCTTTGGCAAAGTACCTTATTATTATTGACACCCCCCCCCCCCCCATATATGCACCACTTCTATTTCTATCTCCCTCCCTGCCTCCCCCTTCTCTCTCTCCACTTCTTTTCTCTCCCTTCCTTTTTCTCTCTCTCCCTTTCTCCCCTTTTCTCTCTCTCTCCCCCTTTCTCTCTCTCTCTCCCCATTTCTCTCTCCCTTTCTCTCTCTTTCTCCCTCTCGCTGTCTCTCTAATTTTAGATGAAGAGTACAAGTATCCTAGCCAGTATTCTTGACTGTCTCTGACTTCTCTTGAAGGCCAGAACAGATCTCCCTTGTCGTAGAGATAAAAACGTAGGGCTTCATTGCCTTTTTAAACCCTTGCTCTTAGGTATTATTAGGGGTGTTAGTTCTCTGTGTTTCAGCATGACATTTTCTGGTTCTGTGAACAGATGGCATCTGTAGTGAGTGTATGTTAAGTAATCAGAGTTTTAAGATGCTCTGAATGATGAGCTCTGAGTTTAAGAGGAAGCCATTTAGAGATTTGCTATTTTGTACAGTAAGGTACAGCTTTTCATTGTTGATTGAAAGTGATACAAAAAAAGTTTAGGAAGCTTAAAGTGGATTCTGAAAAGTTCAATTCCCATAGTGATGTACCTAGTCTTCATTAGATTTTTGTATATTTAGGTTAAGTTTTTTTTCTCCCTAAGATTCAGTGCCTAGATATATTGCTTCAGTACTGGGATAGCTCACAGTAGATAGGCAGTATTCAATTGTTTATGTTTTTAATATTCATAGATGTTGGGGAGAAAAAGGGTGTGGTGATGAGCACTTGAGTTGAAACCAGATGACCTGGGTGTACATTCTGGCTCTATAACTCACTAACTTTGTAACCTTGGACAAGTCACTGAATCTTAGTTTCTTCACCTGTAAAATGAGCAAGTTGGGCTAAATGAGCTATATATTTAGTTCTGTCTGTCTGTCTGTCTGTCATTGATATCTGCTGAACTTAACTGACACCAAGAGTAGTTCTATATATAAAAGGTTTTTAAAACCCCTGAACATGTCCAGCAAATCTTTGAACATATAATTTCATTTTTTTGTCCTAAAAAAATCGATTTGGGATTTAATGGGGGAGAGAGAGAGAACATTTCCATGTACGAAGCAGAACGGAAATAGATGATTGTGAAAATGCAAATCTATGTGATGGACCTCTTGCTTTAAAAAGAAAAAGTAAATAATAAATTTATTATTTTACTTTCAAAAGCTGTCCAATTTGCCTGTGCTTTCTTCTGAACTTCCTTCAGTTTTCTCTACAATAAAAGAAAATGCTTCAAGGACCATCTTTATTTTCTCCTTTATTTGGTGACCCTATTGCTATCTTTATTCTCCTCTCTTAATCCACCTTCCCCCCCAGAAATAAAAGTGCTGTCATTGAAACAAATAAGCAAAGTCAAACAAAGCAAATCCATCCATTTGCCAAGTCAGAAATGTTTGTTTTATTCTCTGTCTTGAGTCTCTTATTTCTTTGTCAGGAGATGGGTGCAATGTTTCCTCAGTCCCTTGGAGCTGTGGCTGACCATTGAATTGATCAGAATTCTTATGTCATTCAAAGTTGACTAGGATGCTGTTATTGTTTTTCTGGCTCTGCTTACTTCACTCTGCATCAGTTTATACAAATCTTCTCAGGTTTCTCTAAAACTACTATCTCAAATGAAGTACTATTGGTAAAGTGCTTAGCACAGTGCCTGGCACATAGTAGATGCTTAATAAATGCTTGTTCCCTTGTCCGCTTATTCCTTTTGCCATTGCCCTAGATGACCTTTAAGTCCCTTCCGCCCTTCAGCTTTCTATAATTCTTGTGATCATCTAATTCACGAATCTAAGCTAAAAAGCTAACAGAAATATTTCACTGATGATGTTTTAAGATGAATTTTAAAATATATACTACATGTGTATGCACATATATTTTACAAAGATTTTAAACACTAAACAGTTTAATTAAAAATATATATATAGCTCTATTATCTCATTGATTATGAATATTGTATCTGATGATAGAGACTGAACCTATCCATGCCTGTTCATCCTATATAACTATTTCACATATGAAACAAATTAAAATTCAAATAATATTTAGACCATACACACCTACAAAAGGGTACTCAATTTCCAGATTATTTTCTTGCCCATACTCTCAGTGTTTAATCAATGAAGAATTAGAGTTGACTATGATGTGGACATTCAGCATACATTTCATTAAATCTCAGTGGCCTCTCTCTAGGTTTACGAAGAATGTTTGGTCCTTTGGATCAACTTGTTTAACTTGGGAATTGAAAAAGCAGGAAAACTCATCTCTTTTTCCTACTTTTCTCAAGGAGAAAGTGAATTAAGTTGCCTAGTTAACTGATTTATTTGAAAATTTTTGTGGTAACTTGATTTTAAAGGATCTAGTTTCCCCTTTTATATATAAAAATGAAGATTAGGAAATAGATATGCCTATTTTAATTAGCACAATTGCAAATAAGAGACTTGGTTGGTTATGTTGAAGTAATATTGAAACAGGATTCAGGAAATCTTGAGTTTTAGACCTAGCCCTGCCACTAACAACTTAACCAAACATCTCACCGGTTCTTAGTTTTTCTCATCTATAAAATGAGGAGTTTGAATTATATGATTTCTGTGTCCCTTTCAGTTCTAGCATCTCATGGAATCAGTCAAGAACTCTTTTCCGATAGTAAAGCAATTTTCATGAGAAAGCAGATTATCTGGCTTATCTAGACTGGCCATGTGATATTCAGCTTGGTAGGAAGAGGACAAGAAAGTAAGGAGTTTGGTGGACTTGGTAGTTTTTATAGGTGGAAAAACGTTCAGTTGGAGAAAAACAGTGAATTAAATTCAGATTTTCTTGATCATAGGGATAAAGAGGAAGGGAAGAAGGTTAACATGAGGGAATCAAGGCATTGATTAAGTGTTGGCAGGACGAAAGTTATGTTTGCTTTAGGATTTTGTGAACCATATGCTGTTCAGTTCAACAAACATTTGGCACCAGCTAACGTGCCAGGCACTGTGCTAAATTCTGGAGATACAAAGACAAAAATCAAAAGTCACCTGCCCTTCAGAACTTAACATTCTCCATATACCATTTATACAAATAATTGGATGAAAAGCGTTTTCGAGGTATGTGAGACAGCATGGGAAGTGGAAAGAGAGCTGGATTTGGCATCAGAGAGACCCGGCTTGAAATTCTACCACAGACACTATCTGTGAGACAGTGGGCATGTCACTTAACCTCGCTGTAAGTGAGGACAGTAATAGCATCGGCTTCACAAGTTTGTCACATGGTTTAAATGAGATGTTTGTACAACCCTTTGTAAATTTTAAAATGCTATCTACCTTGCTAACCTTTATTATTACTATGAATAAAGGAAATAGAAAGCAGTTCATTGTGGGAAAGGGAGCAGGATCAGGAAAGTCTATGAATAAGAGGGAGCCCCTGAGATGAGCCTTCAGAGGAGCTAGTAATTAAGAGGCAGAGTAAGGAAGAGCACTTGGGGCAAGGGAAACAGCTTGTGCAAAGTTCTACAAATGGGATGTAGAGTGTGGCTAGTTCGACTGGAAGACAGTGTGGACGGGGACAGGGCAGCAGATAATGTGAAATAATTTTGGAAAGCCTGGCCAGAATTTGGTAACAAATAAGTTTAAATGCCAAACTTGAGAAGATGATATTTCATCCTGTTGGCACTAGGTAAATAGGGACTCCCTGAAATTTCTTGAGTGGGAGATTGATGTGTTCACATGTGTTTTAGGATTAACAATTGGACATTTTGTGTTGAGGATGGATTAGAAGGAAGGGACATGGGAAATAGGGAAGGTGGTGGGGGTCTGCTCGAGGTTTGTAATGATCTGAGTGAAAATAAGGAGAGGACTGTAAGTACAAAAGCAGCTGTCAAGGTAGAATCATTATGACTTGAAGAGCTGAGGATAACTCCGGGGTTTTGAACAAGGGTAATTAAAATGGTTGGTTTTGTATTGTACAGAAATAGGCAGGTTTGGAAGAGGGCTGGATTCAGGCAGATGGAAAACAACTCCGTTAGGGATGTGGTAAGTTTGGGATGCTAAAGGATATCCAGTTAGAGATGGCCTGGAATTCAGAAGAGAGATGAAGGCTGCGAATATAGATGTGTGAATTTTTTACATAGGGAGAATAATTAAACATGGGAGCTGATGTCACCAAAATCTAGGTGGTGTAGAGAGAAAAAGAGGAACGCCTAGAATAAAACCTTGAGGATACCTACACAAAAGGGGTGGCACGTAGATGAAGAAATAGCAAAGTAGAAAGAGGAAGAACCAGACATATAGGAGAGCCAGGAGACAGTATTCAGGAGGAAGGGCTACTCACCAATGTCAGAATCTTCAGGGAAATCAAGGCAGATGAGAACTAAGGAAAAGAACATTGGAGTTAAAAACAGAGATCATGGATAACCTTGGAAAGAGCAGTTTTAGTTGAATTGGTTGGCAGTCGAATGTCAGGGCATGAAGAAGAAAGTAGAAAATGAGTAGGTGGAAGCAAGAAGTATAGATGTCTTTTTCTGGGAGTCTGGTTGTAAAAAGGAGGAAATGCAAAGGATGATAATGAGAAGATGAAGGCTTTCTTCATTATGTGGAGATCTGGGCATGTTTGTAAGCAGCATGTGCAGAGCTAGGGAATAAAGAGAAATTAGAGATTAGAAAGAAAATGGTCAGAGGGGAAATCTTCAGAAGAAAATGGAAGCGGATGTGATTGGGTGCAAGTTAGAGGGTTTGACGTTGTCAGGAAGAGCCACCTTTATCAGAGACTGGAGCAAAAGAGGGGGGAATAGAGTTGGTTGATGTTGAAGGATATGAAAAATAGATTTGGGAAGATACTCGCTTAGATGGCCTCTTTTCTTTATCGAGTGATGGTAGAGTAAAGGCGGGGACTTGCCGGAGCTCTTCCAGATTCCCCTCCAAACAATCTTAAAATAACACCGTAATGCAAATTCTGGAGCAGCAGAACCAACAAAACGATGGGGCGAAACAATTTTCCAGCCCAAGACAACTTAGAATGTGGGCCAGAAAAGTTCATCTCATTGGAGGGAAAATGGAGCACATTCCAGCACAGGCCAAGCACCAGCAAGCCAGCAGTAGGCCTTGAGGGTGACTGAATTGGCAGCAGAGGCTTCTGGAGCTCTCAGCTGGTTGGTAAGAGGGCTGCGCAACTGGTTAGAAGGAGATTACAGGGAACTCTTTTTGTTTTTATTGCTTTTTGGAAGGCAGTTGGGGTTAAGTGACTTGCCCAAGGTCACACGGCTAGTAAGTATTAAGTGTCTGAGGACAGATTTGAACTCAGGTCCTCCTGACTCCAGGGCTGATGCTTTCTTCACTGTGCCACCTAGCGTCCTGTAAGGGAACTCTTTATAGGCACTGGGTGCAGGGCTTTGTTGCATTGCCGGTATGTGGTTCTGAGTCACAGTCCCAGGGCAAGGAGGAACATCAGCCCTCTGTGGCCACAGGGGACCCTGATCACAGTTCCGGGGCAGAAAAGAGTACTTGTGGTCATGTGCAGGCCAGGAGACCAGTAAGTACACCTCTCCTTAGATGATAGCACTTTGCAAGAGCTGAAAATTTACAGACGCCTTTCCTCATCCACCAACCCCATCCACTAGCCCTAAAAACAGTAGCATGAAAAACCTGAAGCTTGGGACAGTACCCCCTCCACAGCAGGAGTAGAGTCCAACTTTAACATAAAGTTAAAAGTCAAGAAATAATGCTGCAAAAAAAAAAGTAAAGAACAAAAAAAGAACTTGATATAAAAAGTAACTATGGTGGCAGGGAATGAAAACTCAAAAGAAGACAACAAAATAAAAAAACTGCTACATCCAAAGTTTCCAAGAAAAATGTGCGTTGGTCTCAGGCCCAAAAAGAATTCCTGGAAGTGCTTAACAGGAACTTAAAAAATCAAATAAGAGAGGGAGAGGAAAAATTGGGAAAAGAGATGAGAGTGATGCAAGAAAATCATGAAAAAAGAGTCAACAGCCTGGTAAAGAAGGCACAAAAAAAATACTGAAGAAAATCATGCTGTAAAAAGCAAAATAAGCTAAATGGTAAAAGAGCCACAAAAATCCACTGAAGAGAACAACACCTTAAAAAGTAGAATTGGCCAAATGGAAAAATATGTACAAAGGATTATAAAATGATGCATACTCTTTGGCCCAGCAGTACTACTTCTTGTATCTGTATCTAAAAAGATTTTTTAAAAAATAAAAAGGAAAATTAAAAAATTAATAAAATATAGCATTTTAAAATTTACAAAGTCAGGAGCTTGAGAGATCTGAGCTAGAATGCACTAAAATGATCTGGTATTAAGTCATATAAAATCATATATTGTTTTTGTGTTTTGTTTTTTTAAAGCAGCTTTTTTTCATGGTGGCAAAGATTTGGAAATTGAGAGGATGCCCATCAGTTGGGGAATGGCTGAACAAATGCTATATTATTGTGATGGAATACTATTGTGCTATAAGAAAAAGCAGGGTGCTTTCAGTAAAAGTTGGAAAGGTTTAAATGAACGGATACAAAGTGATCAGAACCAGGAGAACATTGTATACAGTAAGAGCAATATTGTATGATGATCATCTGTGAATGACTTAGCTATTCTCAGCAAGACAATGATCTAAGACTTACAAAGGGCTTATGGTGAAAAAATGTTGTCCACCTCCAGAGAAAAAACAGATGGAGTCTGCAGATTGAAACAAAATTTTTTTTAGCTTGCTTTGTTTTTCTCTTTTTTATTTATTTTTTGGTTTCTGTTTTCTTTTACAGTGTAACTAATACAGAAATATATTTTGCATCACTGTGCCTTTATAACCTATATCAAATTGCTTGCCGTCTCAGGGAGGGGATAGAGAGGGAGAAAATTTGGAACTTAAAATTTAAAAAATATTTTAATTATTTTTGCATGTAATTGGAAAAAATAATAAAAAATCAAGTATGAGGCAGAATCTTGAAAGGCATGGGAATGGAATGATGGTTTAGGTGGTTTGAGGAGAGAAAAGGCTGGAAATGGCAGCGTATGCCTATAAATCTTTGTTACTTGAGAGGCTTGGGTTGATGGGTCAGGAGCATGAGAGATCTGAGCTACAATGCACTAAAATGATCTGGTATTAAGTCCAGCACTGATAAATGTTGTGAGCCCCCTGGGAGTAGGGCGACCATAAGGGGAGGTGAACCAACTTAGTTTGGAAATAATAGTAGGTCAAACTTTCCATACTGATCAGTAAGGGAATTGGGCCTGTGGTCTGGGTCAGAGAGCAAGACTCATTTAAAAAAAAAAGAAAGAAAAAAGAAGCAGCACGAAGAAGAGGTTTGGAAGAGTCTCTATAGGGAGTATGATATAGTTAGGAAATGAGTCAATAAAAGGTTTGCCTTGAAACAATGAGTCCCTTTTTAAAATTAGATAGCATACTTTAAAATACTTTTCTTTTTGTATAATAGTTCTTATTGATGGAAGGTTTGTTTTTTGGTTTTTTTTTTGAGGGGGGAAGGTAGGGCAATTGGGATTAAGTGACTTGCCCAAGGTCACACGGCTAGTAAGTGTTAAATGTCTGAGGCCTTGAACTCAGGTCCTCCTGACTCCAAGGATGTGCTCTATTCACTGTGCCATGTAGCCGCCCCTGTTTTTTTTAATCATTTGTAAATATGTTTCCCTTCCTCCTCCCAGAGTGCCATGCCATATAACTAAAAGCATTTTTAAAGACAAAAAAAAAGAAAAAAAAATTAACTGCTCAATACATTGAAAAAGTCTAAAAATATGTTGTAATGTACACTTGTGGATCTCCCATCTTTGCAGAAGGGCATAGTGGGAGGGCCTTCTCATATCTCTTCTTTTTAGACCTACTTGTTCTTTATAATTTTGCAACATTGTTTTTAGTGGTTTTTTCTATACTGTTGTGAGGATCACTGTGTACATTGTTTTCCTTGCTCTGCTTACTTATTTCTGCATCAGTTTAAGTAGATCTTTTTGTGTTTCTCTGTGTATTTTTTCTTACAGCATGGTATTGTTCCATTACGTTCACATAGCATAATTTGTTTAGACATTCACTAACCAGTGGGCATCTGCTTTGTTTCCAATTCTTTGTCAACCAGTCAATAAAACTGTATTAAGCACTTACTGTGTGCTGGGTACCATGCTAGGCACTGAAGATAGTTCCTAGTGAAGATAGTGTCAGAGACAGCCCCTGCTCTTAAGGAACTCATGATCTAATGGGAGAGACAACAGGAAAATAACTGTACAAGCAAGATACATAGATTTACATACACACACATAAATATGTATGTATATGCATACATGCATACATAAACATATATATTCAGGATAAATTGGAAATGGATCAACAGAAGAAAGACACTAGCCTTAAGGAATCAAGAAAGACTTTGTAGGAGGTGGAATTTTAGCTGGGATTTGAAGAAAACCAAGATGGGCAAGAGAGGGTGGTAAGTTAGCAGGGGTGAGTTACCTGTGACCTTGAAGCCACAATGTGCACGGCCTTCTAGGTCCTTGGGTGCGGCCTTTTGATTGAGTCCAGGTTTTACAGGACAAATCCTTTCATTGAGGGGATTTGTTCTGTGAAGTTTGGATTCAGTCAGATGGCTGTACTTGAGGACCTAGAGGGCCACGTGTGGCTTTGAGGTCACAAGTTCCCCACCCCTGAAGAGAACATTGGACAAGTCAGTGAAAATAACTGAAGTCCAGAGAAGTGCCTTGTTTGAGGCGCAGAAGGGCAGGAGGAGGCTGCTTGTGAAGGGCTTTGAAAGCCAAACAGGATTTTTTATTTGATCCTCAAGGTGAATGGAGGCAGTGAACCTGATTGAACAGAGAAGTGATCTGGTCAATTCTGCCTCTTCAGAAGATCAGTTTTAAGAACTGGAGTGGGGAGAAACTTGAGGCTCTAATCCAGATTTTTCATTGAACTTCTTTTAACAAGGACAAGGGGTAGTAATCTCTGGTCTTGTGTCTTCTGATCTCTCCCTTCTCATCTCCTGTTGTTCCTTATCTGATTTCTGCTTCCTCCTGTTTCAGGGTCTGTTCTATGACCCATACAAACTCCAGCTGAAAAACCTAGACTCCACAGTTCTGTCATTTGTATCATAAACATGACATAATTTTTCCAATTATTGCCAGTTTTTAAAATTTCTATTCTCAGCTGTATTTTTAAAATCCTGAAAACCCTATTTCTATAAGCTGATTGGCCATAAAGCCTTAAAGCCATCTTTTCCTTGGTGTCTGGGCCTGAGAATCGCTTTAACACAAGAATGGGTATACTTCTCTGAGGGGCTCTTTTATCTTAATTCTGAGAAGAGTCTCTAGCTTCTTCTCAAGCAAAGAAAAAACATTAAGTGCTTACTTAATTAAGTGCCATGCTGTGGGGATGCAAATAAAAAAGACCCAGACAGCTCATCCCCTCAAGGAGCTTTTATTCTAATGGTGGATAATAGGCAATGAAGGGAGGTGGATAGGGGGGGTTCTTGAGTGCCCCAGGTTCTGCACCCCTGTTCTAAGAGTAGAGAGTGAAGTATGTTTTGGGGATTATCTGAAAATACAAGGGAGAGGTAGGTGCTGATTTAGTAAAGTTGTTCTCCAGAGTGCAAGGCTGTTGGCCAGAGACGCAAACAATCATTTTCTGCCCTTTACAAATACTAAAATGTACAAATATGAAAGAGGTGGATAGATGAAGCAACCATCCGAGGGAGGAGAAATTGCTGAGTGATGGTGGCCAACAATAGATGGAAGTGGCAGGAAAGAGCTTGGAATATGCCTCTTCCTTTTCCTGTTCTAGTATGTAAGTGAGCGTGAGTTACTGGAGAGAGTGGCCCGGGTCACAGTGTGATTTGGAAGGAGCTAGGTAGCTCCTAAGTGCAAGAAGAAAGGAATGAGAGAGGAAAAGGGGCCCTAGGTAGTGATAGAGGGCTGAGGTGTGGTTGGTTCATTCACTGTCTCCCAACCCAGAGCCTGTACCTCATCTCATAGACAACCCCAGCCCTACCTCAGGCCCTCAGTTCAGAGTATGCAGAGGTATCCTATTGAATCCAGTTTTCCCCAAATTTCATATTTCTTTGTTTTTGTTAACTTTTATTGTAATTCTATGTGTGGATTTGCTTTGTAGCTTTTTCAAAAAGTTATGTTGGGGAAAAAAAGATAGATCAAAGAAGGGATTTAACTATTCCTAGAGATTGGTACTTAATGAGTTAAGATCACAGGGGAAAAGCTTCTCTGCTTAGGAGAATGTTCTGTTGCCTGGAAAAGATATAACAGGAAGGTTAATAGGAAGATAAAAACCTATAAGAAGTTTAAATCTTACCCAATACATTCTAGGGAACTGAAACTACCTATAATTGCTAACGTAGCAACATAAATAAGGTGCGCTGGACAGTTCCAAAGACCCCACAATATAATACCATATGTGTGCTATATTTCCTTCTGCTATTGACTTTTTTACCTGTTTCTTTAACTGCTTAGACTCAGGGTCTTTAATTGAGTTTTCTTACTCCTGAGATCTTTGGTAATTCGGTCTCCCACTGCCCCCCATTTCTTGTTTTCCAACTCCCCTTGGATGGCAGTTTCGTGAGAGCCTAGATCTGAGTCACATTTTCCTTCCATACTGGGCAGTTTATGGTTCCCCTTCTGTGCTCCAAGACTTCTAGGGGGAAAGAACTGACCCCAGTTGAGTGCAGAACGTTTTTTCTCAGGTGTAGTGGCATGCTACACAGCCCCAAGTGTGTGGCACATATCTCTGCCACCCTACTATTGTAGCCTGAGTAAGCAAATAACTTCATTTTGGAACTCCAGCACAGGGGGAGGGTGGGGAAGAAAGAAAAGGAATGTAGAGTTGAGTTCTTTTGCAAATCCCTGGGTTGGCCTGTGCAACAACCTTGCTGCCAGGAGTGTGGGGGGGAGGGGGGGAGAGGGAGGATACTGAGTGATGCTGACGTTGCTTTATCTTTTGTGGATAATTTTGGAGAAAGGTCCTAAGGATCAAAGAAAATGACTAGTCTTTCTTCAACTTATTGGTCATGTAATTCAAAAGTTTCTCCTATATATGTGCTATACATAGGTGAGGTCTAGACACAAAGTCGCATATAAATGCCCCCACATTTTTGCTTTTGGGGCCTCATACCTCACCTAGGTATGTGAGACACCCCACTTCTCTTGGTTTGGCTCTTTCTTCCAGCTTGTTCTCACACTAGCAAGTGCAATTTTCCCAAAGATAGAACACCACCACGCAGTCCTAGGGCAACCCTGTTTAGGAGAAATATGCTTCCTCTACTCAACATTCCAGGTTTTGGGCCCTCATATTTTCTATCTACATCATTAACTGCTCACAAGGCAACATTGGTATTGTGTATGATATTTGTACAACCAACCATTCATAACAATGATACTTTGGAATCTTAAACAGAACTATTTACTTAGTAAAATAGACAATAAGATTATAGATATTCATCCTTTAAAGCAAATACATAAATAAGAAAATATACCACAATATACATATAAACCCAGACTCTACTCTCCTGCCAATGAACTTATCTGCAAACCTCATTGCTACTGGTTTCTTCAGGAACATCTGCACCACAAGAATCTACTTGGGCTCACTATTTGGTTGTTGATTCTCACGGTTTCTTCAGCTGGGGAAATCCCTCTATTCATACACAGCCTTTAATAATCTTTCATCTAACTGTAATCCTTAAAAAGACATTTAGAAGTTGTCAAGTTAACATGAAGAGTAGTCGTCCTAAACCTAGAGAATGCAAAGCTGGGTTCACTGTCAGTCTTGTTCACCAGCCTGGCCACTTCTTTATTCCCTTGGCTTTCTGTGCTGACCAGTCACAGTGGAGCTCACAGCAGCTTAGTTCTTCTGGTCAGGACTCTCAATCAGTTGTAAAGCCTCTTCTGCTTTTCCTCCTCAGACCACTGGTGGCAGAGGACAGCAGCAAGTCCTTAGGAGAATGGGTGCTGAAAGGCAGTAGCCCTCAGTGGAGCTCTGGGCAGGTGAAATAATGACGAATCAGGGGTCTCCGAAGCCTTCTTTCAGCTGCCTGCTAATTGCCTTGGCTCCCACAGAGCAGCCTTTAGAGCCCTCCCACTATGTCTTCAGCCCTTCTCAGGTTCTCCTTCCCATGCTGTTGTCTTCCATGGTATCTCTTGCATGTATTGAGTAGCTGAAATGGATCCCCTGACTGTGATTCATCTTTTACTTAAAAAGTCACATCTCACCAGGTTTCTCCTATCCGATTGACAGTACTATTTCATCATACCTCAGTTTCCATTTATATGATTTCTTTTTCTCAATTTTATCTGCTTTAGTCATAAAACATGCATATATAAATTAGCCTTGCTCTGAAATTCTCAACAAGATCATCTCTCCTTGGTGCCACCGAAGATATATTTCTCTAAAATCCCATTTCTCCAGTTTTTAATAAATGAAAGACCTTTCTCTGCCTGTATAGCATTGCATTGTTTCCACACTAGTGAGGCCTCATTCCACCTTGGTGATAACAGTTCTGGTTCCTCACTTAGCCACAGATCATTCTCTTCAAAACTGCTACATCCTATCTAAAAGCTGTGGTTCTTCATACACATATTTTATCAGTTGACATTAATGCTCCTGTCCACTTTCCTCTCTCTTCCCTGCACCACTCCAGATCAGATCCTTTCTCAAACTTCCACATCCTGTCTAAAAGCTGTGTTTCTAAAAACTCATACTGTAATAGTTTACATGAAAGCCTTTAAGGTCCTGTCCTCCCCTCTCCCATCTTCTCTTCTCCTTAGTATATCCAATAGTAGTTTAATAATATTGATTCACACTTATATAGAACTTTTAAGGTTTGTCACGCTCTTAAATCATAATAACCTTGTGAAATAGCTAATATAGTTATTTTCCTCCATAATTTACAGATGAGAAAACTGAGACTCGTCAAATTTAACTGATTTTCTCAGAGATCACACAGTGAATAAGTGTTAGATCCTGGAATCAAACCTAACTCCCTCTTGACTCTAGACCCAGTGTTCTCTCTTATTGTTTGTTCATTTGACTTCTGAAGAAACACTAATAAGACTTCAACATTGGTGGTGACTTGTTTTATCATTCAGGCCTCAACTAAGGAAGCACCATACTCATGGAAAACAAATGGGTTACATTTGAACTGGCAAAAGATGCCAATGATAACATCTAATGGTTTCCTAAAGAATAATTATTTTATCTTTTTTTTTAAAGCAATCGGGGTTAAGTAACTTGCTCAAGGTTACACGGCCAGTTATTTCTGGGTGTGGTGCTGAGTATCTGAGCCCGGATTTGATCCAGGTCATCCCGACACTGGAGATGGTGCTCTTACTCGCTGAGCCACCTGGCTGCCCCTAAGCAATTGGGGTTAAGTAACTTGCTCAAGGTTACATGGCCAGGTGTTTCTGGGTGGGTACTAAGTGTCTGAGCCCAGGATTCGATCTCCAGGTTTTCTCAACACTGGAGCCGGTGCTCTTACTCGCTGTGCTACCTGGCCGCCCGAATAATTATTTTATCTTAAAAAAAAAAAAGAACCCGTTCCTCTTATCCTCTAAAACTGAATTCTTTCAACTTATTCCTTTACATTTCAATTTATTTGAGTGGATGAAAATGATGGCTTTTCAGTAACATGAGTAAATGAAGGGTGCTGAAAAATAAGAAGCACCATGAGTTTTTCCTAAAAATTACTTGTGTCCCTTGGTTCATCAGTTAGGTTCAGCCTCCTGGTTCTGTGCTATCACACCCTATAAGAAGTAGCAAAACCATCCTGGATTTTGTGGGGAGTGAGAAGGGAGAAGGAATGAGTATGCATTGGCTTAGAGAACTCTTAGTGTGGACATAACTTGTTCTAATGTAGATCTATACCTGCTCTGTAGTTATCTAG
Source organism: Petaurus breviceps papuanus (assembly GCF_028583685.1). NCBI lineage: Eukaryota > Metazoa > Chordata > Mammalia > Diprotodontia > Petauridae > Petaurus > Petaurus breviceps. Next base: position 105,611,491 of record NW_027186296.1, read on the forward strand.
GGCAGGGAGAGGTTCAATAGACTTGCCGGGCATAAACAGTATGAGCCAGAGATTGGATTTGAATGCAGTTCTTCAGAACTCAAATCCATCTCTCTGCTAGACACGTTAAGTCATGGTTATTTCAGAACTAGGAATGCCAGCGATTGTCAATATTAATTTTTTTTCAGGGGAAGGTTTTAAGAATGATTTAAGGGGCGGCTACGTGGCGCAGTGAATAAATCACTGGCCCCGGAGTGAGGAGGACCCGAGTTCGGTTCTGGTCTGACGCTTAACACCCACACAAAAAAACTAGCTGTGTAACCTTGGGCAAATTACTTAACCCCAATTGCCCTCCAAAAGGCAAAAAAAAAAAAGAATGATTTAAAAGTAAAATGTAGGGGAATGATCAAACAAAACAAGTCAGTTTCATTATCTAACCTTTTTCCCATCTTTAGGTTAAAGGTCTTGCTGCATAGAATTTTTGACTAAAGATAAAGTATCCTCTTGAAGAAATTACTATAGGAGAGAGTTGTACTTTGATGAGAACTTGAAAATATCAGAAGATACTGGGATCCACTTTATGTTTCCTAATACAACCATCTCTTTCCTTCTTGCAAATATTGAATCTGAGGTTTAGATCAATGTATCTAGGCTTCATTACCTTATGCCCATAGGTACTTTGATTCATTTCTGTGGGACAGTTCAGTTCAATTCAACAAACCTTTAAAGACCTGCTGCTATGAAAAATGCACTGTTATTCATATTGGAAAGTTTAAAATTTTTAAACAGTTGTACTCTTAAAGTGGCCAGGTTTGGGGGTGCATGCTTCTCATCCTTCTTTTGGTTAGGCTAAAGTTAGTGGGTGTCTTGAGTTTGGGAGTTTTGAGTGTAGTTGAGCTAAGTCTGGTACTGTTGTGGTGAGTCCTTGAGCACCAAATGCCCCCAGCTTGCTTAAAGAGGGGTGAACCAGCCCAGGTTGGAAAATGGTGCAGATTAAAAGCTTCTGTGCTGGTCAGTATTGAGATTAGGCCTATGAGTTGACTGCTCTGCTTTCAGCCTGAGCAAGATAGAGAGACTCAGTCTCCAAAAAAAGTTAAACCATTAAATCAAAGTATGCTTATTGAAATGAGTGACTTTATAGCCTAATTAATTACCAATTAATGAGTAGCCATGGGAAGCAGTCATTCAGTTAGGCCTGACAGATATCTCCCAGAACCTTATTACCTATGAGTCATAGGGAAGGGTCAGCCGCCATACATGAGTATTGTGGCTTCTGGGAGTATATCTTTCATACAGTACATGTCGTTGCTTTAAACATAGCCCAGTGATTGTGGAAATGATTCCTTTTGGATTACCATATTACCACAGATGGTTGCTTGCTAGACTAAGGTGGCCATTTGGGGGAACTGACAGAAGAAACAGATGGTCTTATAAAGAACACAGATGTCACTTGATAGGAAGAATGGCACTTGAAGTGATGATCAGGAATGTCATAAGTGGAAGGTTGGTGTCCATTTGGTCAGGTGATATTTCCATTTTCTAAATATTTTAAATGAAAATTCATGGCAAAGGGGACATTTATATAAACTTGCTTCTAATTCTCTTTTAATATAGTCCCTATATACACAGTAGTCTAATATTTACCCTTTCCCACTGCTTAGTATTTACAAAAATTCTGAACATTTCTCACACAAAATAAAACCAATTCTTTATAGGTCCCATATGTCTAAAAATTGCGCGTGTGTACTGTGATGATAAGCACAGTTTTAGATTTGCAAAGGAGTCCAGTGCTAGTGGCAATTTGGTAACTCAATTTAGTAATCTTGGGAAATCCAAGGGTCAGATTTTGAGCATGCTTAAAAGCTCATAGATCAAATAGTTGCATTAGTTATGATACTTATTTCCACAACTTTGATCATTGGTGTTTGGAATGAGATTTAAATAACAATATTTTAAAGTCAGAATTAGCTTCATTTGTATAAAACATCATGTCATTTAAAATGAGTTGAGACAGCATGGAATGGGGAGGAAAGTACGAGATTTGGGATCAGATGATCTGGGTTAGATTTTCAGCTTTATTGATGCATTTTCTTTTAAACTACCCTTAATAAATCTCCCCTGCACATACACACACACACACACAAACACACTCACTCAACATAGAAAAACATCAGACAGTATATATATTGTGTAGCCTTTCTCTTACTGAGTACAGGGAGGAATGCTGCATCATTTCATTGGGGTTAAAATTAGTCATTATAGTCAATCAGATTTCAGTTGAACATTAGAATTGTGGGCATTTTCATTATTGTATGCATTGTCTGTAGTTTTCTCTTGGTTCTGCTTTCTTCATTCTGCATCAGTTCCTGCAAATGTTTGAATTTGAATCCATTCTCTTTTAATTTTTTATATTCATTTTTTAAACAGTACAGTAATATTCTGTTGCATTCATTCTCAACAATATATCTATTCCTTGGTTGATGTGCATTAATTTTTCTTTCCACAAAAACATGCTGCTATGAATATTTTGGTGTATTTGGGGCCTTTCTTCCTGACTGACTTCTTTATGGTAAATCCCCAGTAGTGGGCCCATTGAGTCAAAGGATAAGAACAATTTAGTAACTTTTCCTGGGTAATTTTGGGCATCTCATTTAACCTCTTTGGCCCTGTGTCCTGATTTGTAAAATAAAAGGGTTTGGTCTAAATGACTGCTAATGTTCATGCAAAATCTAAATCTCTTTGAATGCTTTTTGATACATGAAGTAAAACTGTTTATCCTTCTCCTCTATTGAAAGACCTTCCTGATAACACCTCTTTGAAAAGAATTGTACATTATTAATGTTTGGAAGTACCAAGATTCTAGAGGGGCTTTTGTTCATCATTAATGGGAGCCAAGTAGCTTATTTAGGTACTTATTAAGACTCCAACTTTAGGAAAAGGACAAATTGCTGAAAATAATAAACCCTGTAAAAAAGTTCTGCACAGTTTACCTGCTCACTGTCAGATGGGTATCTTCAGCAAATAGAAGATAACATATGAAACCAAGAAATGAACTGGGCCAACTTGGGTTAGTTCCTGCCCTGCTATTAAGTCCTGTGGCAGAAACCTTTGCCCACTGTGGTGGATAAAGGCTTATTTACCAGTATAATTAGTCTAATACTGCTACTAACTGATAATTAAAATAAACTTTTGTATATTAATTTCATAACATACCATTTTCCTTGTCAACAAACTCTTAATGGAGTACTATTAGAAATATAAAGTACATGTTAATATACCATCATTGAGGAAAACTGAAGCATCATTTAGATATGTTAATATTAATGATACTTGGTTTTTTCCGAAAATTTGAATGAAAAAACTAATGAATTTTACATTTTAAAATGGTGTAGTAACATGTGCAAGTATATGTTTCAGTGGAGTAGCAAATAGCATTATGCTAAAAATACTGTTTGCCTTACAAAAAGCAGGAATGTCTGAACTTTTTAAAGTTGTACTTAAAAAAAAAACATGGGGGGAGCTAGGTGGTGCAGTGAATAGAGCACCGGACCTGGAGTCAGGAGGACCGTGGTTCAGATCTGGCTTCAGACACTTAACACAAAAAGTAGCCATGTGACATTGGGCAAGTCACAACCCCAATTGCCCTCCAAAAAAAGCAAATAAATAAATATGACTGGATTGTGTAACTATGTAGTTTAAAAATATCTTCTCCATACAATTTACTAAAAATAATTTTACAAAGTTTGTAAGTGTTAGAATGTAATAAAATGATACAAAGTATTAATTGTTTTATAAATTATATTGATAAATATAGGTTATATAATTTACAGTCTGCCTCCATGGACAGAGTTCCCACAGAGCACATATATAAAATGGAATTTTCCTACACAGAAAAATAATCATGGTGATTAATTTCTCATAGATTTAACAATCCTTTTTCTTACAAATAAAAAGTTGGAGGGACCAGAATATCTAGAAATTTTCAACATATGACCTATCATCATGGTGAGAAAAGTGGATCAATGACTCTGTAAATAGAGTTAGGTCATCATTCTATATAACTGATTTATTTCCATTGATCTTATGGCAAATACTATGTGCCTTTCATCTTACTAAATCAGTTTCTCTTTTCCTTAGTTTTTTAAAATGCTGAAGTGGCCAAAATTAAATGAATGAACTTTTAGCTGTAGAGTCAAAGAAAAATACAACAACTTTTCATTAAATGAATAAATGAGTATTTAAATTGCTATAGTTTTACAAGTCTGTATAAATATTCAGAGACTGGGGATGGTAGTAGATTTTGGTAAATTTAGTACATACTTCTCTTAAAATTTCTAAAATGGACATTATTCTAATATCCTAACTTTTCTGTTTAAAAAATCTTCCAGTGTTTTGTTATTTATTAATTTCTCAAAATATATTTTTCCTTCATTTTTACTTTGGTATTGTCAGCAAATTATCAATGCTTTGGCTTATCTAAGAAATTCTTATATTCATTATCAGTTTTGCTTTTTTAGCAAAGTTAATTCAGTAATTTAACTCCATTCTTTACTTTTTAAAATTACCTGTTTTCACTATAACCTAAATATGGCTATAAATGGCAATTTTATTAAAAACCTTAGGTACGTAATAGATGCGTCATCTTTGGAATTGGAAAATACATGATCTAGTTCTTTCCCTTCCACTTATGAGTCTTGTAACTTTGGTGTGGTCACTTAAACAGTCTGAGTCTGGGTCAGATAATTTCTTAACTAACTAAAGGTTATAATAGCTCTGTACCTATTTTATAAGGTTGTTGTGAAGAGCAGATGAGACTGTATATAATAGCTCCAACTCTTGTCTTTGGTTTCCAGAAGTGACAGCTAATTTGGCCCCCTATAACAGTAGTTTAACCAAAGACCTTTATAATAGTAAATCACATTTCATATATGCTTTAAGGTTTGGAAAGCACAGTGACTACCCTTGAGTTATATATAGTTGAAGAAAATTTTTTTTCCAATTTAAAGATTAATACACTAAGGTTTTCACAACCCTGTGATTTGAAAATACTAGCACAACTATAAGAATTATTGCTTATTTTATATATGAGGAAATTGAGGCTCAGCAATGATAATGACTTGTCCATACTTCTATGAGAGTGGGGTAATAGTATTCCAAGGCACGCACAGGAACTGTTTGAATGCAGTTCTAAAATATTATTTACACAAAGACATCTAAATAATTGGAAAAATACTAATTGCTCTTGGATAGGCCAAGCCAATATAATAAAAATGACAATACATTATAAATTGATTTACTTATTCAGTGCCATGCTAATTATAGCAGCTAGGTGGTGCAGTAGATATTGGAGCCAAGAAGACCGAGTACACATCTAGCCTCACAGTTACCTGTGTAACCCTGGGCAGGTTATTTAGCCTGTTTGCCTCAGTTTCCTCATTAAAAATAAAAATAATCATAGCACCTACCTCTCAGGACCATTGTGAGCATTAAATGAGATTAATAATTCTAAAGTGCTTAGAGCAGAGCCTGGCACATAGAAAGCACTATGTAAAGGTCCATTATTATTTAATTATGAAAGTATTATTTTATAGAGCTAGAAGAAAAAAAGAATTTATCTTGAGGGGAATAAAGGTCAAGAATTTCAAAGAAATTACTGAAAAGATGTGAGGAGGAAGGGACTACTGGTACCAGATCTGAAAGTATACTACAGAGCAGTAAGCATCAAAACAGTTTGGCACTGATTAAGAAATAGAGAGGTGCTCTGTGATGTCTCTCTTTAAGAACCTGTTTAATCAGGCGATCTTGAGCCGTTCTCTCTCTCCCTCCCCTACATCTACTTGGCCTCTTCCTTGTATAACACCTCTACTCTGGGGTTTTTTTTTTGTTTTTGTTTTTCTTTTTCTTTTACACTCAACAAACATTTATTATATGCCTACCAAGTTTATGGCACTATACACAGAAAAAAATAGGTCCTGCCTTCATCAGCACCAAGAAAAGATTGAACTAAATTGGTGTACGCACAAGAGGAAGCCTTGAAGGACAGCAAGCAGCGGACACAAGAGACATGTAGAGAAAGAGCAGAAGAGGTGGGATTGAAAAGAGCTGTAAAGTAGAGCCGGAGGCACAGGCTGCAGAGGGCCATCTCCAAGACCAGGAAGAACAGGAGTCACTGAGAAAGGAGGAGGAAGAGGCAAGGCTTTCGGACCAGTTATGGGAGGAACTTGCTGAGTAGGAGGCAGGCCGGATGGTTGAGAGGGCCTTTCAGTCCAAGCCGCCAAATGACCCAAATCTCAGTCTGGGGGCCCAGCAAGGACTGGGACCAAGGCCACTGAGGGGTGGGCTGCATTGCTAATAAACCTGATCAGGTATTCTGGGGATTAAAAAAAATTGTATTATGCTCACCAAAAAAAAAAAAAGAAAAGAAAAGTTGATCAATGGAACAGATCAGGTACTTAGTATATACAAGCAAATGAGCACGGTAGCCTAGTATTTGATAAACCACAATGATCCCTGCTATTTGGGCAAGGACTCATTTTTTTGACTTGGGAAAACTAAAAAGCAGTTTGACAGAAAGTAAGCCTAGACGAAGTCCTCACACCATGCACCAAGATAAGTGCCAAATGAGCACATGACTTAGACATAAATGGTGACATTGTAAACAAATTAGAGGAGCAAGGAGGAAATAACCTTTCAGATCTATGGATGGGGGAAGAGTGATCACAGAAAGTAAAATGGACAATTTTGATTACATAAAATGAAAAAGTATTTGCACAAACAAAGCCATTGAAAGTAAAATTAGGGGGCGGCCAGGTAGCACAGCGAGTAAGAGCACAGGCTCCAGTGTCGGGATGACCTGGGGATCAGATCGGATCCGGGCTCAGACACATAGCACCCCCCCAGAAACACTTGGCCATGTAACCTTGAGCAAGTTACTTAACCCCAATTGCTTAGGGGCGGCCAGGTGGCTCAGCAAGTAAGAGTACCGGCTCCAGTGTCAGGATGACCTGGATCAAATTCGGGCTCAGATACTTAGCACCACACCCAGAAATAAAAACTGGCCGTGTAACCTTGAACAAGTTACTTAACCCCGATTGCTTTGAAAAAAATTAAAAAAAAAAAGAAAGTAAAATTAAAAGAGAAGTAAATAAATGGGAAATAAGATCTTTGTAGTAAGTTTATCTGATAAAAGTCTCTTTCCTAAGATTATAGGGAACTGATTCAAATAACAAATGCCATTTCCCCATTTGATAAATGGCCACTGACTATACATGCTTACAATAGGGGTTTTTGGTGGTTTGTTTGGGTTTTGTTTTTGCTTTTTGAAGGGGGAAGGTAGGGCAATTGGTGTTAAGTGACTTGCCCAAGGTCACTAGGCTAGTTTTGTAAGTGTCTGAGGGTGTATTTGAACTCAGGTCCTCCTGACTCCAGGGCCAGTGCTCTATTCACTGTGCCACCAAGCCACCCTGGTTATTTTTTTTAATGAAATGTGGGAGGGGGGATGAGAGCAAGAGAATATAGCTCTTCATGAAAATAAAATAAAATTTGAAAAGAAAGTAGGTGTCCTGACTCTACCAAATTTCATATTCTTTTCCTTTGTGCCATGCTGCTTCTTCTCTCTCCAGTGAAAGTATTGTAGAAGATTATACAGTAGCTATAATTGTATTCATGGAAGGATGTGCAGTATCCTGAATTGGAATTGCTTAGCCATGTACATGAACAGAGGATAGGCAAAGAGGTGGTATGGTTTAGTGGAAGAAACAGTGAATTTGGGGTTTTAGGTTGCATAAGAGAAAGGGCATCCAACATGGGATCATGGCTAGTGATACAGTCACTTCCAGGGGCAGCCAGGTTCTTATAGGGGCAAGAAGATTAAAAGAGTACAAGAGAAAGCTGTCTAATACAAAGTGATAATTATTAATGATAGAACGGGGATCTAGAGAGCACACAGTGATAGGTGTAGGCAAAGCAGAACAGGGACCCAGGAACATTAGAGCTGAGATGGACAAGACTGAGAGCACAAGGAGGGAGTGATAGCAGTGTTCTCTCATGGACATGGTAGCCAAGACTTTGGTCTGTTGCTGAGTCTTGGTGTCTTCAGAGGCTTGGTATCTGAACCTTTTGTGATTATGGAGGCTTGAGAGCTCTGTTGATTTTCTTATCCTTCCCAGTGTTCAAAAATGAAATAGATTGGCTTAGTGGGTTTTCTGCTCAGTGTAGGTCTTCATGCACAGGCTGAATGACCGTGTTGTGGAAGGAATTCTTACTGAAGTCATGGGTTGGACTAGGTGGCTTCTTAAGTGCCTTCCAGCTCTGGGATTCTGTGGAGGAGAAGACTGGCGCTCTGGTGTTTCCTACCTTTGTGGCTGTGGGCAAGCCATATAATCTCCTTTTGCTCATTTTAAAAATGAGTGAGTTGGGCTAGATGATCTTAATGGTTTTTCAAGTTTATTCAGGTTTATTTAATTACTAGGATCTTTATTGTTTTCTTGTACTTTTATTACAAACATATGGCATTTCAGCTATCCATAATGTTAATGTTGTGACTGACCTAAGAGACTAATCACCATATATAACTATTTTTATGGGGAAATTATTCAGAGTTCCAAATAGCTGACTTAAAATGAACTTTTAGAACATGACTTCTTGCTAAGTTGAATATTGCCATTATATGTAAGGATGCATTCTCCTAAATGGCCTGAAAAAAATGAGTAGGTCTGTGTTCTTGCCTGACTTAAACCCTGATAATAAATGATCTAGTAATCATTTGGAAAATTCCATGAAAACAAAACACTAAATTGCTGATGCCGTTTTAATTGTTCACTGAACCTGTTATTCAGAGTTAATTGGATGTTGAAAAAGTTTTGTTGTTTTGGGCCTCCTTTCTCTCCCTAGGTTACCAAAATATGACGTATAGTATAGTGGCCAATACATATTTGTTGATTTCACAAAATCATAGACTGAGAATTGGAAGGGCCCTTTGCAGCCATTTAGTCCAACTCTGCACAAAAGACTCTTCACTGTAAACATCCGCAACAGATGCTCATCAAACCTGTGCTTGAAGAAGTCGATTGTATTCAGAATCTCCCACCTCTCAAAGCAGCCCATTCCACTTCTGGGCCTCTCTAATTGTTAGGAAGACTTTTCCAGACAACCAGCATGAATTTGGCCTCTTTTCATTTTCTGGGACCAAATAGCACAAAGTTAATCTCTCTTCCACATGATAGCCTTTCAAATACTTGGACCCATATATCATCCCCACTGCCACCCCTTTCCCTCACCCCCATCCCCACCAGAATAATTTTTTCCTTCAGATTAAACATGTTCAGTTTCTTCAGCCATTCATGTTAACAACTCAGGGCCCTTCACCAGTTCTCTACCTAATCAGTGTCCTTTATCAGTGTCAGTGTCCTTAACTGTGGCACCAGAACTAAACATAATACTCCAGAGGGGGTCTGACCAGGACAGAGTATGGGAGGATCATGACTTCCTATTCCTGTAAATAGCATTCCAATAGTGAGTGCCTGGCACATAGTAAGTGCTTAATGAATTCTTGTTGACTTGATTTGAGATCACACGTTGCCAGTAGGCCAGCCAACTAGGGATGATTTAAAAAATTTTTTTGGTCTAAGACAATTCATCAGACAAATATAAATACAAAGTGGCCCTCAGACTTATACAAGGTGACATTAACTCTTTTGGTTACCGCGTCACACTCCTTACCCATATTGAACTTGCAGTCCATTGGAATTGAAGTAAAAGGAAGTTGTATAAGTCTGAGGGCCATTTTGTATTTGTGTTTGATTAGTTGTCCTAGACCAAAAAAAAAAATCATCCCTACTTGACTGGCTTACTGGTGATATGTGACCTGAAGCAAAGCACATAACCCCTCTGGGTCTCATTGGTCTAGACTCTAGATGATCTTTTCAAACCTAATCAATTATCTGATGATATACTTCCTTTCCCCTCTCATAGATCCCTTTCAGAAAAATTACTATTTAACCTCATCTCCCTCAGCTTATATGTATTGTATATGTGGAATTGATTTTTTTGTATCCAAGTGCAAGACTTTACATTTATCCATATTTAATTTCATCTTATTAGTGTTATTCCAGTGCTTTTTTGCCTATCAAAATCCTGTCATCCCTAGTGCTTAACTTTGTGTCATAAGCAAATTTGATGAGCACATCAGTGCATGCTTTTATCCAAGTCATTGATAAAAATGTTAAAACACTTTTTTTTTTGCTTTTTTTGGGGGGGAGGGCAATTGGGGTTAAGTGACTTGCCCAAAGTCACATGGCTAGTAAGTGTGTCAAGTGTCTGAGGATGGATTTGAACTCAGGTCCTCCTGACTCCAGGGCCCGTGCTCTATTCACTGTGCCACATAGCCGCCCCTAAAACACATTTATTTACTTGTTTGGAACCTGGTTACCTGTTATCTAGAAAGGATCTCCCATGGGGCTTCAGTCTTTGTTATTTCAGTTTGCCAACTATGCAAACTTGGGCAAGACACTTGGCTTCTTTGAGTCTTATTTTCTTGATCTGTAAAATGGGGTGAGAATATTTGTACTATTATTACACAAGATCATTGTGAGGATCAGATGAAATGCTGTATGAGAAAGTAGGTTGTAAACTGTGAAGTATATCATCAGATAATTGATTAGGTTTGAAAAGATCATCTAGAGTCTAGACCAAACTTCTCATTTTATCAGTGAGACCCAGAGGTGTTATGTGCTTTGCTCCAGGTCACATATCACCAGTAAGCCAGCCAACTAGGGATGATTTTTTTTTTTTGGTCTAGGACAACTAATCAAACACAAATACAAAATGGCCCTCAGACTTATACAACTTCCTTTTACTTCAACATTGACATTGACAGAATGGTGGGGAAAATGGCAAAGTGTGCTAAGAATCACATTATTTTTAGACAGTTAATAAACTTTAATTTGATTTCCGGTATTCTAAGTGTGAGATCCTTGTCTAATGACCAATCAGTGGACATATTGCTATAGGAACTGAATCCTATTGATTTTTGACATTCTATAAATGAAATCAGAAGAAAGAAGGAAGTTGCAACTAAATGAAAGGATGAGTCACAGGTACTCATTGGAAAGGCAGAGGAATGAGTTGGCAGAGTGAGTTTTATCTTTTTGTCCAAAGGCAACAAGAAGCATTATTTCATGAGATCCTTGTGCACCACATACTACATTATTAATGCTCTGTTATTAAGTCTTTTTTCAGTTGTGTCCAGGTGCTAAATGCTAAATATTTTCAAAAACACTACTCTGAAAATAATGGCAGCTTATGTACCAACATTAGTTGCTGAGAAAGAAAATTAGAGAAATTCTATAAGGAGCTTGAAATAGATTCTGAAAATCAAATCAGCGTACACTCTGATATTAGTGCCTTCAGTTCAAAGTTGGGAAAGATGGTTTTGGGTGAAATTATGCATGGTTTAGGAAAAAGGAATGAGAGAGGCCAAAGACTGGTAGATTACACAGAAGCCTCACACTTCTACAGTATGAACACTTTATTTGATAAAAGAATTGGTAGGTGCTGGTAGTGGGGAGCACCAGGTGACACCACAAAGAAGAAAATCAATTATTTTTTAACAGACACAAAAAGACTTATTATTGATGTGAGTTTTATCCTGAGTCAGCTGTCTCTATGTAGTGAGACCATCAACTTCCCAGAGCTCTAAGGTAAGAATTAGCTGGGTTTTTATTTAAGAAAGAAAAATAATGAAAAAAAAATGAGGGGGGAATATGGCATATACTTGAAGCAAGTTAACTCTGAGCTATTTACGTTTACACATTTACAGAGAAAAAAATCTTGTGGTTTTTTTTCCCTTTCATTCCACTTTGAAAACATGGTCTCTGACCCATGTACTGGAGATTCTGGGGTTTTGTGCATTAATTAGTTCAGTATTTCAAACTAGGCAGCCTCCATCTAGCTGTTTTTAGCCCTCTGTGCTACATGATGCAGCCCTTTCCTCCTTTGTTCAGAACAATATGTAAACAAACAAATCTTTGTGAAAATAGTAAAATTATATGGTACATTTAAGACATAACATAAAATTTGGGTTTGAGACAGATGTTTTATCGTCATTGCTAAAGATTTTCAGTAAATATTTATATGGGTGTGTTGTTCTCATTCAGTAATGTCTGACTTTATGAACCTGTGTACCCTAGAACTCCAGTACTGTCCATGTGGTTTTCTTGGCAAAGATACCAAAGTGGTTTGCCATTTTCTTTTCTAGTGGATTGAGACAAATGGATTAAGTGACTTGTCCAAGGTCACACAGCTAGTAAGTATCTAAGGCTGGATTTGAACTCAGGTTTTTGTGGCCCCAGGCACAGTGTTCTATCCACTGCACCACCTAAGTACCTTGATTCCAAAATAGAGAACAGTAATGAGCAGTCACTTCCAAAAAAGCATTTTCAGGAGAGAAGTTTTTTTTTTTTTCTAAAGGAATTGTGTAACTGCAGCCTTCCATCCCTCCTTCCCACTCAAACTTATATAGTGATAATAATGTCATGGTAGTTAGGCAGGTCCATCTTGTAGAGTTCATCTATCCCTGAATCTGTTTAATTAGTGGAACTCCCCTTGTATGGCTCTCCCTCTTGTCATACATTTAGCCTTTTAGAGGGATTAAGACATGAAAACTCTCTTGCTTTACATGAACCTCAAGATCTGAGGTGGAGAAATCCTTTTGGTTTATTGTTTTCCTTATGTGATTGGTATCTGCTCTAGTTCATATCGCCTTTGAAATGTGTGGTTCTCTTTCTCCTCCTTGGCAAAGTAGCTACTGCTGCCTTTGTACAGACACAGTTCATCATAAAGCGCTAGAACTAGAGATTGTCCAGACCAGCCCTGCACCTTTTATTATCTGGGATAGAGAAGTTAAGGGCATTGCCAGTTTCACATATTTTGTTCATGGTGTGGTTGTACCTATGACTGCAGGACAACATCAGGTCCAGTGCTCCTTTCGTTATTCTGGTTCCCTATGCACTATACTTAAGAGCTGTTTCTGTCATGTATGTTTTTAGCTTTGAATTTCACTTGATAATACCCCCTTTTCCAATTTTAAAAATGAAAAAACTCATCAGCAGTGCCTTAATTTAAAATACTTACGTATATATGCTAAATTTTGCCCCTTCCCCCAGTCTTGGTCACTTTCTATATGCAGTTACATCATCTAGAGATTTGCAGCAGCTAAAGTGATGATTTCTTGTCCACTGGGGTCTGTCATAAAAAAAAAAATCAGAAATTTAGTATAGGACAAAATTTGGCCATATTACTGATCCTAACGGTTCACTTAGGTATAAAGAAATAACTTCAGGGGCAGCCAGGTGGCACAGTGAGTAAGAGTGCCGGCCCCAGCATCAGGAGACCTGGGATCGGTTCCAGCCTCAGATACTGGCTGTGTAACCTTGAGCAAGTTACTTAACCCCAATTGCTTTAAAAAAAAAGAAATAACTTCATAGATCAGTATTGGTTTGGTTTTGATAGCATAGCTGATTTTGTTCATTCCTTTAGAATGTTAGAACCATCATCTATCCTCCTAATTACTAACTATATGATCTTTGGGTAAGTCACTGCTCTCCAAGACTTAGTTTCCTTTTCTGTAAAATGAGAGGGTTGGAAATTGGTTTCTCAGGCCCCTTTCAGCTCTGAATCCTGTGATCTTATGACCTCCATTTTTTACAGATAAGAGAATAAGTCCAGAGAAGTAAGTAGTGTTGTCCCACAGAAGAACCATATCCCCGGTCTCGCGGTTCCTGGGCTAGTGTTTTCTCCATTGTATAATAACACAGTAATTTAGCTTGGTATGCCTTAAAACCAGGAATTGAACACAGATTTGGTTTTATATAAGATATATTACCTTCCTATGAAGTAACCTTACATTAAATAACTAGAAAACTATTATGAAGAAATGCAAAGAAATGGAAGAGGAAGCTAGACATGGAGTACTTTATTAATTTTTTATTAAATAGCTACTCCATGCAAAGCACTAATATAAGTAATTAGTGGGGAGTGGAAGATAGATTCCTTGCCAATGAGAAATTTAAAATTTAGTTGGAGAGACAAATCAACCTCATATACTTATATTAATACTCAAGGCTTTCCAATTTCATGGTTATGGGTAATCCTATCACTGCCACAGAACACAGCCCTTCTGTGACTAAGTATATGGTCTTGGATATTTAATATGGCCAAGTTTTTATCCCTGTATATCCAAACTAGTGATGATCCTCTCCAAAAATGAACTAAACTGGTCCTCAGAAACCAAACAGACATCCATTTCTAGGCCTTTATTCAAAACGTTTCCAGCTTAGTAAGAATTACCCGAGCTTCTGTTCTACTGGTATTGTCCTCAGGAAACTAAGTCATCCCTGTACCATGATGAGGTCTGTGGTAGGGTTTTAGTGATTATGTAGTGGACTGAGACTTGGAGTAAGGTTGACCAGGGTTCAGCTTTCACTTCTGCCCCATACTGACTCTGTGTAACTGTGAACATATCACCTACATTTCCTATTCCCCCAAACAGCACTGTAAGACTCTCCCATTGTAGATGGGGTGGTCTGCTTTGGTAGAGGGTGATTTCTCATTAAGAAGTATTTCCTTAGACCAATGAAATTACAGGTCCCAGTCTAAATAGTGTGTGTGTGTGTGTGTGTGTGTGTGTGTGTGTGTGTTATATAGATATAGCTGCAGGTGCATCTACAGTGTAGTCCTACCTATATATTAAAAGCCCTGTTTTATAGATGAAGGAATTGAGGCTCAGAGAGGTTGTGACTTGCCCACATTCACACAGCTGGTAAGCCTTAGAGGAAGGAATGAAACCCAGGGGTGGTTGGATTCCAGATCTTACCTTCTTATGAAATAACTAGAAAAATGGTTATAAATTAATGCAAAGAAACAGGATATAAAACTACACATCCTATTTAAAGACTTTTAGGATGTTTGAAGTAAAGATTGAAAGTGGGCTCATGATTCTTAGGACTTAGAGCTGAAAGAGGGCTTTGGGGATCGTCTAGTCAAGATCTCTGGGGAAACAGGACGAGAGAGGGGACAGGACTTGCCTAAGCACATGCCAGGAGGAAGTAGCTGTACAAGGAGTCCTTGACTCTGAATCCATGTATATCATCCCCAAGGGACCCAGTACTATTCTCATCATTGGAGACACAAGGACAATGAATGAAATGGTCCCTGTTTACAAGAGCTCACCTTCTACCAAACTTCTGACTCAAAATCTATTAATTGATGCCAAAAATAACTTTCAACTTCTTGAAAGGCTGGCGGTACCACTGAAAATAATGAGAAGTTGAAGTTGTTCATTTGGGTTTATTTTTCATAGTAGTCTATAAATTAGTGCCACATTTATCTGACAGGAATCAAGTGTTTCATGGAATTAACTTTTCTTGCTAAAAAAAAGCTTAACCCTTTAAATTTCAAAGCTTATTTTATGTTAACCATTTTGGATGGAAATTTTTATAGACATATTTTATATGCCCTTGCCATTTTGCAAAGTATGATATCATGTCTTAATGGGTTAAACCTTTATCTAGAAAAGCACATTTCTTGAAAAGGTTCAGGATGGCTGATACTTCGCAGTATTCAAATGAGCTGATATCACATATAAAAGCTATCCTATACTGGTTCTCCTTATCTTCCTGATTCTTTTTAATTACGGTTTTTGAAATTTGAGTTCTTTTAGCTCAGTGGTTGTGGGAAAAGTAGGAGGAAGTGTGGGTAGCTAGAAGGGACAGTTGTAATCAAGAGTTCACATTTAATAAAGAAAATTCAAGGCTAAAACTAATAAAGTTTTAGTAAGTTAAATATGTGGTAAAGTGACATTTTAGAAATAAGTTATAGTGTAGTTGAATCAGTATTTAAATGTACATTATAGTTGATTTCATAGTGATAACAGAATGATTTAATGCCAAATAAAGATTTACATTTTTATTAAGAGTCCTGGAGCTAATACAAAGTAGAGGAGAGGGAAAGGGAGGGAAACCTGGAAGAGGAAATGAGAAATTTTGGGAAAACATATTTTTGAAGATTTGGTTTTGAAAAGTTAAAAAATTCAAGTGATGAATAACATGTTTAGCATAGCACATTACTGATTTTCTACCTGAACTTGATGGTCTTTTAGTAGATTTGTTATTTCATCGTTGTGGGTATTTCTCCCTACTTTGTATTGAGGACAGCCTGTCTGTTCCTTACCATGTATAGCTTTTGTTCTTTGTTTTTCCATAAATCTTCCATAAAAAATTTGAGTGCCTGAATTTTATCTCCAGAGATGATCCCTAAAAACAGTGTAATAGATGACAGTATTAAAGATGTTCTGGAAGGAATTCGTTATTGCATTGGCTGAACTAGAATAAAATTATGCATAATACATTTATGCCAGATAACTTCAGAATCATAAAGGGATTTGGGAAGGAAGTGGGAAAGAGGAACAAGGGGAATAGAAGGGAACAAGTATTTATTAGGCACCTACTAGTACCAAGTACTGCACTAAGTGCCAGTGGAGGAAACTGAGGCAGAAGGGAATTAAGTGACTTGCCCTGAATTGTACAGCTAATAAGTGTCTAAGACTGAATTTGAACTCCATTCTTCCTGAGTCCAGGGCTAGCTCTTCAAACACAGTGCTATCTAGCTACCTAGGTGCTGGGAATACATAAACATCTGTTTTCCTTCCTGACTGAAGAGAAAAAACAAAGTCCTAACCTGCTGGAATGTTTTCTATGGTAGCAGACTTTTTGGATATATAACATTTCATGAATATAGTGGAGATAGTTAACATGTTTGCGTTCTAGAAGCTCATTTGTAATTTGCCTGTTAGGAAAATTTATTTTCCTACAGACATAATATTATGAATGGTGGTTAAGTTTCCAGGCCAGCTCCAGAAATCAATAGTGTAGTTGAAATACTTTGTATTTGCAGTGAAAATGAAAAAGCAACAGGTGATTCCCCTCTAAACAAAAGTTAAAATAAGGAAATTTAGCAGAAAATAGTCCTGATATTAAATTCTGGTATTTGAAATTGGTGCAGTTAGAGTGTGCTGAGGAAATAGAATTTTTTCATGGAGTCAAATACTTTTTCTGGTTCCAGAGCAGGCGCTCTCATCCTCTTTTATTTTCTGGATCCCTTTGGCAACCCGGGGAAGCATATGGACCCTGCTCAGAATTATGTTTTTAAATGAATAAAACAAAACATGTAATACAAAGGAAACTAATTATTTTAAGATACAGATAATATCAAAATATAAAAAAAATAAACACCAAATTCACACACTCTGGTTAAGAACTGTTCTGAATCCAAACTTGATTGTACTAGTTCTTCTTTGGCTGGATTGAACTTCAGGACTTAAGGGCTTTCCTTTTCCTTTTTAGAGGTGCCTCACAAACACTAACTCTTAAGGTTGTCAGCCATGACTATGGTAATTCTTTCACTCACAAAGAGAGAGATCTGTTTCCCTAAGTTCACTGAAGTTGGAGAAGAAAATGGGAGGAAGTGACTTATAAAAGGATGGTGTTTATGTGAGAAAGAAATTACCTGACCTTAATCAGCTGAGCTTTGAGTGATGAAAGACTAAGAAAAAAGTGGGAATTGGTTGCCTGTGCACAGTCCCCTAGGAGGAAGGAAGAAAGGAGATGTGTTTTTGTGACTTTTCTTCTTCAGCCATTGAGCTGCTCATCCAGGAAAATCTTGGTTGCTGTCCAACATTGGTGGGGAGAAGGAAAAGGAACGAAAAGATAGCAAAAGGTGAGGGAGTGGCATATAACCAGCCAGCTATTTTCAGATATATTTGTAATGTCTAGAGCCTTTCAATTCTCTGGTCACTGCCACCCAGACTTCCTAGCTAAAATTTGGGAGGGTTGAATAATGGGTGTCCCATTGCTCCTGCCATTTCTTACATTCTGCCACTAGGAGACAGAAGTAAATAATTGGAGAAATATTAATTGTTCATGGATAAACCAAGTCAGTATAACAAATATGACTTATTTGTATGTACATAAAATACCTAAATTATTTTACTTACTCATTGTCATACTAACCAAACTACCAACAGATTACTTTGTAGAGCTAGAAAAAAATGACAATTCATCTGAAGGAACAAAAGGACAAGAATATTAATGATAAATCATAATTGATAATTGATCATTTTGATGAATAATGATAAATCATAAAAGATAAAAGCATAGCTGCCACCCATTATTCTAGCTTTACAAGTTCTGCATGGCAATGGCTAGAGAGAATTTAAAGGCTCTAGCCATTCATTACAAATACTTGTGAAAACAGCTGGCTGGCTATGTGCCACTTCCTCGCATTTTGCTCTCAGTTCCTCCTCTCTCTCTCTCCACCTGTGTTGGATAGCAACCAAGATTTTCCTGGGCCATCAGCTCAGTGGCTGAAATGTTGAACGAAAAAAATGGGAAAGAAGGGGACCTAGCAGTTCCAGATCTCAAACTATACTATAAAGCAATAATCATCAGAATAATTTAGTGCTAGTAATGAAAGAGAGGCTGCTTAGTCAATCATCAGTCAGTCAACAAACATTTATTAGATGTTTACTCTGTGTCAGGCACCGTGTGGAGTGCTGGATCAGTGGAACAGATCATATAACATTAAGATACATAAGATATAGAAGATAACAAATCTGGCAGCTTAGTTTTCAGTAAACCCTATTAGATTGTAAAGTTCTTGAGGGCAGGGACTGTCTTTTGCTCAGTGCTTCGCTTCAGTTGTTCAATCGTGCCCAACTCTTTGTGTCCCCATTTGGGGTTTTCTTGGCAAAGATACCTGAATAGTTTGCCATTTCCTTCTCCAGCACGTTTTACAGATGAGGAAACTGAGACTAGCAGGTTAAAGTGATTTTCCCAGGGTCACACGACTAGTAAGTGTCTGAGGCCAGATTTGAGCTTAGGTCTTCCTGACTCTCGTCCTGGTGCTCTGTCTGCTGGGCCACCTACCTCAAAACCGTAAATGGTGTCATGGAGTCGGAAATGACTGAATAATACTTAGTACATTACAATAAATAGTGCTTGTTTGCTTAAGCTCAAAGACCTCAGCTACTGATGTAAGGATCCTCTATTTGACAAAAAATGTCGGGGAAGCTAGATAACATTAGGCTTAGACGAATACCTTACACCGTGTTAGAAGATAAGCTATAAATTGATATATGGCATAGATATTGAAGGCCCATATCATAAACAAATTAGAGAAACAACGAAGAAATTCTCTTTCATATCCATAGATAAGGGGAAGAGCTAATGACTAATAGACAGGATCATAGAAGAAAAGAATGGACAAATTTGATTACATAGAATGAAAATGTTTTTGTACAAGCAAAACCAATAAAGCTAAAATTAGAACAGAAACCGTTAACTCGGGGGGCAAAATATTTTTAATGTTTCTCTGATAAAGTTCTCATATCCATGATTTGGCATTGATTCAAATTTATAAGAATAAGAGCCACTAGATAAATACTTAAATAATATGGATGGGCAATTTTCAAAGGAAGAAAATGAAACTATCATGAAGAAATGCAGATTAACATAACTCTGAGGTTCTGCCTTACACTCTCAAGTTAGCACAGATGGGAAAAAAGGGAAATGACAACTATTGGAGAACCTGGAGGAGAAAGGAAAGCATGGAGGGTAGGAATGAAGGGAATTGATAGAGCTGTTACAACTTGCAGGGCATGTCACAAGGCGAGGTGGTTCTTGAGGTGACCATGGAGTAGGCAGTGACTAGCAGTACTTTGACCCAATTTGGGTTCTAACACATCATTATCCAAAGGGATGACAATAAGAACTGAGGAAATAAAGCAGGGAGGAGCAACTAGACTTTACCCAGTAAATATAGGCAAATGTATTTTAAAGTTATTCAAGGGCTGATTATTAAATGTCTCTTAAAAGAATTGAAAAAAATGACAGAATTAATCTTAAAAGGTGACTTTAAGAATCACAGCCCATCAGTAACTACTGGCTCACAGAAGTAATTTCTCTTAAATCTTTTTTTTTGAGGGGGGAAGGCAAGGCAATTGGGGTTAAGTGATTTGCCTAAGGTCACACAGCTATTAAGTGTGTCAAATGTCTGAAATCAGATTTGAACTCAGGTCCTCCTGACTCCAGGGAGCACCTTGCTGCCCCCTTATATCTTTCTGAAAGTGGATTCTACTCATATTGAATATATCCTTGATGAAAATAGAAGAAGGAAGCAAGCAGGCTTCTGAAGATGATTGCTTATAGCAGACACATCTTCACATTCACACAGGTGCTGAGAGGTGTAGATAATGCAAGAACCCGTTGTGTATATTATTTTAGGCAGCAGGGTGGCACATTGGAGAGAGTACTACTGGGTTTGGAGTCAGGAATATCTGAGTTCAAAGTAAGCCTCTGGACAAATCCTGTCACCTCAATTTCCTCCAGTCTAAAATGGGGATGGTAATAGTACCTACCTCCTATGGTTGTTGTGAGGGTCAAATGAAATAATGTTTTTAAAACACTTTAGCACAGTGCCTGGCTTGCCTCCCCCCGCCCTTTTTTTTTTTTTACTAAGAAAAAAAACCATTTATTTAACAAAACAGAAACCTAAATGCTATCCTCCAACAACCTGTGCCTTTCCACATGTGTTAAGGTCATCCAAAATTGCTTGACAGGTTCAACCATAGAAATCACTTACCTCTCTCACTATTAAGCAAGGCATACAATATTGTTCATCCAAGGTGTTTGTTGATGTCATGGATAATTTCCTAGGCAGAGTCCTTAGGTATAGATGGTGAAGTTCTATCTTAAATATTCCTGATTATGATGATTATACCAAACTCTGGAATACTATAAGGGGTTCCAAAAAGGGATCCACAAAAACTCAAGAGTTTTATTTAATAATCTACATTGGAAAAACCAAGTGGAACTATGAATACCAAATGTCCAAGCTATGATATGCTATGTAGTTAGATGAATAGGCACTGCATATAGTTGATGAGGCCCAGAATAGAAGAGGAGGAAGATATCAGAATGGATCTCAGGATCAGATTAAATAATATATATTAATCTATGTAAATTTTGGCTCTTATTATTCTTTGAAAACTTGAGCAGACTGTTAAGTGAATTCTCCAAATCTATCTTTTGAACTGATGCCAAAATCAATTTATTTAACACTAATAGGAGTGCAAGGAGTGATAGAGAAGGACTTGTGTAATTGGAAAATCAGGTAGGTGAGTCAAAGTTTAAGATCGAAGTGTAACAAAAAGATGGATAGACCATATTGAACTCATTTACTTTTTAAAAAAATTTTTTTTAAACCTAGGAGAATGGTTCCAGTGTGTTGGATAGATCCTCTGGTGGATTTATGGGAAGAATCAGTTAGGACAACAAGGCATGGATAGGTTGGGATCTGCACTATTGAGAAAAGCACCCATAACAATAAGATTATGAATCCATAATACTGCACAAGGTCAGAGAATCATAGATTTGGAATTGGGAGGACCTTTTGAAGTAGTACAACTACCTTATTTTACAGAAGAGAAAAATTGAAAGCTATAGAGGTTAAATGCCCTGCCCCAGATCGCAGGTACTTGTGTACATTTTTTCTTTTGTTGAAGGCAAGTAGGCATCCTCATCTATCAAATGCTGGACTTGGAGTCAGGAAGCCCAGAGTTTTACATCATGTCGCCTCTTTGCTAAATGTTAACCTCATTTTCATCATTGTAAAGTGGAGATAAAAACAATACCCGCCTCTCAGGGGTGTTGTATCAGATGAGATAACATGCAATGTGTACTTTAAATCACAAAGAATTGTTTGTAAACTTTTTTCTATTATGTTATTGAAAAATAATTTGTAAACCCCTTGAAAGCAGGATTCATGTCCTATTCTTGCCTTGTTATTTTAATTTATTTAGACTTTTTCTTTGGTAAGCTATTTGATTTTACTAATTATATGTTCTCTGCTATATACATTATGCATTTAATATAGGTGCTGATACAGTTTAAACAAACCTTTTTATTTTGTTTGTTTGTTTTTATTTTCCCCTCATTTTTCATTGTTAGGAATGAATTGAAATTCCTGGTAGAAGAGAACTTTGTGAGTGAGTGGATACCAAAAAGAATGCTGTGAAGGTGGTAGAAGGACCACCAGAAGTCAGAGGACAAGAGCTGGTATGAAACTTTATTAATTTGAGTTGGATAGTTAAATCCTTCCATGGGAATTTCCCTGCTATTGTGCTGTTAAGTTATTGTCATATGATGGCTTAATTCTATGTAGCTGTACATGTGACCTGAAAGAAAGGGAGGAATCTTAGAATGAGTTGTTTTCATTTCTGTCATTGTGTTCTATGTTATTCTAAGCCCGTGGGAATACAACTCCTGGAAACACATTGATATGAAGCTCTGTTATAGTATCGCCCTTGAGTTATGGTTGACCCCATATATATGAGTTATAGCAGTTACTGAGGGCATTGCTGAATTTAGAACTTTGCCCTACCCCTAAAGAAGCCAGTGTTAGTGCTATATGACCTTCCTCTCACAACTATTGGAAAACTTGTCAGAATCTGAAAGCCTTAGCCCTCCCCAACTTCTAGAGCCCTGCCTTTCTCCTTTCTTCACACACAAACACCTTCATGGGAAGTGTTGTGGCTGGAGCCCTTAGTAGGATAAGAGGTCACTTTTCGAGCCTTGGGACAAAAAGTAGGAAACACTTCACTGGAATGCAGAGGTGTTCTTGGTTTCCTTGTAACTTGGAAAATATTTTCAGCAAAGGCAGTATCATCAAACGAATATTTTATAGAGTATCTACACTGCAGTGGTCTACAAGAGACTAATAAACTGGTTTAGAAGTTTGGTTGGGAGTCAGTTGGGGGAAGAAATGCTGAGTTAGGAATTAAACCTGAAAAGAAACATGGAGTACTGGTTACCCAGAAGACCTGGGTAAAAAGAGAGGGTTAGACTGGGGGAATCTTTGAGGTCTTTTTTTGCTCTGATATTCTGTGATTCTTCATTGAGCTTGAGTGAATGGGGAGGCACTTACATAGAGACATCCACCAAGTATTTGGAACTCCATTTCTGTTCAACATATATCTATTAAGTGTCTACTCAAGTCAAGTCAAATCAGCAAGCATTTATTAAGTGCCTACTGTGTGCCAGGTACTATGCTAAACACTGGGAATACAGAGAAAGGCCAAAAAAACCAGTCCCTACTTCTTGTTGTTATCGTTGTTTTTAAATTATTATTTATTTTTAAAATCCAGTTTTTAAAAATCTTGAGTTCCAAATTCTCCCCCTCCTCTCCCACTTATTGAGAAGGCAAGAAATATTACATCAATTATACATATGAAATCATGCAAAACATATTTCCAGATTGTTCATGTTGCAAAAAAAAAAAAGGCTAGAAAAAGAAAGTGAAAAAATTATGCTTCAATCTGTAGTCAGTTCTGTCTGTGGAGGAGGATAGCATTTTTTCATCAAAAGTCCTTTGGAGGGATGGCCAGGTAGCACAGCGAGTAAGAGCACCGGCTCCAGTGTCGGGATGACCTGGGGATAGAATCCCGGGCTCAGACACTTAGCACCTACCCAGAAACACCTGGCCGTGTAACCTTGAACGAGTTACTTAACCCCAATTGCTTTAAAAAAAAAATGAAAAAAAGTCCTTTGGAATTGTCTTGGATCATTGTATTGATACAGATAACTAAGTCATTCTTAGTTGATCATTGTACAGTACTGCTGTTACTGTGTACAATGTTCTCCTGGTTTTGCTCACTTCGCTTTGTATTAGTTTATATAAGTCTTCACAGGCTTTACTGAAACCATCTTCCTCATGATTCTTTATAGTACAATAATATTCCATCACAATGATCTACCACAATTTGTTCAACCATTCACCAGTTGATAGGTGTCTCCTCAATTTTCAGTTGTCACCACAAAGTTCTTTGTCCACCACTCTTATAATGAATTTTGTACATGTAGAACTTTTTTCTTTGATCTCTTTGGGATACAGACCTAGTAGTGGTCTTGCTGAGTCAAAGAACATGCAGTTTTATAGCCCTTTGGGCATAGTTCCAAATTGTTCTCCACAATGGTTGGATCAGTTCACAACTCCACCAATAGTACATTAGTGGCCATATTTTTCCACCTCCCCTCTAGCATTTGTCATTTTTCTTTTTAGTCTTGTTAGGCAGTATGATAGATGTGTGCCTCAGACTTGTTTTAATTTGCATTTCTCTAATTGATAGTGATTTAGAGCATTTTTTCCACATGCCTTTAGAGAGTTTTGATTTCTTCTGAAAAGTGCCTGTTCATATAGTTTGACCACTTATCACTTGGGGAATGACTCATGTTCTCATAAATTTGACTCAGTTTTCTATATGTTTGAGAAATGAGCCTTTATCAGAGAATCTTGATATAAAAAATTGACCCCAGTTTCCTACATTCCTCCTCATTTTGACTGCATTGGTTTTGTTTGTGCAAAATCTTTTTAATGTAGTCAGAATTCTTCATTTTACAACCAAGGGACAAATTTATGACTAAATAAGAGATAGAGAGGATCACAAGAAGTAAAATGTGAAGAAAACAAAAAAGATTGTTAGGTCACAAATACATAAATATTATATATTATTAATCCATTTTATCATTTACTATCATAAGTATACATATGTAAGTTTATTTTAAACAGTTAAATTTTGTTTTAAAGTTTATTCCACTAAAGAGCTGCAGGTTACTCACTCTGTTTGGGAATGCTTCCTCTTTGTTTTTCTGCCACCCAGACTTGGTCATGTGATCCCCCCCCCCCCCAATGATCTTTGTATCTTACACTTTTTGTAAGAGAAAGCAATTCACGAAGCAGTTGCTACAGCTACACGGATAGCTGTAGACTCTGCAGTGTGTAAGATACTAATCTCTTTCTCATAGAAACTGCAACATTTTTATGGCTCCAGAGTGTTTATTTGTTTTGTATGTTAAATAAAGATGATAAGAATTATTAAAAATAAAAGTTTAGAGTGGGGTCCAGAGTTATTCATGGTTTTTCACATTCATGAGGGTCCTGCATTCCTAACCTTGTGTCAATAGTTGACTGTACTTATCATTTTAAGGAAAGCTCCATTTATTCCTATGCTTTCTAATGTTTTTAATAAGAATGAGTGCTGTAGTTTGTCAGAAACTTTTTCTGCATTTATTCAGATAATCATATGACTTTTGTTGTTTTGTTATTATTGTGGTCAGTTATGCTGATAGTTTTCCTGATATTGAACCAACCTTGCATTCGTGGTATAAATCCCATCTGGTCATAGAGTATGACCTTTGTGATATATTGTTACAATCTCCTTGCTAGTATTTTATTTAAATTTTTTTTATTCCTATTCATTAGGAAATTGGTTTATAGTTTTCTTTATCTGTTTTTCTTCTTCCTGGTTTAGGTATCAGCACCATATTTGTATCATAAAAGGAATTTGGTAGGATTTCTTCTTTGCCTATTTTTCCAAGTAGTATATGTGGTATTGGATTTAGTTGTTCTTTAAATTTTTGGTAAAATTCACTTGTGAATTCATCTGATCCTGGGGCTTTTTCTTAGGGAGCTCATTGATGGCTTATTCAATTTATTTTTCTAAGATCGGGTTATTTAAGTATTCTATTTCCCCTTCTGTTAATCTGGGCAATTTATAGTTTTTTAAAATATTCATCTATTTCACTTAGATTGTCAGATTTATTTGTACATAATTGGACAAAATTATTCCTAATAATTTAATTTCTTTTTCATTGATGCAGTCACCATTTTCATTTTTACACTGGTAATTTGGTTTTCTTTTTTTTTTAATTCAAATTAACCAGTGGTTTATCTGTTTTATTGTTTTTTCCCCCATAAAACAAGCTTTTAGTTTTATTAGTTCATGGTTTTTATTAGTTCATGCTGTTTTTTTTACTTTGAATTTTATTACTCTCTCCTTTGATTCTTAGGATTTCCAATTTGATATTTATTTGGGGATTTTAAATTTGTTCCTCTTTTAGTGTTTTTAGTTACATGCCCAATTCATTAATCTTCCCTTTCTTTATTTTATTGATGTAAGTATTTAGAGATATAATTTTTCCTCTGATTATTGCTTTGGCTGCATCCCATAAATTTTGGTATGTTACCTCATTGTTGTCATCCTCTTTCATGAATTTATTTATTGTTTCTATGATTTGTTCTTTGACTCACTCATTACTTAGGATTATATTACTTAGTTTCCTACTAATTTTTAATCTATGTTTTCATGATCTTTTACTGAATATAATTTTTATTGCATTATGGTCTGAAAATGATCCATATAATATTTCTGCATTTCTGTATTTGGTTGTGAGGTTTTTATGTCCTAATACATAGTCAGTTTTGGTAAAGGTGCCATGTATATCTGATAAAAAGGTATACTCCTTTCCAGTTCCATTCAGTTATGTCCAGAGGCCTCTTATTTGTAATTTTTCTAAAATTCTATTTCTCTCATTCACTTCTTTCTTATTTTGGTTATTAAAATTATTTTGGTATATTAAAATTATGGTTAAATTTGTCTAGTTCTGAGAGGGAAAAATTGAGGTCCCCCACTACCGTGTTTCTCTGATAATAAGACACTGTCTTATTAAATTTTTTGGAAAGAAAAACACCAGAGGGCTTATTTTCAGGGGAGGGCTTATGTTGTCCTGCCTCAGCTCTCCTCCGCGGCACTGCTCTCAATGGCGCCAGCAAGCAAATCACTGGGGAAGAACAGGATGACGCGCTCACTGCTGCAGCTCTGATTGGATGCAGCTCGGAGCGCGGTGTGCGTTTCACCGGGGGGGGGGAGGGACAGTGCATACAGAGGGTACCGTAATGTAGCATGTAGCGCAGGGGATCACCTTCACTACAGTAGCAATCTCAATAGGGCTTATTTTCGGGGGAGGGCTTATTTTAGAGGAATCTTACACAGTAAGGGGAGGGCTTATTTTCGGGATAGGTCTTATTATCGGGGAAACACGGTAGTATAGTTTTACTCTTTATTTCCTTCTGTAATTCATTTAACTTCTCCTTTAAGAATTTGGATGCCAGGGTGGGCTAGGTGGCACAGTGAATAGAGCACTGGCCCTGGAGTCAGGAGGACATGAGTTCAAATCTGGCCTCAGACACTTAACACAAAAACTAGCTGTTTAACCTTGGGCAAGTCACTTAACCCCAATAGCCCTCCAAAAAAAAAAAGCAAAAAAAAAAAAAAGAATTTGGATGCCAAGCCATTTGGTGCATATATGTTTACGATTTAGTAATATTACTTCACTGTTTATGGTACCTTTTAGCAGCATGTAGTTTCCCTGCTTATCTCTTTAATTAGTTTTATTTTTGCTTTTGCTTTGTCTGAGATCATGATTGCTACTCTTGTCTTTTTTACTTTAGCTGAAGCATAACAGATTATGCTCCAGCCTCTTATTTTTACTCTATGTGTGTCCCTTTATTTCAAGTGTGTTTCTTGTAAACGTCATATTGCTGGACTCTAGTTTCTAATTCATTCTGCTGTCTGCTTCTGTTTCATAGGTGAGTTCATTCCATTCACATTCACATTTCTGATTACTAACTCTGTATTTTATTCTATCTTATTTTTTCCCTGTTTATCCTTCTCTCTCTTTTTTTACTCTGTCTCTTCTCAAAAGTCTGTTTTGCTTCTAACCACTGATTTCTAACTGCCCTAATTATAATAAAGTTCTTAGGAGTTACAAGTATCATCTTCTCATATAGGAATATAAAAAGTTTAATCTTACTGAGTTCATTATAATTTTTCTTTCTTGTTTACCTTTTTAATATTTCTCTTGTCTTATTATTGAATATTATATATTCTATTTAGCTCTTTTCTATTTTATTCTGTCTTCATAAGGAATACTTAAAAGTCCTCTGTTTCATTAATTTTTCTCCCTGAAGGATTATACAGTACTCAGTTTTTCAAAGCAGGTTATTCTTAGTTGTAGTCTAAGCTTCTTTGCCATCTGGAACATCATATTCCAAGCCCTCTGCTCCTTTAATGTGAAAGCTGCTAAATCGTGTGTGGTCTTGACTGTGGCTCCATGATATTTGCATTGTTTGTTTTTTTCCTGGAAGCTTACAGTATTTTCTCCTTGATCTGAGAGCTCTGGAATTTGGCTATAATATTCCTATCAGTTTTCATTTTGGAATCACGGGAGGTGATTGGTGAATTTCTTTAGTTTCTATTTTTCCCTCAGGTTTTAGAATATCAGGGCAGTTTTCTTTGATAACTTCTTGAAATATAATGTCTAGGCTCTTTTTTGATTATGGCTTTCAGGTAGAACAATGATTCTTGAGTTTTCTCTCCTTGATCTGTTTTCCAGGTCAGTTGTTTTTCAGATGAGATGTTTCACATTTTCTTCCTTTTTTTTCTTTTATTATTCTTTTGACTTTATTTTATTGTTTCCTGATGTCTCGTGGAGTCATTAGCTTCCACCTCCCCAGTTCTGTTTTTTAAGGAATTCTTTTCTTCAGTGTACTTTTTTACCTTTTTTCCACTGGCCATTTCTGCTTTTTAAGGAGTTTTTCTCTTCGGTGGATTTTTGTGTCCCTTTTACTTATTTGGCCAATTCTGTTTCTTAAAATTTTGTTTTCTTCGATATTTTTTTTTCTTACCAAGCTGTGCACTCTCTTTTTGTAATTTTCTTATAGCATTTTAATTTCTTTTCCCAGTTTTTCCTCTACTTCTTTTATTCGATCTTTAAAATCCTTTTTGAGTTCTTCTAGGATTTCTTGTTAGGCTTATGTCCAGTTTACTTTTTTTTTCCTTTGAGGCTTTTTTTATACCTGTTTTGACATTGTTATTTTCTTCTGAATTAGTGTCTTGATCTTTCCTGTTATCATAGTAGCTTTTAATGGTCAGGAGATTTTTGGTTATTGTTTGACCATTTTTCTGGCCTATTTTTTGATTTTTAAACTTCATATTAAAGTTGGGCTCTGCTCCCAGAGTAGAAGAAGTGCTGTCTCAAGCTTCAGGTTTTTCTTGCTCTTGTTTTCAGAGATAATTCTGGGGGTCTGTAAGTTTTGGTGCTTCCAAGATGGTGTGATCCAAGGAGAGGTGTGCTCACCACCCCTCTGTCCTGTGTTCTGGTATTTACCCAGGAAGGGATCTTGCTCCTCTGAAGCTACAAATGCTAGCACGTCTCTTGACTCTGGTCCCCTGTTCTTCTGCTGCCTCAATCTCTACTGCTCTGTTCTGTCTTGGGACTGAGACCAGGGTCTTTGCTCCCTTGTGAAGGATCACAAGCATTCCTCCCTGGGACTGTGCCATGGGCCTCTGCTCCCCTGTGACCACAAGCACTAGTGCTCCTCTTGATCCTAGAACTGCATATATGGGCAATGTAACAGGATCCTACACCTAGTGCCAACAAAGGGTCCCCTGTAATCTCTTTCTCTTACTAGTTGTCCAGCGCCCTTACCATGTCTGGACTGTGAGAGCTCTCAAAGCTGATGCTGGTGTCGTGGAGGCCTGTGTTGCACTCCAGGCTGACCTCTACCTCAGTCACAGACTTCTCTTACCAATTTCTTCAGTTGTCTCGGACTGGAAATATGGCTCATCCTGATCTTTTCTTGGCTCTACCCCCAGAAGTTGGATTTGAGGTGTTATTTTAAAGGTTTTGGGAGAGAAATATTGGGAGAGTTTAGCTGAATTGCAGTCAACTCTGCCACCTTGGCTGTGCCCCTCCAGTCCTTGCTTTCAAGGAGCTCACAGCTCAGTGGGGGAAAGAATACACAAACTACTATGTACAAGCAAAATATATACAGGATAAATTGGAAGTAATTTCAGGGAAAGCACTAAGATTAAGGAGGACTGAGAAAGTCTTTGTGTATAGTATTGATTGGCTGTGGAGATAAAAAGATGAACAAAGATATAAGTTGCCCTGAGATAACTTATAATCTATGCTGGGAGGATGTAGAACTTATCTAAATAGAGGTAATCTTTGAAACCATGAGAAGGAAGGAGCTCTGAGAGAGTGAACTGGGCCTTGGGTGATACCTACAGTTAGGGCTGGGGAGAAAAAAGCCACACTATTAAAATACAGAGATCAAAGACCCTCCTGTTTCTTCTTAGCTTGGGAAAGATCATCTGCCCAAAATAATGTCCTTGTAAAGAGATGGAGAAGTCCTGAAGTTAGTACCTCAAACATGTTTACTCTCTCAACCAGTATTTCTTTTTTTACTATGAAAGGCGTGGTAGTTTGCTGCCCATTGTTCCACTCAGCCTCCCTGTGCTTTTTCAGCTGTAGAGTGCCCAGGCTAGAGCTCCTTCCCCTGACCACTTCCATTCCTGGCTCCTTCATACCCATCCATGTCATACCCTCATCCTATTTTTCCTTAACTTTCCATTGCTACCTCAGGAACTCACCTTGTATCAAATAAATGAGCAAATACAAAAGCATTCATTTGTTCCCTATTTTGTATCAAGCCCTGTATTAAGCTAGGGATACAAATAGAAAAGCAATATGGCCCCTGCACTCAAAGAACTCATGTTGTAATTGGGAGAGAAAACACATTAAGGACAACAGCCTCAAAAATGCATAGAAACACCCAGTGAACTTCCACTGGAGAAGAGAGTTGATAACTCCCCCTTCATCCCAGTTGTGGGAGTAGTCCCCCTGTTTGGCATTCAAGGCCCTCGTTGTCTTAAATCTTGTTCCCCCTTACATGCTCATCAGTTCAGTGGCACTGGCTTCCTTGTTGTTTCTCCATTTCTTGTTCTGGGCATTTTTACTCCCTGTCTTCCATGCTTGGAATGCTCTCCCTCCCCATCCCTGCCTCCTTCCAGTCCTAGCCCAAATCCCACCTTCCTTCTGCAGTCCCAATCCCTCTTGATTCTAGTGCCTTCCCTCTGCTTATTATTTCTCAGTTATCCTGTATTTAGCTTGTTTGCATGTTGTCTCCCTCATAATATTGTGACCTCCTCGTGGATGAAAACTGGCTCTCTCTTTGCCTTTCTTCATATCCCCAGTGCAAATCTCGATGCCTGGCACATCGTAAGGCAGTGCAGAATTGATTACTGACAGACCGATTAGTCAGACACCTTGAGTGGGTTCTTGGGTGCCTGGCCGGGGGAAAAGGTGAAGAGAAAGCGAGAGAGGAGGGCACCCCAAGGGTCCCATCAGTTGGCCAGTCCAGATGGGTTATATTATTAACAAACTGTCATATAGACCTGTACCTTCTCCCTGGAAAGTACTTTATTAAATTTGTTTTTTTTAAAAAATAGGTGTACGTGTGGCTTCCCCACTGCCCCCAGTAGACTGTAAACTTGAAGACAGGTAATGTTTCATTTCTCATTTTGTATTCCCATCACCTAGAGCAATACCTGGCACATAGTAGGTGCTTGATAAAGAATTGTTGAATTGAAATGAATTGAAGAACAGGAACCCTTGTTTGGTCTCACAAAACCAGGACAAGATAGTGCTGTAGAAGCCAAGAGAGAAGAGAGTTTCAAGAAGGATGAAATTATCAGTAGATAACACAGAGATATCCAGAAAAAATAAGTGTTCTTTGCCTTAGAAATTAGCTTTGGTGGAGAAAAGGGTAAATATAAACAAAATATCACTTTTCTGGGTTCAGCAAACATCATGATGGAGACTGGCTATTCGAGACTCTTGGGCAGTTTCTAATAAATCATTTAAACAAATAAACAGCTTTTTAAATTTCATTCAAAGCATCTCTAACATCAGTATGTTATATTTAAAAGAGATAAATGGCTGTTGTTAGCTGGTGATGGCTATAAAAAGAGGCATATGCCATGTGAAGCGTGTGTTCTGTACACAACACAGCCATGATATTTGGAGTCTTGGCCATGGAAGTG
This sequence comes from Petaurus breviceps papuanus, assembly GCF_028583685.1. Taxonomy (NCBI): domain Eukaryota; kingdom Metazoa; phylum Chordata; class Mammalia; order Diprotodontia; family Petauridae; genus Petaurus; species Petaurus breviceps. The sequence continues at coordinate 105,643,307 of NW_027186296.1, forward strand.
TGCTGTACCTCTTAGGGAAACTAGCAGACCTATTCCAGGTCCTCGTGGTGCTAGACACCTGGTGCCATTTAGATGGCACCTGTTTTCTGCTGTTCAGTCTCTCACTCATCATGATCTACACATTTTTATCAGTGAGACTCAGGCATGTTTGAGATTCTGGATTGGACCCAGCTCTCAGTTATCTTTTACAGTCTCTCAAAAAATTAGTGTGAAAAGTAAGTATCAGAGTCTCTTTGCATTTTTCATAGCCTCTTCTCTGTCATATGCTCAAGAATAACTCTCTGATACATTCTCCAGTCTGGGGGAAAAAATTTATAGACACACTAACTATTGTGTTTACAAACTAAGAGATTAAATGCAAAACAAGTGGAATATGCAGTCATATAGGTTAATAAATCTTGGCTTATTTCTTTAGCCCATCTGTTATACAGATTTACAGTCTGGCCTCTGATATTTGCTCCCTTTGTACTCCTAAGCAAGTCATTATATCTCTATGCCTTGTGCATTTTTATGGATTTATCTAACTTGATTGAGCAAGTTCCTACTTGAGGAATTTCCCAAGTTGTGAGATGATCACAGATCCTTTGCATTTTCCTATGTACAATTTTATGGAATTGTGTTGCATTGACAGTATTTTTATTTGAACAGTTATTAAACTATGTTCCATATTTCTAACTGTATTTATCAAGATTTTAAAAAATTAACCCTGTTGTTTATTGAGAATCTACCATGCAAATAACAAGGAATACAAAAGAAATGTAGAACAAAGTCTTTGATGTCTGAGTGCAAACTACTGTATTTAGGAGATAAAGGGTACAGGAAGGTCTTAAAGTCTTTCTTTAATGGAAAATTTACAGGGTAAAGAGAAGAATCTCAGAGTGGGAAGACATTGATGGGTTTCGATTTGTACCAGTGGAGAGAGTACCAACACAAGTGAGTTGACCAATCTATCAAATAATTACGGTACTAACGAAGTATTGATGACTCAGCTCTTCTGTGTCCATGAAATCTTTGACTTTTTCTGTCTTCCTTTTCTGGTTTCCCTAACTTGTCCAGATCTTCCAACTACAGTCTTCAGGCAGTTCAGTTCAGGAATACTAATACTTTGTATTTGGGTAGTGCTTTGCAATATAATGTTACTATTAATGTAGCACTTTATAGACACAGTATCCTAAATGCATTATTTCATATGATTTTCATAAAAACTCTGCTCTGCTCAGTAGTTTTGCAAACAATAAACTCTCCAAGTGTTTGGGTGCTAGGCAGTGGAGATACAAAGACAGAAATGAAATAAACATAAGCTTCTTTTGAATGCAGGAACTGTCTTAAAGACAACGTGAACACATCTAAGTATATACCAAGTATATACAAAATAAATCCAAGGCAAATTTCAGAGTGAGACATAAGTATTGGCTGGGGTGAATCAGGAAAGTAATGCCAGAGCAGTTCATGGAGAACTTTGAATTCTGGCAGAGAAGTTTGGACTTATTCAAATAGAAGAAAGAACAATCATAGATTCCTATATGATAGATAATTTTTCCAGTGCTTGGCACAATGCCTGGCATGTATTAGAAACTTAAGAAATGCTTCTCGACTTGTTGACTTAAGTTGATGGGGGGAGTGATATAATGAAAGTGATATTTTCAGATTAATCTGGGAGCTGTATAAAATGATAAATTGGAGTTGGGATTGATTAGAAGCAGTTAGATAAATTAGGAGGCTGTTGTAATCCATCATGTGATAAGAGATGAATAGAGTAAGAATGGAAATGAATTGGAAATTTTTGAATGATATTTAGAAGGATGAGTTAACAGGAGGAGGGTACATACCAGTAAAAGTGACTCTAAGGCTCTATTTCTGAGGTACCATATGTGTAGAGACTCCAGTGACTCCATGTTGCCTCTAGGATCAAATACAAAATGCTCTGTTTGGCATTCAAGGCCCATTATAACCTAGCCCTCCTGCCTTTCCAGTCTTCTCATACCTTACTTCATGAATGTACTCTTCCATCTGGTGACAATGGGCTCCTGGCTGTTCTGCAAACACATCTCTCAGCTATAGGCTTTTTTTTTGGAGGGGGGAGGGCAGGACAATTGGGGTTAAGTGACTTGCCCAAGGTCACATGGCTAGTAAGTGTTAAGTGTCTGAGGCCATATTTGAACTCAGGTCCTTCTGACTCCAGGGCTGGTTCTCTACTCACTGTGCCACCTAGCTGCCCCTAGCTTTAGGCTTTTTTCTGAATTCCCCTTATACCCGAAATATTCTCCCTCCTCAACTCTGACTATTGACCTCCTTGGCTTCCTTTAAGCTTCAAATAAAATCCTGTCTTTTACTGGAGTCCTTCCCTAACCCCACTTAATTCCAGTGTCTTCCCTCTCTTAATTATTGCCTGCTTATTCCGTATATAATTTTCTTTGTATGTTGGCTCCCCTATTAGACTGCAAGCTCCTTGAGGATAGAGACTATCTTTTGCCTCTTTTTGTATACCCAGCTCTCATTACAATGCCTGGTACTTAGGATGTGCTTAATAAATGTTTATTAATTGAATGAATGAATGTAAAATGATTACTCTTAAGTATGAAATAAAGCTAATAAATAACAAAAGGTAAAATGTTATGTACAATAATGAAGCTAAAGAATAACAGAGATGTTGAAATACATATAAAATACCTTTGGTCTTTCTAAATATATACTTTTTAAATAGCAAAATTATATTAACCAAGTTTTATATGTGTCAACAGAAACCCCCTTCTTGTTTGGGAATTTTTGTGCTCAAGAGAACTCCATGTGTGGAATTCTGGGTCTGTGATTATGGAATCTCAAAGCTGTTAAAAAAAAATAAAAGCCTTGGAATAAAGGCCCGTATTTTATAATGTATGGATTAGTTACCTATAACCTAAATGTAATGCAATAAAAGTAACTTGGTTGTGAGATCAATGGCAGCCTGGAAGAAAAGACTATTATTTCTCATTTTAAATTTTTTAAATCCTTTTTTGAATTGTTTTTTTCAATTACCAAACAATTTTTTCCCTCCACCCCCTCTCCAAATAAAATCCTTGTAACCAATGTGCAGTCAAGCAAAACAAATTTCCACATTGCCTACAGCCAAAAATGTGTGGCTCATTCTGCATAAAGATCATTATTTCTAAAGAATCCATAAAACAAAAGTTCCAATTTATACTGAAATGGCAACTTTTATATCCTTCTTACCACTGAAAATGCACATTAATCAAATAACTAAACATTCCATTTCGGCTGTGGAAAAGAAGTCCATAGAAATCTTTCCTTCACTCACAGCATGAAAAGTAACATAGCACGTAATTTTTGTCCTGTAGGTCAAATGAAAATAGTGATAGGGAGCATCAGATTTAGGTGCTGAAACAAGTAATAACCTGCCAGAACTGGGCAATAGATAATAGACTCTAGAGCAGGAAAATCCTTTAATAGTGACTCACAAATCTTTAATCCTTGAGTTCCATATATTTCTAGCAACTATTAGTGAGAAACACCTTTTAAATTTGGGGGGGAAGGGAACGGCATTATAATTAATCTCAGGGCACCCTGGTTCTTGATATAATGTGTACCTGAATTCATCTAATTACTTCTCTTCTTCTGACTTTTTATGTTTTTTTTATCCTTAGTATGGGGACAAATAAGATAATTTTAAGCCATTAAATATATGTTTTAACTTTATGTGAACTGGTAATTTTCAATGATGAAACCTGCTCTTTGGTGTAGGATTTATCAACATTAGTCAGTAAACTAAATTTGATCCTTAATTCTAGGAGGTGCTGAAAGACTAATTTTTTTCTTTACCCTGTTCCAGATAAGCAGACTTTCAAAAGATTAACTGAGTAATCAACCCTCCAAAACCTGACAGTCTGCAACAAACCAATCGGTACCTCTTGCCCTTGTAATAAGCCCTTGTTTAGAATTGCAGGTTTCTTTCCTCCCTCTTGGGATATCAGGACACATCCAGCTGCAGCATCCTTACTTTCAAAATATGCCCTCTCGTTGCAGCTGCAGTCTTTCAGAGGAGATGGGACGGTGATCTCTCACCACCCTGTCCTCCGCGAACTCTTCTCACACCAGGATCCAGATTGCTGAAGCTGGCCATGGTGAGGCTGGATTTGACATATAGACAAACCTCCACCATGATCTCCCGTTGTCAGGGCAACTGCAGCATTATCTGTAAGTATTTAAGCAGGGAATGTACAACTTGAAACCCTCTCTGTTCTCTCAGGATCACCATCACCAATTCCCAAGTGGGACTGGGAAATACTTCCACTCAGGTGTTACAGGGGAGCTGATTGTGTGTCTTTGGGACAGAAAATGAAGACAGGTAGGAGGCCAAACCTGCTTTGTGCCAGTCAAGAGAAAACATTTTTGTTTATTATTCTTTTTCCCTGTGCTGTGAGTCTTTGTCTCTCTCCTGGCATGGGAAAAAGGACAGTTGATAATCTATTCTCCATGGAAAAGACTTGGCAATGGTTCTATTGCCTCCGTTGAATTACCATTTGCTTTGCCTGTTGATGATTAAGCCACAATCTCTTCCTCTCTACCTGGGAATCAAGATGGTGAAAATAAAATTGGCCTACAAAGTCCTAGCAGGAATGATGGTTAGCTAGTGCTCTGCCAACCATTGCTGTCTCCTGCAGCTACACAAAAGTACTGGGATGGGGAGGGATGTCTTAACCCTATGAATCAGTGAATTTTAGACATCTGAGGGACTTAAAAAATGATTTAATCTAGTTCCCTCTTTTTTATAGTGCACTGGAGTACATGTCACCACCTCTGTCCAGGTGTAAGTTCTTCTGCCATCTAGCTATGGAACTTTAGGCAAGTCACTTAACCTTGTTTTGCTTGGTTAACCTTAGTTTGCTTGCTCTCATCTTGTTTGAAAGATGAGAAAAATGAGCTCCCTGATTTTTAAATTCTAGTTCCTAACATTTTATACATTTCTGTGAAATTTGGCTCCAAGAAGCCAGTTCCATGGCTAGCTAGTCGCAAAGTTAGCTTTAGAAAGCAGGTTTCCATCCATTCTAGTAGTATAGACCCTTTCCTTGGCCTGTAGGTAGTTCATCCAAGGTTAGCATGTGAGGAATGGTATTAACTACACCACCAGACCTGGATAGTGTAAGGTAAGAAAAGGGTCTGTAGCTAGCTGATCTGATCCTCCCAGCAACCCTGGGAGATGTTATTAGAGCACAGGTGTTATACTAGTTGGAGGGTGGGGGTTCGATTTGAACCCAGATGATCTCTTAAGGCTTAACAGACAACATTTTGAGCTTTATTTATTATTTATTTATTGAATGAATGATGACATTTTGTGATTTAAGAGAATCTTATTTTCTATTAAGAAGCTGTTTTAAAGTTTTGTTTTGTCAAAATGAGCTTATTAAAATGCTTAATATAAGTAAAACATAATCGTTAATGAAAGGCATGCAACAGCACAAACAGCTGTCCTCACTGACCAGTGCCTTTACCCCTGAATCTGCCCATCTGTCCCTGAAGCTACAGAATTCATGGTGCTCTCTGCATTTGCCCCCTCCTTGCCTCATGTCTGCTGGTCCCACGTTTGCACCCACTTTCCTGTTGCCATTGGCTTCATCCCTCTCTCTCTCCTGCTACCATCCTGTGCAGCAGCTTGTGGAGATCTCACCCTCATTTCACAGGGGCAGAGAGAAGGATCTAAGCTTTGGGATCACTGAATCTTTGAATTGAAGGCATCTTAGAGGTCAGCTGATGACGTCTCCCCCCTCCTCAGTACCCTGGCCCAGAGGCCCCTTCCTCTCTCTCATCAGAGACAGTGGAGAATTCCTTTCTGATCCTTCACTTAAGGAAGGCACCTATGCTGTCTCTTCATTTCCCACCTGACTGAACTGGACTTCATCATGTCCCTTGGGTCCCACTCCCCCTTTTAACTTCTTTTTATGTGTTGTTTCCTGCCATTAGATCATGAGTTCCTCAAGGGCAGGGACTGTCTTTTTTTTTTTTTTTTGTATCCCCAGCACTTAGCACAATGTTTGTTGACTGGCTGACTGATGTGACTTAAGAAGACCCCTCTACACCATCCCTACCAGGTGGTCATGAAGCCTCTGTGTAAGAATGTCTAGTGACAAAAGAACTCGCTACCTCACAAAGCAGGCCCTTCTATTCTTGGACAGTTTTAATTATCTAAAAATTCTTCCTTACATTGAGCCAACATCTGTTACAGTTCTATTATTGCTCTCTTGAGCACTACAATAAAAGTGTAATATCTTTTCCATATGATAGGCCTTCAACTATTGCAAAGTAGCTGTTAACCCTCTCTAACAATCTACTCACCACCCCAGCCCCCAGCGTTTTCCTCTCTAGGTTAAACATCTTCATTTATTTCAACCATCCAGTATATAAGTTTCCAGACCGCCTTACCAAAAGTTTAAAATTGGACAGAGCCTGTGAGGACATCTATTCTATCCTGATTACTCTCATTTGTACACATTCCAATTTGTCAATGCTTTCTGTTCTTCAAAAAGTGTCTTAGAAAAAATGCTTTTGGAGTATTGTACTGGTACTCCAAATATGATCTGAGCGACTCAGAATGAAGGGAGGCTATTATCTCCTTTAATTTAGATCCTGTGCTTCTGTTAATTTGGTGTAATGTATCAGGTATTTGTCAGCCAAGTCACACTATTGACTTATGGAAATAGTTTAAATTTACATAGTAAGATTTAAACGTGAAGAATGGTGCTCCTGAGAGATCGGAGAATTCTTGCTGTCCAGTACAAGGTCTCTAGGAAAGTCTCCTTGGGCTTTTTTCACTAATTGTCGTTACTGTCGTAATGGTAATGGAAAACAGCGTTTTGGCAAATGCTTAGTCAAAACTGTGTGTGTCTGTGTCTGTCTGTCTGTACTGGGTCATTTGTTTGACAACTGGTTCCCTCTGTTTCTTACGGGTATTACAATCAGATTGTCAAAACAGTCTTATGAATAATCTTCTTCTTAGTTCTTTGACAGTTATCCAAATTTGTTCCCCCACATGCGGATTTAATATCTCACAACCTGATTCCAAAATACAATTTAAATAAATTCTGTCTAAGTGATACAGTAGAACTAATACCTCTGGTTAGCAGAGTTGTTCAAGGCTTAATCAACCTTTTTTGTAGAAATTAAGTGACTTGCCTAAGGCATATAGCTAATTAATGGTAAGGCTAGGACCAGAACCTAGGTCTTCTGACTCTCCTTCCTTCCACCACCCTCCTCCCAGGGGAAGGATTCCAAAAATAAAGGTTAAAATGAAGGTAACAGGGGCAGCTAGATGGTGCAGTGAATAGAGCACCGACCCTGGAGTCAGGAGGACCAGAGTTCAAATCCAGCCTCAGACACTTATCTGAGTGACCTTTGGCAAGTCACTTAATCCCAATTGCCTTGCCTTCCCCCCTCCAGAAAAAAAAATGAAGGTAACAGCAACTCTAGTCCATATGCTCTAGGACCTTTTCAATGTGAATGCACTTTTATTGGGACTGATGAACTAAATTTTTATATTTCATCCTTTGGTTGAAAAAATTCTGACACTTTCTTTAGTGAACTGAATACATCTCATCTTTATCAAAGGTAGTGAGGGAGATAGAAAAGCCTATATTTTTTCAGTATTGTTAGTGAGCTTTTCATTCCCATGTTCTAAGAGAGCAAAATTGAATATGGTCTGTCTCTTTTGCCTAATGTATTTGAAAGTAATTTGTTATCATCCTTCTCTTACTATTTTTGTCTCTCTGTAAATGCTTGATATCTTTATAGTATTCATCTTTAGTGGTCTCACCTAATCTCCACCTTTTGTCATTGTCTTATGTGTCCTTCAGCTTCTTAGTTCTAGGGCTCACCAAGTTAATCTCATTACCTTTTCTCTTCCCTCTCCTGTAGAACCTCAACTCCTTGCTGTCCATTTCAGCATTTAATTATATTTGTTTTAAAATATAGATATCAAGACTGCATTGAATAGCATCATTTAGTCCCTTTGAAAAAGAAATCAAAACACCAATTCCAATAGGGTAATGAGAAACACGTTGGAGTGTCCTGCATTTGTTTAACGTGCCTTAATTGTTTTCTCATGAATAAAATCACAGAATCATGACATTTTAGAGCTTAAAGGACCTCAAAGGCAATCACAGCGCAAACCAGACTTCAGAAGGATCATCCCTGAGAAGACATTATGCAGCCTCTGCTTAAAGACCTCCCTGGAGGGAGGACGTCTTTTCCCTCCCCAGGTTGGCCATTCTACTTTGGGGGCAGCTCTAACTGAGAAGAAGTTTTTCCTTATGTAAAAATGAGTCTGTCCCTGTGCAGGTTTCCCCCTCTAGCTTCTGCTTCTGTCTCATAGAACAAACTAAGTACATCTGCAAATGACTACACTTCAAACACTTGGAGCTGTTACTTTTGCCTCCTGAACCTTCTCCCTTTGGTCTTTGTGTAACATAGCATCCTCTCCAGGCTCACTACTTTGGTCCTCTGGCTGCCAATGCCTGTCCCACAGTGTGGTGCCCAGAATGGAATGTGATCCTCCAATTTCTTTGGGACTGGCACAGACGGCAGTGACCCTATCACCTCCTTGGTTCTGGACACTGTTCTCCCCACCTCGGGTGACGTCAGCATCCTTACAGCTATGTTGAGTCATTGAGTTTTTGTAGTCTGTTTAAAAACAAATAGCATACATCTTTTTCATAGGAACTGTTGGCCAGTCATGCTTTATTCATTCACCCTATAAGCATTTATTACGTGCCAGGTGCTGTGCTGTACAATTGGGATACAGAGATGTAAACACAAGGCCCTGCCTACAGGAAGCTTATGTCTTATTGAGGGGAAATAAAATGAACAAAGTTAATTAAATTTAAAAATATGTCAAAAGTTAGCTTAATAAAATTTTTGGCAGGTAGAAGGTGGGAGTGGGAAAAACATTAGCAAATGGGCATCAGGATAGCGTTTGAATAGTTGAATTACATCTTTAAGGGAGTCAGAATTTTTTTAGGGCTGGAGGGACTCCTTGTTCAAATAGCATGGAGGGAAGAAATGAACTGTCACATACAACCAGTTTGGCTAGAATGTTGACTGTGTAAAGGAAATAATAAACTGAGAAGGGCACACTGGATTCAAACTGTGGGGGACTTTAAATCCTAAAGATAGTTGGGAGCCATTTGAGAAGGGGAGTGATACATACGCAGACCTCTGCTTAGGAATAGCACTTTGTCAGCTTTGTGGAACATAGAATTAGAGAAGGAGATTTAAAGCAGGGAAACATTAGGCTAGAGGCAATGAAGGCCTAAACTGGGGGTGGGGAACCTGCAGCCTTGAGGCAACATGTGGCGCTCTAGGTCCTCAAGTACGGCACTTTGACTGAATCTAGACTTCACAGAACAAATCCCTAAAAGGTTCCCTACCTCTGGGCCTAAACCAACATTCAGTTGGAGAAAAAAGTGGGTAGATGAAAAAAACATTGTAGAGGTAGAATTGACAGGATGTGGCAGCTAGTTAGATACAGATTCTAAAGGAGAGAAGGGTCACAAATCATTTCAAGCTTGTGAGCCTGGGAGGATGGAAGTGCCCTCAACAGAAATAGGGAAATGAAGAAGCAAGGAAGATTTGGGGAAAATATAATGAGCTTTGCTTTGGAACTATCGAGTTTAATTTCCAACACTCATTTGAAAGTATCCAATAGTCTTTACCCATATTGGGTTTTTTGTAGTTAATTCAATTTGAGACAAACATTTATGAATGTCAAGTACTGTGCTAACAACTGGGGAGATGAAGAAAGACAAAAAAAAAGTTCCTGACTTGAGGAAGTCAAAGTACAACTGCATACACCCGAGACCTAGGCAGTACAGATGGGGAATAAGCTCAGAGGGAAGGCAGTAAACGGGACTCCAAAGACTTCTTCTGGGAGGTAGGGTTTTAGCTTAGACTTGAAGCAAGCCAGGGAAGCCAGGAGGCAGAAATGAGGAGGGGTGAATTCCAAGCATGAGGGACAGCCAGGGAAAATGTGTGGAGTTGAGATACGGAATGTTAAGGAACAGCAAGAATTATTAAACATCACTATTGCCTTAGGTATTATGTTAGGCTTCAGGGATAAAAATAGAAAATGAAGCACATCCTAAACTCAAGAAGGTTATATTTTACCAGGGAAAACAACATATACTCACTATAAAATGAGAGTAATGACAATTGAGGGGCAAGGGATCTAAGGATTCCATTCATCAGAGGTGAGGAGAGGAAGATAGCATCTATTAAAAGACAGGAGTGGTATATGGAGTATTCATGTATCTACAGCAAGTAGACCAGTTTGACTAAAATATAGAGCATGGAATGAGAAATAATGTGATATTCTGGTTAATTCCTTAAGTCGAAATGCAGGATTTTACATTAATTCTTTTTAAATTGAAAATTATTATAGTCAGCCTATCACTCAATCTTACTGAGATCTTTGGTTCTCACTCTGTAATTCATCACATAAACTCTCTTTCCCAGATTTGGGACATCTAAAATTTTGATGTGTATGCCTTCATATAAGTCATTGATGAAAATGTTGAACAACCCAGGGTCAAAGAGAAATAGATCCCTAGGGCAGGCTACTAGAGGCTTCCCCAAAAGTTGACTTTGTCCTATTAATCACTACCCTTTGGGTCTAGTCATTAAACTGGTTCTAAATACATCTAACTGTATCATCAGGCCTACGTTTTATTTCCAAGGGTAATCTATCTAATGTACTTTTTACTTATGTACTATTTCCATAACCCTGTTCTAAAAGAAAATGAGGTCATTCTGTCCTTAGCAGTTTTTGATGATCCTAAGCTGGCTCCTTTGGATCACCATTTCCTTTTTAGTATGTTGAACAATCCATCCTTTTAGTAACACATTCTAGAAATTTGGTAGTGGTGATGATAGGAGGAGCAGAGTTTTATATGATACTTTAAGGTTTGCAGAACTCTTGATGTACCTTGTCTCATTCGACTCTCACATCAGGAATCAAAATGAAGTTCCATGGACTTTGGTTTGTAGCCTCTACTGTCTTCCCAGTTTTAGAAAACGTGTATAGAATTGCTTCTCTCCAGGCTTGCCACTTGTCTTTTCTTCTCTTCCTCACAGTTTTGCCCAAGGCTCAGCAGTTCTTTTAAAACTCTGGGGTTAGTGGCCCAGGTCTGGTATCTTAAATTCACTGAGAGGACTAGGTGCCCTCTTACTAATGCCTTACTTACTTTGGGTTTTAATTCCCTGATGTTTTTTGATCACCATCTTCCTTGGCAGAAATAAAGCAAAATGAGAATCGAATACTCCTGCCTTCTCTCCCATTTCTTTTATTAAGGATCATAAGGCAATAATCAAGTAAATGCTTCTTTACAAGATAAGCTCCTTGAAGACAGGGGCTGTTTACCCTTTTGTATTTGTATCATCATTGATTAGCTAATAGTCACTTATTAGAGACTAGTTGATTGATTGATTGATTTCTTATCCTTTTATAAGAAAATCTATGAAAAAATCATTTTGTATGGACAGTGATTCAAATACCTTTGTTTACTTTGGTCTTCTTCTGTTTCTCCACTTGCTTCAATCTATAACACATTTAATGGGGCAGCTAGGTGGCATAGTGGATAAGGTGGATAGAGTATTTGGTCTGGAGTCAGGAAGACTCCTCTTTCTTAGTTCAAATCTAGCCTCGGTCACTTAGTAGCTATATGGGCAAGTCACTTAGTCCTCTTTGCCTCATTTTCTTCATCTATAAAATGAACTGGAGAAGGAAATGGTAAACCACTCCAGTATCTTTGCCAAGAAAACCCCATATGGGATCATGAAGAGTCAGACATGGCTGAAAAAATGACTAAACAACAACAACAACATATATTATACATACTTGATAAATACTTAGCAGTTTAGGATAATGGAAACTTTTCTGGGTAATTATACCAAAAATTTATTGGTAACTGCCCTTTTACAATCTAGAAGGGTGATGACAAAAGATTACATGTGCTTTTGAACCACAGAATGCTGGGCTAATTTTTTACTTCATCTTTATCAATAATACATAATACAAACCCTGCACTTTCCTACCTCTGTGCTTTTGCTTATGATGTTGTCTGTGCCTGGAATGTCCTCCCTCACTGTTTCTTCTTGTTGAATTCCTGCTCAGTATAGCTCAATTCAAATGCTACTTCATCTCTTAAAGCTTCTCAAATACTTCCTCTGAATTGCTTTAGCTGCTGTGATTGAACCTCACACTGAATTGTTTGGTTCTTCTCTAATGCATCTAAAATATATTATTGTGTGTCAGTTATTTTCTGTCTTATTCCCTTATTATTTAAACTTTGTATCTCCTCTTAACGCTTAACATTATGCTCTGCAAACAGTAGTTACACAATGAATGTTTGTTTAATTGAATTGGACAAAAGGAAAAGTTTATATTTAGAAATTAGAAAGTCAGGCACAATTTATATGTCTGAGGTCACATGGACCACCCTTGTCTTAAAATTAATGAAATAATTTTTAAAATGATGATAACTTGTGTTGAAATTTAAAATTTGCTTTTGAATCTCTGAATATCTTGGGAGGAAGACTAAATTGTAGCGAGCCAAAATAAGAGGACCAAATAAGTTTCTTATCTAAGATATTGTAGTTAAATGTCTTTCTTAGGTACTTAGACTTATATAGGAGTTAATAACAATGAAATAGATCATATTGCTTAATTATTAATGTAATGCAAAAAAATCATCAAACTTTGAAAATGTCATCTTGGACATTATTCACTGAGGAAATTGACTTTATCTCATTTTGGGGGCATTCCATTAAAATACTCTTCTATAATAATTTAGTTCCTAGAATATGTTCATTGGGCATATAAAGCAAAAGAATGAGTGTCTGACAAGAACCATGATTGGGTAGCTTGGCCCTAACTGAAGTCAGAATCTAGCTGAAGCTTTTTTCTGTATGTATGTATGTATGTATGTATGTATGTATGTATGTATGTATTGTTAATAAGGGATTTCACTGGGTAGGGAAGTTTGCCCCCAAATGCCCCCAACAATGCAGATCTGCCCTTTGTCTGCAACTTGGTCTTAGCACCGTTGTTTGGGAGCATTGAGGAGTTATAAATGGTTTGTCCATAGTAATAATGGTCATTACATAATGGAAGCACACAGGAGCCCGATTGTGTCTACTACCCCTCAAAAACCTGATTTTATATGCATAAAAATGTTAATGGTAGGGCACTACTAGTAGTTTGCCCATGACCCCAGGCACCCCCTCAGAATGGTGCAACTTGCTATGCTGCAGGTTCACTTCTATCATTTCTCCACTGTGCTCTTTCCTTGCCCCTGCAAGCCCAGCTGTAGCCAACCCCTAGTATTGTGTACCTTTAATCACGCCATTCCTTCTAGTGTCCAAACTGGGTTGCTCTACTGCTGGCCTACAAAACCCTCCCCTCCATGTTTTGTCAGCTTCATTCTGTGGTGCTACCTGACATGGACGTAGCTGTATCTGTTCAGCTCTCCCTGCTGACTCTTGCACATGGCTTATTTGTTCCTCCCTTTTTACATAGAATTTCTTATATCAGCAAGTGGCCTCCAGCCTTTCCTTCACCAATCCCTGTCTTCAAAACTCACATTCCTGGGAAGCATTCTTTAATACCACGATAGAATTGATAATTGCAAAATTTCCTCTTTTACCATTCCATGATTATTCATTGGGTAGTTATTGTTTATTGGGCAGCTGGAGGTGCAATAGATAGATCACTGGGCCTGGAGTCAGGAAGACCTGAGTTCAAATTTAGCCTCAGACACTTACTATGTGACCCTGGGCAAGTCATTTCACCCTGTTTGCCTCGGTTTTCTCCTCTATAAAATGAGCTGGAGAAGGAAATGACAAACCACTCCAGTATCTTTGCCAAGAAAACCCCAAGTGGGGTCATGAAGAGTCAGATATCAACAACATTTATTTATTACAGGCATGCTATATACAAACAAGATAGATCTAGTATAAAGTAGAGACAATTTCAGAGGGAAGACAGGATCAGAAAAGGTTTCGTGCAGAAGGTCAGAATGTAGCTGAGACTTGAAGGAAGCAAGGGAAACTAAGAGGAGATGAAGAGGGAGAGTACTCCAGGCTAGTGGAAGTGAATGGAGGAGGCAAGGAGGCTAATCAGCAGGTGATTCCAGTAGACCATGTGTGAGGTAATGGAGAGTCTGTACCAGGCAGTATTAGAGGAGAAAAGGGAGCATATATGAAAAATGTTACAAAGGTAGAATCCATAGGACTTGACAACAGAATGAATATAAGTTGTAAGCTTAGGTGACTGAGGATGGTTGTGCCTTCCACAGAAATAAGAAAGTTAGGAAGAGGGAAAGGTTTGGAAGGAAAAGTAATGAGTTCGGTTTTGGACGTGTTGAGTTTAAGGAGTCTGTAGACAGTGGGAGATGCAAGACTGGGGACAAGGGTTGTCCAGTGGCACAAAAAAAAAAAGATAGAGAAGAATATCAAAGAGAAGAGGATGATCAACAGTTTCAAAGGCTTCAGAGAAGTCTAGAAGGATAAGAATTGGGAAAAGGCCATTAAATTTAGCAAGTAAGAAGTAATTAGTAACGTTTTAGAATCAGCTGGTGGCACAGTGGATAGAGGGCTAGGGCTGAAGTCAGGAAGACCAGAGATCAAATCAAGTTTCAGATGCTGCTTAACCCTGAACAAATCACTTAACCTGTTTGCCTCATTTTCCTCAACTGTGAAATGGGGATATTAATAGCAGCTATTTCACAGGGTTGTAGTGAGGCTCAAAGGAGATAGTATTGATAAAGAATGCATAGCACAGTGCCTGGCATTTGGGCACGATGTAAGTGCTTATTTGACCTTCCACCACTTTGGAGACAGCAGTTTCCATTGAAGGATGAAGCTGAAGTCAAACTACATTGTTAAGAGAGTAGGAGAGAAAGCAGAGGCACTTCTTGTAGATGGCTTTGTCTGTGAGTTTAGCCATGAAAGGGAGGAGAGATAGAGGAGATATCTGGTGAGGATGGGTGGATCAAGAGAAAGTTTTTTGAGGTTGTGGGGTGGGGAGGGGACTTGTGAGAGAGAGAGAGAGAGAGAGAGTGTGTGTGTGTGTGTGTGTGTGTAGGCAGCCAGGAAAGTTGTGTATCTTGCTTTACTGAACAAAATAAAAGCATTATTGATTATGTATAAGATCCTTTCCAACTCTAAACTTATTTATGAAGTACTGGTTTTTATATATTGATTTGCTTAATCAAAAAGAACTTTAAAAAAAATTGGAACTTCTGATTTCATCAGCTCAAGTATGGAACTCGCTCTTCTAATACTTAGCAGCAACTCATCTTTCACTTTCAGTCTTAGCCAGTTATGGTTTAATGATTTCCATTTCCAGCTAATATGCATCAGAGACTCCAGGACTTGGACCCAGGTATTCTTCACTTCATGAGTGGCTCTCTATCACTATATGCTGCCTCGACCTAAGGAACCCCTATACTGTTACATATAATTGCATGCTGCTTTATGACTAATTTCTGCCAATCTCTATGTTGTAAGCATAGACAGTGTGAGCAGGACAAGTGTTTTCTGTTTTGTATGCTTTCTGCCACTCACCATTCTCACTCATTCCCTCAGTACTTGGTATAGTGCTCAGTACACAATGGGCACTTACTTCATTCAACAAACATTTAATCAGCATTTACTATATGCCATGGCACTGTGTTAGACTAAAGGAAGAGAAAGATACAGGTGCCAAAGACTGCTCTCAAGGCATTTGCAATTCCATGGGGAGGAAAACTGGTAAAAAAAACACAAATAACTGAATCTAGTAAGCCCCAAGCCTTGAACTGCTGAAGTTCTGAGATGGCTGAAAAAAAGGTTCCCTTTCGCAAAGGAAGAGAGATGATCAGCAAAGTTTGGTAGAAGAGGTGATAGTGTTTGAAAGAAAGTGGGGGTAGGTCTTTCATAGACACTGCTGTAGGCATGGAGAGAAAGAATAGGCATGTAAGACCAATTCAGACTTTAGCAAGCTAAGCATGGAGGCAGCAGAGGACAGAATGAGAACTGGGAACAGAGAGGTTGGCCCAAGTTAGCTGTTACATCTCAAGAGTATGTGAGGGAAGCAGTGTTAAGTAAGATTGGAAGATAGGCTGGAAAAGGAATATGAAGGGGCTTAAAGGTCAAGGTTTAGTCTTTGTTCAGTAGCCAGTGAAGATTTTTAAGTGGGAGAATGAGATAGGAAGATTACTCAGGCAATAGACCATAGGCAGGAAGGCTAGTGGTTAGGAATCACTTGTAATAGTTTTGATGAGAAAGAAGAGGACCTGAACAAAGGTAGTTCCAATTGAGGGGGTATTAAAGTTGAGAGGAGGAAAGAGATTTAAGAGAGAATACAAAGGTGGAATGGATAAGTTTGGCAACTAATTGGAGAGGGAGAAATTAAGAGGTCCTCAGGGTTATAAGCCTGGGTGACCATGAGGATGGTAGGTGTCATCAACAGAAATAGAGAAATGGGAGGAGCAGGTTTTAGGGGCAAGATAAAAAGTTGAGGTGCTCTTGGACCATCTAAGTGCAGATATCCAGACAACTATCAGAGATGTGAAACTGGTCAAGTTGGGGATGGAATAAAATATGGAAGTGATGTGCATAGTGGTAAAAGATGATACTGTGGATGAGATCACCAAAAGAAAGCTAGCCAGAGAGGAAGCTTGAGTGCGGAACTTTTCAAGACTTCCATATTGAAGGGGTGGAAAGAAGATGAAGAGCCAGCAAAGGAGACTGGAAGGGAGGGGGCATTGAAAGTTAGGAGAAGGTTGTCCTTTATCAGGGCCATATGACTTGAATTCAGTAAAATAGCAACTAGATGCTTTTACTTATCCCTTACTTGGCTTGACCATTAACTTTGTTAGCCATGTCTGTTCTGTCATTTCCTATCCAAAGAGGACTTGCAGCAGAAGGGGGGGAATTGCACAACATCGAACTGACTTTTGTGTAGCTGTCTTCATCCCATTTCTCTCAAGCACAGTTTCTGGCTCTTCTTTTATCTTCTCTTTCACATACCATAGTTTCAAACAAATAATCCTCACCTCAATTCCTTAACTTCCTCAGTATATTTGGAGTGTTCATACCACTGACCCAATTCTAACAGTATCAGTCCTTGCTTTCCACATATGTATCCTCTTTGACCTGACAGTCTGATACCATGGAATGTGTGCTGGATGTGGACTTCAAATCACAGATTTGCCACCTATTGCTTGTATGACGTTGAGCAAGGCTCCTAACTTCTCTGGGCCACAGTTTTTTTTTCATCCATAAAGTAATTGGACTGGATGATTTCGGGTCTCATGATCCTTTGAACTAGCTAAGAATATTTGTTGTATCATTGAAAATAAGGAATTGCCATGGAGAAATTAAGGAGGATAATTGTAGAAAAGGAAGCTGTTAGATTTAGTTGATAGTAATCATTCATAATTTTGGGGGGGAAACAGTGGTAGAGGGAAACCAGATTTTAAGGTTTTGAGCAGTGATCAGGTGGCAAAGAAGTGGAGACTGAGGGTAGACCAATCTTTCTAGATTTGTGGCAGCGAAAGGAAGAAAAAGAATGATAACTTGTAGACATAAGGGAGTGAAGGGAAGAATTTTGAGGGTTGGAGGGAGGGGGGAGATGATAGTGATCCATGCATGTGAAGGCTACTCTTTTCTAGAAGTTTGGCCATGAAGGGGAGGAGGGAGCAGGTAATAGCTTGAGGGAAGCAGGTTCCTAGAAGTTATTGGTGTTAGGGGGCAAGGGGCAAATTTTGCATATTTGTAGGCTGAGGGAGAGCTGAGCCAGTAAAAAGTGAAGGATTGCATGAGTCCTAAGTGATACTAATGAGCAGGGCAGGGACACGAAGGAGAAAGGTGCTAATGACTCTCTTATTCTTTAATTTTTTTCTTGGGCACATGGAACTTCATCTTCTTGCTTTTGTTAACCATTCTTTCTTTAGAAATACTTTTGCAAAAGGTATCTTTGGTTAATATTTTTGGAAGGTAATGAGATATGCACCCCTGCCCCCCCAAAAAAGTTAATTTCTTCTGACCTTTTCTCACTGTGCTATTTTCTCATGAAAGCAATTTGTCTATATTGATCCAGAGTCATTCAGTTTGTTCAGACAATAGATAAATATGTACTGCACTTGTAAAATTTATCAAGAAAATGGGAAAGCATCCATATATTTTGTGTACTTTTCAGTATATAGAGTTGTGCTGTGAATGGTAATTTCTTAAAATTGGCGTGCTGCCATGTGTGTTATGACTTATTGTGATGGGAATAGCTTCCATTACATATTTTAAATGCACTGGAAATAAGATGACTCTTCTTATTTTGGTTTGTTTATTCTCTGAGATTAAAGAAACCTGCAGTGAAGTCCTTCAAGCATAAAGTCATTTACCTAGCCCTGTTTTCCCAGCTCATCATGATTGGTGTAACTTATTGAAGCTGATCACAGTTTAGCAAACTGGCAGATAGAGATTTATGAGGGGTTCCCATTAGAATTAGCAGAGTATGATTGGTGAAAGTTATTTTTGATGTGGAATGCTTTTTTGGTGGTACAACAGATTGCATTTTCTTTCTTTTCCCATTTCTTCTTCCATCTCCCCTGACCCTCCACCATAAATGTAATTATAAAAAGAACAATTCGAACTCTGCGCATTCCTTTTAGTGGTATAGGTCAGATTTAAGACAGAAGTTAAGCTTTAAAGACATACACAAATATTACTTAATTGTTAAGAGCCACTTTAGGCTCTAGCAACATTTTTGTCTCCCTCCCCCAGACGGATATACATCCACACCCAGTAATTGAGGGAAGAATGAGAACAACTGACATTCACATATCAATCAGCAAGGGTTTTATTGAGCACCTGCATAGACTATATGTGGGGCCCTGTGCTGAGTGCTTTATAATTTCTCTCCTTTGGTCCTCACAGCAATGCTGGGAGGCTAGTGCAGCAACTATCTCCATTTTACAAATGAGGAAACAGGAAGACAGGTAAAGTCACTTGCTCAGGGTTACACAGCTAGTAAGTGTATAAGGCCAAATCTGAACTGGGTCTTCATGACTCCAGGCCCAGTTCTGTTATCTGTCATGCCACCAAACACTCCCTGCCATCAAACATAGTTGATCCCTAGATGTGTGTATATGTATTCATACATTTATAGTTACACAATCTCTATCATCTGTCTATATATAATTACACGAATCAATAGGTCATATTACAAAGTCCATTTAGGGAGTACCTAGCAGTCAAAGGGAAACGACCCCAGAAATAGAAGGTGGCCCTTCAGCTCAGTTTTGAAGGAAACCAGAAATTCTGAAAGACACAGATTATGAAGAAGGAACACATCCCAGGTACAGAGGTCAGTCATTGAAAAGGCAATGAAATGAGGTGGGTGGAATGTCCTGTGGATGCTGTAGAATTCCTGAAGGGGGAAAATAGTGTATAGTAAAATTGAAAAGATAGGCTAGTGAAGGGCTCCAGACGTCAAATGGCTTTATTTGTATTCGATCCTAGAGGTTAATTGAAAGCCATTTGAATTTATTTGCCCTGTTCTTTAGGAATTTCACTAAGGTTGAAAAGGCAAAAGTTACATACCATATTACCTATGTATATTCTTTGAAACATAAAACAACTTTGTGAAGTAGGTAATGTTTTCATTTTACAGCAAAACTAACTTCTGAAGATCTGCCCCAATATCAGATAGCTAGTCGGAGGTCCAGTTTGTAACCAGGTTTCTCTAAACTCCGGCAGCCTGGGGTCT